>NC_143185.1:20577000-20887166 GCF_047325235.1 Durio zibethinus
TTTTCTGACCTTTCCAGTTTCAATGTAAGGTCAAATGTGGAAAAAAATATATAAAAAAAATTCAGAATCTGACTTGGTATTTGGTA
Source organism: Durio zibethinus (assembly GCF_047325235.1). Classification (NCBI taxonomy): domain Eukaryota; kingdom Viridiplantae; phylum Streptophyta; class Magnoliopsida; order Malvales; family Malvaceae; genus Durio; species Durio zibethinus. The sequence continues at coordinate 20,577,087 of NC_143185.1, forward strand.
CACTGAAACTGGACAACTTCTATCTTTTTCTTGGGTTTATAACACTTAATGAGGTTTTCAGTTGTCAGGTACCTATCTATGTAATTGTCGTCGGTGTTGATTCGATTATCTGGGACGACAATTTCGATGACCTTTTGTTTGGAAATGCTCAAACCAGACACGTGTTTTGAAAAACCCCAAAAAAAATTTTTTCTAATGAACAGTAATGCTTGAACAAGTAAACAAAATAAACAGGAGCAGCCGCTGCAAATAAATGCTTAAAATACAATAATGGAATTCAAATGTCTATCTTGTGCTAGAGACGAGATTGACAACAATGGAATTCTTGCCCCCTAAGTAGAGTAAGGTTGCTTTCAATCTAAAAGTTGGTCACCCACTTTGCATCTAAACATTGCTATAATCAGGTCTAATTAGCTAATAAAAGCCTTATTAATTTTAATATCAACAAATTCGAGCTTGATTTGATTCATGAAATCATTTTTAGAAAAATGCTTTGCCTAACAATATCCTGTTAGCATGAATTTAGTTTATAACCAAAAGAAACATGCCTGCTAAATAACCCCAGAAACCCAAATGACAAGCCAGCCTAACTCAAACCAATTTCAGCAAACACAAAACCACAAAATTTCACATCCACAACCAGCACATTAAAAGCTTGATACCATAATCTTCATAGTGCAGGGTTACAACAGCAGTGAAATTCATAGCACCAACTTCTAAGAACCAGATACATTCAAAATAAGAAATGTTTTGCGACTTTAGCATGACTGCATTTCTTATTACGATTTATAAGCATGCAGCCATGATCTCTTAGCATCAACTTGATAAGTGAAGTTCAATATTCTGTCCAGCCTCCGAATGTTATTATTACTAAAGGAATGCACTAATACAAATGGATTAAAGTACTTGGAGGGTTCATGTTTGTTTGAAGTTAGCAAAGCATTCTTTCAAAAAATTATGAAGCTCTGATGAATATATGTTGGGATAATTCCGATAGTGGTCCACATGGTGAGATGTGCCAAAGTTGAAGGAGAACACTTTTATTCCCTTCTTGCTCATCTCCTCAACACACCTCTCAACTGATTTATATGGAATGACCTGATCAGCTGTGCTATAAAGATACAGCTGAGGCCAGGGAGGAGGGTTCTCCAAGGCAGCCTTAATGATTGTTCTTAAATGTCTGCAGGAGGAGGAAAAAGTAATAGCTAGCATCAATCAGTTACATACCACAACCACAATATTTGATCATACTCAGAGAGAGCAAATAGCATGGCATTTAGGAATTAAAGCATATACATATGGGAACGAATATTAGGCATAAAGAGAAAGCCTACCTGTTCACATCAGGCATATTTAGAAGGAATGTGAAAAACTTTTCGAGGGTAGATAGCAGCAAAGCTTCTGCCATCTCAGGTTCCTCTTTGTGCAATTTTGAATCGGTCACTTCAATTTCTAATCCATTTGTTGAAGAGTTGCATTTCTTCAGTATAGCAGCAGCAAAACCAGCTGCCCAGACCTGTAAAGGTATGTGACTAATCACAAATTTTCCCAATCGATTTGATTGGAAAAGCCGGGATTTTTAAAATGAGGATAATTACTTCATCAAAATGAAATTACAAAGTCCAAAGCCAGAAATATGGACCTACACTTTTATACAGCAGCAAGTGAGGTCAAAGAAATTTAACTAGGTTTTTTATTTTAATGCTGGAGACAAATACAATATATATAATTTCCCAGATTTTTGAAGGGGAAAAAAAGAAGAAGAAAATGATAGTACTGCTTAAATACTGTGAGTATCCTAGGATAGGATGAGCCCTTTTCTCCTTGCTGGAGAGTATAAGAGCATGAGAATGAAAACAGATAAAAAATGCGAGTGAAGCTCCCAGTCAACGACCTTGAGCCTTTAACCTTTTAAAAACCTCGTAAAATTTACAAGAGTCTTGTGAAAATCAAAATGCTATAATAGAGCTCTGAACAAGTTGGAATTAATAAGCAAAGATATCAAGTAGTAAAAAGCCTATTATTTGAACATCCAGATGACAGACAATTTTGCATCTGTTTCACAAATCACTACATATATTTTTCAGAATGAATATGATAATTTCCCACTAATACACATTCTAATGTCTTTTCTACAGCTAATACGTGAATCTAAGGTTTCAGCATAGAGTAAAAGAAGCATAACACCGTATGTAACTTTGACCATAATATAGAGCAATGCCACCAAGTGACAGAAATTTCCAACTGTTTTGTCCAGAACCAGGACTCAGCCTCATTCTTTTGTTCAAAGGCCAGATTAGTCACAATTCTCTTTGCCTACCTGGAAAGAAAGATGATGACCTACACCAACCAGCCTTTTCCAATTCTATCAGTTCAGATTGGATCTTATTAATTCCATTGTGTTCTATTTAAGACCAGATCTTTAGTAATTTCAGCTAAAGTACTCAAGTTAATAATTTGACAAAAAGCTTTCTTTCAAAACTCAAAGCCCACTGAGTACTCATCCATCAATCATGAATCAAGATCTACTTAATGTTAAAACATCAAAACTCAAAGCTCAAAGAATCATCATATAAAACGAAACCTTAGGATTTGAAAGATCGGCTGACCCTGAATCAATAATAACTCCTCCTATCTTCTCTTTCAATCCCCCTCTTCTCTGAAAACGGTCAAGAAGTGAACCATATCTGCCAAAAGAACCAAATAATGCCAAAATTTACTTTGCATAACCAAAATTTAAAAATAAAAAAAGACCTTTATTCATAAAAACTTACACGAGCCAGCCAGTGTTGCTAAAAGTATGGAAAATGAGGCACCTTTCACGACCATCTTCCTCTTTCTCCAAAACCCATCTGGCCAACTTATTTTCCAACTCAGCTATACGCTTGTCAAGCCTTGCAACCGGATCGAAGCACCGCAACCCCTTCATTTCTACAATAAAAGTAACCGCATGGATTCCTCTTGAATTATACCATTCCACATATCTCTTTAAATGCTTGGTTGTAGCCCCGAGCCATCCCAAAAGAACCACTGTTATGACTTTCTCTTTTCTTCCTAAAGCCTTAGCTTTTCCACTTCCATCGATAACAATCTCCGGCCCTTTGTTCCAAGCTAAACCCGTGTCGTCTACATTGGATTCGAGGAATGCATTGAAAGAAGAAGAAATGGAGAGAAAAGCAGAACTAAAGGGATTTGCTGAAGCTCTCAAAAAGGAGTACTTTGGGAAGCTTTGAGGGAGTTTGAGAAAATGGGTTCCTGTAAATTTAGTTGGAAATGGTTGGGTTGCTGTCAGTTTTTCGATATTTGAAGAAAAACTGAGAGCGTTAGAGGGAGCAGCCTTCATGGCCGAAAATTTAATCTGAGGATCTAAAAAGCGAGAAGGTTCATAATGGCTTGTTCCACATTTAAAATATCGAAAGAAAATATTATGCAAGTTGAAAGCCTAGAAGCTCAGGGCTACTATTATGGGTCTTGTGTCTAGTGTGTTGCGGATCTACCTCTTTCAGCGCTTTACACGTTGATTTGACTCGGATTGCTCAAAAGGAAAAAAAGTACCAAGGACTAAAGCTCATGTTTAGGGTTGCAAAAGTTCAGGAAGCTTTTGTCTTTATTTATTTTATTCGCTGGTTCTTTAGAAAATCATTTTTTCACAGACAATGAAAGGTGGTGGTTGCTAGAATTAAAAATTACTATATTTGAACTTTTGGAAGATGTGTACGTTTTTGGAAATCCACTTTCAAAGCTGTATCATTGATTTGTGAGGGGATGAACGTTTTAGCGGCTGTCACTTTCTTATTTCTGTTTTGGCCTTTTTGGTATCACATTTGATAGATTAATGAAGATAACAAGAAAAAAAGGACCTTCATATTAGAGAAATTCTGGGTAAAAAGTTTCCCAGCATTAATGAGGACCGTTATTTGAACTTCGAATTTGCATATTAGAAGTGCAATCAAACTTCCTCAAATTCGGATTGTTTTTGAGACAAAAGAAATGTAATCGGCATTGAAACTGTAAAATGATCTTAAGTTGCCTGGAAATTTGGCGGTTCATAGGGAAAATGGGATACAAGATCAAAATCTGGTCAACGGCTTGGACTTTGCCACAACTCCTAAAGTTACATCAGCCAGAGAGCCACATAACATACCAACTCTTAAAAAATCCCCTTGTGCCCACTTCTCTCTTTCTTTGACTCTCATTTAGAGTTCTTTTTTTGGCTAGTAATTAAAGGTTGCTCTTCATTGTTGAGTCAGTGTTTAAGAACTATTCTTGAAGAAGTGTCTTCTTCATGTGGAGACTCTCAACCTCAGTGAGAACAGAGTTCTTTAACCCAATCTCTAACAAGTTTCTTGCTCCTTCAAGAATCTATCATCAGCCACGTAAGCTAATTTCATCTCTAATCTTCAACTTTCTATTTGTTAACTCTGTTTCACTTCTATTTGGAAACTGATTACTTTATCTATGTTTTTCTGCCATTCACATGAAGGAAGCAAATGTGAGATGAACAGGAGGGGTTTGTCTTTAAAGGGTATTGTGGCATCTGGTGTCTCAGTCATGAGCTCAGGTTTTTACCTTAGCCAATTAGTTCTTGTTGTTCCATCATCTTTATCCATTCATTCAATCGTTTATTTGTTTCTTCAACTTGGAATTCGTTTTGTTATTTCCTGCAATCTTGGTAACTAACTAAACTGGCAAATGGTGACAGATTTCAAGATAGTTTGGTCAAACAAACTACTTTTAGCGGAGACTTTGTGTTCTGTCTTAGAGTAGCAATCAAACTTTTGCTGGACTATAACTTGGTTTTGGTCGCTAAAGGCAGTCTACAGTTTAGACTATATGCAGCCTATATTTACAAATATAGAATTCTCTAGAGAACAAAAATTTTACTATATTTTTCACATTTCCTTTTGTGAATCTTTTGCAGATATACTTTATCAGCTCATTTGAGGATTTAGCATAAATAATTTCATGATTACTGAAAAAATAAATAAAAGATATTATTCAAATTCTTGCCTGTACTAATTCTCCTTTGGAGAGCATGGTATTCTCCCAGAAGCTAGCATGAAAGGATTCATGGAGCCAACCCACAGAATCTTTTGCAGATATACTTACTTTAGCAGCTCATTTGAGGATTTAGCATAAATAATTTCATGATCACTGAAAAAAAAAAAAAAGATATTATTCAAATTCTTGCCTGTACTAATTCTCCTTTGGAGAGCATGTTATTGTCCCAGAAGCTAGCATGAAACGATTCATGTAGCCAACCCGAAGAACTTCTGGATTAATTTTCAGTAGTTTGAACTGTAAATAGTGTACCTTTTAATTTAAAATTTAATTGCAGTTTCTTGTGAAACTCAAACAACGAGAATTAGAGGCTCAAAGCAGAAAATACCCATCGCATTCTGGTTAATTTTGACTATTGTTGTTTAGTAACAGTATTATGATCTCACGTTCTAAACCATATCCGCCATAAATGCTCTTACTGTGCTCTAAATTTGCAGGTATAACATACCTGAACTGGCTAAAAGTTACAAAGTTATGCCATAGACTTGCCAGGATTTGGGTGGATCGAGAAATCGATTATTGAGTATGATGTAATGATATTGAGAGATCAAGTTGTTGATTTTTTGAAGGAGATAGTAAAAGAGCCTGCAGTTTTAGTCGGAAACAGGTAGCAGCCAAGAAAAAGAAACATTTATCTCTTCTTCTCATTCCTGCATGTATGATCAAATGATATGATAAAACAGAAGTTTCAATGCTTGTGACATTCAGTAATCACAACAAATGAATCTTAACATGCTGTTGTCTGATATTCAAGGAATAAGCTTCAATGTGGTTTTTGCTTGTAAAAATGCATATATGCATGATTATATTAAATGCTATACACATATGAGTCTGAATTACATCCTGAAACAAAGCTTTCATGATAGCTAGTGCAGTTTCCTTGTTAAGAGCTTGATCTTCACCAGTCAAAATTCCAAAACATTAGGACAAAGCTTACTGCTTTGAGTTTTACTTCCGTTCTTGGAGTTTCTGGTTCTGGACATACGGTTAAAGAGAAGTAAAATGAGTTTCTTGGGCCAGAAAATCTGGTTTAAGCTTTACCAATATTTTATAAATGTTCAAACAATGTATTAGATTTCCAATTTTTATAAGATCAGCTCTAACCTTCTTGAGTACTGGTTTTGTTTGATTATATGATAGATACCCTCAGGATATTCATCCTCTAAGTCAGGCGTTAGAGGTTTCTAATGCTAGGTGCCAATTGATGTCATATTTGAGAATTGAGACATATGCCCCCCTTGACCTTGAGAACCTGCTTCCTCTAATTAATGCATAGCCTTCTAGCATGCCCTTTTCTACGAACACATACCTTCAGGTCTGCATTTTTGTCCATAAGTATATTGGCCTATTTGTTCCATTCCATTGATGCTATAAGTTGTGTTCTCAAATCAATTAACTCATTATGTAAATCATGTTTGAGATTCTGCAGAGCCTCGTGCTAACCTCACTAGTCGTCACTGAATTTATAGGATTTGGCTCCTCTCCATTTGGCTTCTGAAATGGAGAGTCCATTTCATGGTTAGATGGAAATGCCACTTCATCGAAATTGAAATCAATGGCTCTAACATCTAACATGTCGTGAATAATAATAAGGTTTTTTTTGCAGGAAATTATACTACTGCATACTATAGTGAAAGGTCCTTCACCGATGATAATGATAATAATAATAATAATAATAAGGTTGTTGATCACTTATCAATTACGTGAATACTTATCTAGACCTTCAAAAGAAAAATGAGTAGCATATAGCTTGCTGATCACTTGAAGAATTTAGATAATGGTGTCTGTAAAATTAGCTGTTAAAACCAGTTTATGTGCAGTTTTATCTCTCTTCCCCGACTTTCATTTTTGTTACACTGTTGATTATCACAGGTTAATGACACGATTCCTGTTGAATCAAACTGAGTACACTCTAGACAGTTTCTTGAGCAAGCTAACTTGCCCACTGCTGTTGCTTTGGGGTGACTTAGACCCTTGGATGGGTCTTCCAAGGCCACCCAAACAAAGAATTCTATCAAACACAATTCACGTAAACCTAAAGGCAGCGCATTGTCCACATGATGAAGTTCCAGAGCTTGTTAATAAGGCCTTGGCGGACTGGTTGTCCACTCTAGCTGCAAAAGCTTCTCTCCAAAGATGTACAGTTTTCAGGCATCTTCGCTCACCCTGGCTATAGTTTTACCTGTAATATAACTGTAAATCCATTGATTGAAGTAAATCCCTGAAGCTCACTATGTTTGCCATATATATGCAAGATAGTTGGTCATTTTTTATCACAGGTTTCTTGGAAACAAAAGGGGAAGGTTTTTACGCTTTCTGGTAATGTTGTATCTTTGAATGAATTGTTAGTTTTAAAATGTAAAATCAGGATAAGTACAATAATTGATTCACTTATGCTCAGTTGCAGAAACAGATTATAGCAAACCACCGTAGGTTTTTCCGTGAATGGAATGCTTATTCCCAAATAATGTCAATTGCAGGTTCGTTTGAGTTTAAAAATTGGCTAAAATATGAAAAAAAAAAAGAAGAATATTATTGTTATTATTCTTCCTCATTTCCCTGATGCAAGCTCCAATTTATAAGAAACACATTTAAATTTGCTACATTTTCTCACCAGCAATAACTAATCTTGGGTCAAACTTACATTCATGGAATTCTCTGTTGAATGTTGATTGAGCCAGATATGCCATTGTTTCCAATGATAACAAATCAATTCAGCAACCTCTAACAGATAGCTCCAAGTAAGATGACAATATTAAGAGATTATTTTAACAATAAAATGGGATGATTCTTTCTAATTCCTGTCATTTAGAATTTTAAGTAAAAATCATCAGTTTGATTAAAGATTTACTGGAATTTAGTTTAGATGATGGAATATGCCCTCCATTGCTGTAGCACTAATGTAATTTTCAGACTCTTCCATTTGACATGCTACAACCATAGAACAGCTTTAGGTTTTAGCTGAAATCCAAGATCAAACAAAACCATTCAGTATGTTTGAATGAACTTTTGTTTCCGTTAAACCTTGTTTGCAATCCAGTTGACAATATTTCAGGAAAATTGTCCCTTTGATGTTTCTGCATCACCTTGTTTTTACAGCTAAAAACAATAGACAATGCAGCCAAAAGTAGCCGACCTTGTTTTCTGAGTTCAAAATGTCCAAAAAAATCATCGGCAGATACTAAAATATCTCTCTACAAGATTATCAGGTTGACAGTTTGGGAAAATGAACAACTTTTCAGCAACAAGAATCACCTTCACAATAAATTAATTAATCAAATTTAAATGGCAATCAAGCAGCTATAGCTTCCAGGGAGAGAGAGAAGACATGCAGTTAATGCCAGCAACAGACAAGCAGGTAATGCGGCAGAGAGACAAAGAACGATGAGACAAAAAGCATCCTCGAAGGAAGCCTAGAAATTACAGGAAACAAAGAGCATGGAAGTTATGAAATTGCTGGATAAAACCTTAACTGTCCACCCCAAAGGGCATAGTCTTCACCGATGCATATGCTTTGTAACCATCGGATTGTTTAAATTTAATAAGCATCTTCTTCGGATACATTTTCTCTCAGTTTTACTTCATTGGTTCAGTTTCAGAGAAATGGAGAACTTGTCACAAAGCAGCAAAGCTTCTCAGCCTCATTCCTGGGCTCCATTGAAGCAAAGGCGGAGTGGTTATGAGCCGTCAGATACAGAGGCTGAATGGCATGAGAGTCCCTGGCATGATCATAACCAAAAGAACGGAACATCCAACCTTGTAGAGGCAAATGAAATCAAGTCCAATTTGCCGAGAAACATTAGCCCTTTGAAGCTCAGCCGAAGACATTCTTCAAAGGTCGAATATGATGAAGGGTCTCCACCTAGAACTAGTCGCCTTCCAAGGAGACATAACAGCAAGTCTCCTTACAAGACAAGGAGAGATGATGGTAGAATTATTAGCCTCTCGTCAAACTCCGAGCATTTAACGCATGTCTATCCTTATAAACCTGGGAAAAAGGAGCATAAACTGAATAATGAAATGGGAAGAGTTGAAAGAGAAACAATCGCGAAACTTCCTGCGGCTGGTAGAGTGAGTGAAAAATCAAACTATAGTCGTCGATCAGTGACTGCCCCACCCAGACAAAGATTTAGAGAGGACCAACGTAACATTAATATTCTTGGTCATGGCAAATTGGAGCAAAGAGGGGAACGGACACCCTCGCCAATCTCAAGGAACATGATACGCAAACCAAGAGAAGCTTCCCTGGTGAAACAACAATCAGTCGGTGAAATCAATGAAATGGTAGCCAACACAAAGATTTCCAGAAGCCCTATATATAATGATGCTATGTTTGAAAGCACAGAGTCCATTTCACCTGGTGATATCTTCTTTTCTCGTGAAGCTGGGGCCCCGGCAATGCCAAAGAATGTCTTGCCAAATAATAGTGGCTTTGAAAATCATTTTCTTCCAAGGCCACCAACGTATGACCAAGATGATTCTGCTTCCCATCAACAAATAAGAGCTAATGGAAATATTGATCAGAAAGCTCGAGGGTCCTCATCAAGCGCTGGTTTATCACGAACAACTATGACTTCTAATTCAGCTGCTAGCAGACAGAGTAGAGGTAAGGTTAGCACTCAAATTAGTGCGATAAGTGATAGTAGTGGGAGGAGTAGTAGTATAAACGTAGGAAAGTTCACCACCAGTAGACGAAAGGGAGAGGCCTTGTTTGCTTGTGTGATGAGGAAAGTACCCTGCAGCACGTCAAAAAAATCAACAGAAAAACAAGCATTTGATGAGGCCTCTTTCATTGAGAAGGCATTTGTTGTTGAAAAACTGAGGCAATTTTGGGCTGATAAATATCAACCAGCTTCTTTGAATGGATTCACTTGTCGTAAGCAAGAAGCTCAACTTCTAAAGCAACTTGTAGGTCCTTTACCTAAAAGTCTTCTGTTCCTTATCTAATTTCTCATCCACTGCATATACTGTAGTAACGTTTTAGTTCGCGATGCAAGTCATTCCGTAGAGAGAAAAAAGATGTTTTATTCTTGTTGCTGTATTTTTTTTATCAGCATTTCTTATGAAGTTTTCACTTATCGTTTGTTTCACTTTTAGGTATCCCATGAGAGTTGTCCTCATATATTGTTCAAAGGACCATCTGGTTCTGGCAAAAGAGCACTAACAATGGCTTTCCTGCGTGAAATATATGGCGACCCTGGTGGGAATGTATGTCTCCGGTGATACAGAAAGATATCGGATTGTTTTTCACATTTTAAATTTTGGTAGATACCTAAGTTGACTCTAGCATTTTTCTTTTTCTCTTTTGGCACAGGTATCTCATGAATTAAGGCAATTCCAGGCTCAGGTATTATATTTTAACATGTAGAGAGTACTAAAGAAAGCCTCAAAATTCATATACTCAGTCTTCTCTAAAATAATGTTTTCCCCATTTCAACTAAGCCAGATGATGATTCCTACTCTGCCATCAAATTCTATCACCATTGATTTAGAGTTTGGCATCTTGTAATTTGAATCTGGACAGGACATAAGGCCAACGCAAGTTACTGTTCCACTTGCTTGGAGTGCTCATCATGTGGAGCTTAATGTGAACTTGGAAACAAATGCTAAATATGCATTAATGGGATTAGTCAAGGAAATAAGCACCAATTATACCGTTACCCCTGAAGTGAGCACTGCTGATTTCAAGACTGATTACAAAGGTTTAATTTCTTTAATTTTCTTTAACATATACAAGCAAACTTCCTCTTGAGCAGTTTAAAGCAATCAACTAAAAGCTAATAAGGTTCCATGTTTATTTCAGTTATAGTTCTTTATGATGTTGACAAGGCATCAGAAAGCATTCATCACTTGATAAAATGGATTATGGATTGTCATTCAGATTCTTGTAAATTCATACTCTGCTGTGAAGATGACATAGATATCCTAGAATCAGTAAAGAATCGCTGCAAAGTTATAAAAGTAGATGCCCCAGTTACTCATGAAGTAAGTATTCGTATCAGTTTTGCGGTGTAACTCATTTCCTTGTATAGTTGAATGTATATGGCAATCATATTATGTCAACATACCTTTGCTGCTTTCATTTTGTACAATGACATGCCCACCGCCATTGTTAGCCTTTCCAAGCTCCTCAAGATGGAACCCACTTTGTTTTTGCCCTGTTGATGATGGATGGTATTTAAGGTTTAGTGCTTTTTTTGCAGTACCATCTTTTGGCTAAGTTTGGGCTGATAAAATATTGTGCAGGATTGATAAGATCAGAACATGCTTTAACAAGTGCTTATATCTAATTTTCTTACCACTCTGACTATCAAATTTGCAGATCATGGAGGTACTAATCCAGATTGCCAGGAAAGAGGACTTTGATCTACCTATGAGTTTTGCTGCTAAGATTGCTGCCAAATCAAAGCAAAACCTGAGGAAAGCAATCATGGCTCTTGAAGCATGCAAAGCACACAAGTAAGAACTTGAAGCAAATCTCCTTAGATTTCCAATGAATTTATAAGAGTAAGCCATTAAAGGCCGCAAACCATATTTGTTCTTAAAATGTGATACTTTGCTAATGCAGCTATCCTTTTGCTGATGACCAACCAATTCCACTAGGATGGGAAGAAGTCTTGATAGAACTCGCGTCAGAAATCCTTTCTGAGCCATCAAAAGATAGGTAACTTTTAAGCTTTTCCTTTTTTTTTTTTTATTGTTCAATTCCTTCTTCCCACCTGAAGAACAAAGTCGAGGGGACAAACTATGGTTCTTCAAACTATACAAAGCTCGAAAACAGAAGTGACATTCCGCATAAGTGATTCTGTCAGATTATTCTTTGTACGGGGAAAGTTTCAAAAGCTTCTTCTGGATTTTGTACATCCCAAACTGATTCTCCAGGTGATGAATTTGAAACCCCAGAGAATCATTCAATGAAAAAGTTACCAAAAATCTCTTTTTTTTTTTTCCTGATATAGTTGCTTTTACAACCTGCAGAAGCTGGTAGAACAGTTTCTTAAGCAAGTTGAAGCTGGTATAAAAAGGGAACTTTATTACTGGCATGCTTATTATGTAAGTTCTGTCCTGCTCGTGTCATATTGTTTTGCAGACAGGCAAAAGTAACTCATGTGTATTGTTACAGGACAAGAGGCTCCCAACAGGAACAAGTGCTTTGTTGAAATTAGAAGGTAAGATGGAAACACCCTGGTTCAAAATTTGTCATTTCTTACAATACTTCAGTATCTGTCTTAAAGTTTGAGAAAAATCCCCAGTTTATGCGTTTTGTTTTTGGCAGAGTTTGTGGTCAAGTTTATGAGCATATATAGGAAGAGCACCGGTAATCGTCAGCTGGTGTAATATTGGGCGGAACTATGCTTTTTTCAAGTCATTTGTTGCACTAGATACTGAATTTTTCAGAATATGAGTTTCTCTTGCAAAGATTGGTCACAATCCAGCTGCTACTGTTGTAGAAATATGTTATCAGAAGGGGTTGTCCTTCAGATTGTCAGACAAAAGCATGTTTGACTCGTATCAATGAATGAAATGCAGTTCTTATATCTACTTCAGCACCCAATCCCCTACTATGTGAGAGAGAAAAGCATGGAAATTTGGTATGGAAGAACATGAAGGAAATCTAAAACCTTGATAAACTCAATTTGCTGAGATGTGTTTAAATCTTATACAAATTTTTTTTTTTTTTTTAAATTTAGGATAAAAGGTTGATCGTTTTATCCAATTCATTCTCTCTTTGTTGGTTTAAATAGATTTATTTATGGTGAATTTAACGAATTTATAAAAAATTATCATTTTAAAATTCTCTTGAGAATTGTTGAGCTTTGTTTCAATCCAAATAAACTTATTTATATCAAATGCAATGAATTTATTAAAAAAAAAAATTATCTTCTCACGTTCTCACGACACATCATAAACAATAAAGAGAGGCAAACTCTTTTACCACAAGCCAAAATCATATAGGACTAAAATATTTAAGAAAATTTTGAATTATTTCATTTTTTCAAACAAACTTATTATTATATTGTATTCTAATAAATATTTATTTTTTATTTAAATTTAAATAAAATTTTATTTCAAATAAATAATTGATTTGAATTAAAAGTTTATTTAGATACTAATTAAAAATTAATGATTTATTTAAATATAAATTAAAAATTAAAAGTTTATTTAAATGCAAACTAAATAATAATAACATATTTAAATGTAATAATAATATAAAAATTTATTTAAATAAAATGATAAAATTCAAATATTTTTATTATTTTAGCCACCATGTAATGACTACGTAAGGCAAAAAAAAGGGATAAAATTTTGATGACATAAAAAGGAAAATTAGTTTCTGAAGATGAAGATTATCTTATACTCTCGAAAACATTGATTCTTAATCTGAAAATGACTATTTAAATCGCTAATTCAGATTATCGAAATTTCCAAAACAAATTTAAACAGAAAATGACCAAACAAAAGGGGCGGCAAAACGGCAAATCCACGTGGACAAATTAATACCGTCGTCATTAACGTTGTAAAAACAGACACCACAGCCGACCTTTCCCACGTGTAATGATATCATTGGTCTTTCACCTAAATCTTACACCTCCGCATTTTCAGCCGTCTGATCTCAACCTTTATTTCCATTCAACGCTCCATATTCAGCGTGGACTGACCGCTGAACGATGCCCGAGGAGAGACAAGTAGGAGCAACAGCATTTTCTTCTTCCATCACCTTCCATATAAAAGGCCTTCACCCCAAAAAAAAAAAAAACATTTTCACGTTTTTTCCTGTCCAATTCTCTCACTTTCCGTAAGTTTCCTTCTTTTAACTTCGAATCCGGTGATTTTGATATGTTCTTCCTCAATATCTTGCGATGATTTTTGAATATTTTTTGTTTTGTTTTGTATCGAAGCAAACATGGATAACGATGGCGGCGAAGCAGCAAGGGGGAAGAGCGTTGGAATCTCTCGTGTTGTCCTCAATGAAAGGATCCTTTCTTCAATGACTCGAAGATCCGTCGCTGCTCATCCATGGCATGACTTGGAGATCGGTATAATAATTTTCCTTTGCACTAGTAATAAAATCACTTGTTCGTAGAGTAAACTCCATAGTAGATTCTTACCTCAACTATGCTTTTTGCTACGCAGGACCTGGTGCTCCAGCAGTATTTAACTGTGTAAGTTTTTTTTTTTTAATTTCCTTTTGATATTAATTAAAATTTAATTGATAATCAATGTATAAATGCATTTTAATTTTGATTGTTTTTGTTGAAGGTGGTTGAAATTGGCAAAGGTAGCAAGGTCAAGTACGAGCTTGACAAGACCAGTGGTCTTATAAAGGTAAGAGTTTACCTTTATTTTTCCTTTGAAAATCAAAATTAATTGAACAATTTATTATTGAATTGCGTTGTTTTGGATTTTTTTTTATGGTGAGTTTCTCATATCAATTGAGAAAGAGCTGGTTAATTTATTCGATGTTTTTCTTCTGATTATTGCTAAGATTTGCTTTTAAACGAAGGAAATGAAAAATTATTGTTATTCTTTTAAAAATTAGGTTGATCGTGTTCTGTACTCATCGGTTGTTTACCCGCATAACTATGGTTTCATTCCAAGGACTATTTGTGAAGACAGTGATCCTATGGATGTCCTGATTCTGATGCAGGTAATGTCAGTTACTGTGTTTGATTCATGGAAATGTCAGGTTCTTTGGGGTTGCAGCTGAACTAATTAACTGTTTCTTTGATGTATATTTTTAGGAGCCTGTGTTACCCGGTTCTTTCCTTCGTGCTCGTGCTATTGGGTTAATGCCCATGTTTGATCAGGTGAAATGCTTCATCTTCTCTGCTTACTTCTGTATCATGGCTTCTATTATTTTACTTGAATAGGATATCTAAATGCATTTGTAGCTGTTGAGAAACCAACAGAAACTGCTGTACTCCAACTATCTAAGGATGTAATCCATTATGCTTTCTCTTGTGTTGGGTTACTATTTGTTCGAAATCATATCTATCTTTTCTCTATTAGACTATTAATTGTGCTTCTCTTTATATGCGTTGAGTCCCAAATCCAATGTTCATGATAAAGTCAAAAATATTGAATGAAGAGTTCTTGTTATAAGTTTTTGTTACTTCTGCATGATCTTTCCACAAGTTCCAATCCTTTCACTGTTGTTCCTTTTCCTGTTAGACATATTCAATGTTGAGATGCTTTTTGCAGGGTGAGAAGGATGACAAGATTATTGCTGTATGTGCTGATGATCCTGAGTTCCGTCATTACACTGACATCAAACAGCTTCCTCCTCATCGCCTGGCTGAAATCCGGCGTTTCTTTGAGGACTGTATCCCATTCACATGCATTTTATATTTGCTTGTTAGTATTATTAATTGCAGTCATTGTTGTCTTTCTTGTGACAATGCATAATAACAGTCATAATGTCAATTCTTTGCGCTAGTATATCCTTTACTAATCAATAATAACAGACAAAAAGAATGAGAACAAGAAGGTTGATGTAGAAGACTTTTTGCCAGCTGAGAGTGCTATTGAAGCCATCAAGTATTCCATGTGAGTTTGTTTGTGATCAGTACTATTATACTTTCTGATTTGATTTTGCATCTTGTTTGGACTTTAGATATGTTCTCTAACCTAAAAACATGTTTTCTGGTAATCTATCTATCATTTTTTGTGTCTTACTTGAAAGTTTCATTGTTACAGGGATCTGTATGCATCTTACATTGTTGAAAGCTTGAGGAAGTAACTGTCTTTGTGACTATTTGGTCCATTGCTGTAACATTTTACTTGTTGGATATAATATTTGTGTGGCTAGACTTCTAGTAGCATGCCTCTCTTGGTGAAACTTATCTAATATATTCATGCTTTGATAGTGCCTTCTGTTGCACTTCTTATATACTGGCCTTTTTACTAGCATGTAATCTGTTGTCTATCGGCTATTGCTCATGGAAGGGAAAGATTCCAGTTTCAAAGTTGTGTTTCCACTTGATTTTCTGTATCTGATTGATGGACCGGTGGATTGGGGATGATACTAAGCCTAAAGGGTGTGTATGAAAGCTGAAATTACATAATTTACATGTTAGACAAAGATGGGGATAAAAGATCAATAGATTATGGAAGAAGAAAATATAAGCTATGGTGTTTGGATGAGTTTCTTTTAACTGCTCTGAATATCTATTTAGGTTTTCTTTTTGGTACATATTTGATCTATATTAGATTATTCACATCATCACATTATGCCAGCAAGAAGTTTTTTTTTTTTTTTTTTGCCATCATATTATAGATGTGATGTAAGATTAAAAGAAATAAAATTATAAATAAAGAGAATCGAAAAAAATTAAGAATAATTTGAATTGAGGAAAAAATAAAAAATGATCGTTTGAAATGTTTTGGACATATGAAATGTAAATTTATTTGTGTACTAATTAAGAGAAATTAGCTTTTAGATGTAGGGGAAATTTAAATTTCTAAAGGTATATCATAAAATATGTGAATGCGGATAATAAAAAATTGTCAGATTATTTCTGATAAAAATGAGTGATGAAAAAAATTTTAAAATTACAATTTAACATAATTTTCTTTTGACTTTTTATACCGATGATCTCAAAATGATCAGTTATAAAATTTAGTTTATTCATGTTGTTGTTGGGCATTCTGCAAGCAAGGAGTTTGGTGAACTATTTTCTGATAATCATACTGCCATTAAAAAGAATGTTTCATATTTAATTATCTTTTTCATTAAAAATTTGATATCTCTTCCTTGGTAATAAAAAATTTTAAATTGAATTAGAATAAAATTTTAAATCACAAATTAGTATTTATTTAATTATTTTCTATTTTCCCAAAAACCATTTCCTTTTATGAGAAAAGGGAAAAAGGAAGGGGTGAAAGTCCGAACGGAAAAACTTGGCATGATACGACGACGTTCTATATTTTTATCCTACAGAAGATGATAGACACGTGGTAAAAGGTGATTGACTCACAACGAGAAACTGTAGGACAAGTAGCCGTAGGGAAAGAGCAGATAGTCGCGGGACGCTGGCGATAGTTCTCTCCACATTTTCCTCCATTTTCAAAGCTTCACTTTCTCAGCAGAAAGAAAAAAAGTTACCTCAAATCTTCTCTAAAGCATAAGGAAAAACAATTATCTCCATCAATTAGAAGTAGAAGAAAATGGGAACATTGGGCAAAGCAATCTACACCGTTGGATTCTGGATACGAGAAACCGGCCAAGGCCTCGATCGCCTTGGTTGCCGCCTCCAAGGCAACTATTACTTCCAAGAACAACGTGCTTACCCTAAAACCCTAATTCCCCCTCAATGAATTTCATAATTGGATCTATTTCGCAACGAATCTATACTTCATTTTCAGCTACAACTCTATAATTCATAGTATAATAAACGTTTGCCGTAGATTTTGATCCTGTAGAGCTGTTTCAAGCAATTGTTTGAATTTGTTTTGTTTCAGTGTCGAGGCATCGGACGTTGATGAATATATTCGATAAAGCTCCTGTTGTCGATAGAGATGCCTTTGTGGCACCTAGTGCTTCTATCATCGGCGATGTTCAGCTCGGACGAGGGTCATCTATCTGGTATGGATGTGTTTTGAGAGGTGAGCGGTCGAATTTTTGATTAGTTGATGAGTTGTACACGACATTTATGCTGTAGATTTACTGCTATTTTGTTTTTATTCAAGTTTAGGGTTTAGTGGATTTTGTAGTTGAACAAGTCTTGTAGTTGAATGCGTGCTTACAGTCAGTATTAGTCTTAGGAAAATGAAGCTAAGGATGGTTTGTTACTTTTTCGCAGGCATGTAGCAAATGTGTTTAGAGTTTAATCAAAATTCTTTTTAGGGGATATTATTTTTACATATCTCTTCTCGAAGACAAAACATTTTAATATCAGTGTCTGTTGTGGCTTTTGAGAACACCGGTGATGTTTTATATGTGAAAGCAATTATGTGGTTGGATAAAAGAATGTGTTTTAGCACATGATATGGTCAGCATGATATTGATGACTGAAAGGAATGTGTTAGTATGACATGATGATCTTAATGCTTTTGTTAAAATTATAATATCTTGTGGTGTAAGGACAGAATTAAGATGGTTAGAAACTTATAATGAAACTATTTTCTGTATGATTAATGGAAAAAATAGCCAAGTTCATTTATCGTTATTTGTAAGCTATAATACACTACATGTTGGATTTTGGTGCTTTTATGAAAAATAAAAATATGAATCTCATAGGGTAATAATTATTTGGCTCTTGAAGCAATAAGAGGCTTCAAAAATTCTTGACCCCTCTTGATCCATCCATTTTATGGTGCTGCCATTAAAAAATGAGATTGATGTAAAAGTCTTCAGTTTGTATCTTATTGAACTTTATGAGTAATTACTCTCTCTATCCCCTCCTTTCTCTCTCATCTGTGTGTGCTGTTGCATGCTATATCCATGCTAGCTGTTCTTTTCTGAATATAGTTTTTGATGCTTGCAGGTGATGTCAATAGCATCAATATTGGGTCTGGAACAAATATCCAAGATAATTCCCTTGTTCATGTTGCAAAATCTAACTTAAATGGGAAGGTTTTACCAACTATTATTGGAAATAGTGTTACTGTGGGTGAGTGACCTGTCCTTAAAAGTGTTCCTTGTCTTTGGTTTAGCATCTTGAAAAAGTAATCATTGATTAAAAAAACTGGACAGGTCATAGTGCTGTGTTACATGGATGCACTGTTGAGGATGAAGCATTTGTTGGTATGGGGGCTACCCTATTAGATGGAGTTTATGTTGAGAAGCATGCCATGGTTGCTGCCGGAGCTCTTGTGAGGCAGAACACTAGGATCCCTTGCGGAGAGGTTTGTGGGCACTTCTTCACTGATATTTATGTGTGAATCTTGCTTTAAATCTAATAGATTTTATTTAACTTCATAACTTTGTTATTTGTTCTTGTGAGAGGCAAAGTTTTATGGTTTACATATATATGAAATAGGTGTTCGTGTTCTTAATTAAATGGGCATACCTGCTCTCAGTGAATTAGATACAATAGTTAGTATTCCATTTGAAAACGACATGGAGCAATAGATAAGATTCATGGGAAAAATGCTAGCGATTGCAAGCATGAGTGGTAGTCTGTACCGCTTCCAAATAGAAGCTTGATTCAACCTGCATTTCTCATATCAGCTAGTAAGAATGGCACATATTTTTTAGGTGTTTTGGCGGGAGAGGAAACCTGCCATTACCAAGCTTTGACAAGAAACCTTGGGGGCAGTTATTATCTTCCTGCTTTGGTCATGATCATCATGGAGTTAAAATTTAAGATTAATCCAAGGGGAATGAATTGATCCAGCCTTTAGTACAAAAAGCAAATTCTAAATTTGTTAACAGATTTTCTCCTTTGTAATTACAGGTTTGGGGAGGTAGCCCAGCCAAGTTCCTGAGGAAGCTAACAGAAGAAGAGATGGCCTTCATTTCCCAGTCAGCCCTAAATTATTCCAATTTGGCACAAGTTCATGCAGCAGAAAATGCAAAGAGCTTTGATGAAATTGAGTTTGAGAAGTTGCTTCGCAAGAAATTTGCTCGCCGTGATGAGGAATATGATTCAATGCTCGGGGTTGTTCGTGAGACACCTCCTGAGCTTATCCTTCCTGATAATATTATGCCTGATAAAGTGGCAAAAACTGCTTAGGAGTTGAAAATTCCTTTCTACCTTAGTTTTCTTGAGATTCAATGTCACTGGATACTTTGTCATCTTCGGATTATTTACGGAGAATGGCTGCTTCTCAGTTCCAATAATTTTGGGGAGCCTGGCTGAAGTGTTAAAATTGAATCATAGGTTCACACTCAGGTATATGGCTGAGCATATCGTCTTTAGATTTAGAAGTTGAACTTCATTTTGCAAACACATCTGGATGTGCAAGCCATCCAAGGTGGTCTTGTGTAGTTGTAATTGAGCTTAATTGCT
Source organism: Durio zibethinus (assembly GCF_047325235.1). NCBI lineage: Eukaryota > Viridiplantae > Streptophyta > Magnoliopsida > Malvales > Malvaceae > Durio > Durio zibethinus. The sequence goes on from NC_143185.1 coordinate 20,597,102, forward strand.
TTGCTGTTTACCGGAATAAAAAAAAGTGCAAGCAATTGTTTCAAAGTTTGCTGCAAGTTGGCACTGTATCTTGATTCCTTTAAAGTTTTGAACTTTCGTTTCTTTCCATCATAAGAAAGAAGAGAAAAATCCAATTTCTAGTGCCCCACTGTCAAAAGCCTTAAATTTTACAAGTATTTGTTTGCTCTCGACTAAAGTTAACAACTTGATTTTAAGAAAATATTAGACTTTATGGCTATCTGATTAGTGGGCTAAAACTAAACATGTCTACGGTGAAGTAAATTTTTGTGAAAGGCCGGCGCTACCATTCGGCTTGAACAGACAGAATAAGGGCCCTGAGTCCTGACTTGTAATAATGCTGTGATTGTCTCTAGAGTCTAGCCTATTCTCATTAGTTGGGCTTGTGTAGAAAATTACCAGAGGCATTGTCCAAAGTTTCAAAAACCCATGTCTGAAAAAGCATTCTTTTGGGTAGCTTTGAGGTAACGAAATAGAAAAATGAAAATTTGTTTCCCCAAGCTTAGTAATGAGCTGCAGAAAAAGGATTGTAAACCCATCACTGGTCCATCTAGAATTGTTTGTTAAACTAAAAAGGCTACTCAAAACGAAAATGGATGGCCAACTCTTGCTTAGCTGAACTCTTAACATCTAAGAAGCAAAACATGTTTTTAGTGTCAATCCATTATCCAACCAACAAAACCTATTATTTGATCCCTGATTCCAACGCAGAATTAAACTAATAGGAACCATTATATAACAGTCTGTCTTTGGTCGTTGTTGTTGGCTTCTTTTCTTTTTCCTTTTTCTCTAAACAAACCAGCTAAATTATGGCCAAACTTGTAGTTCTTTCAAAACCTAACTTATGGCGAAACTTGTACGGCTCAGCAACTCCCATTTTGTTTTTTAACCAAGCAATTCTCACTTTATCAACATGGGATTTCTATAGTATTTCCATTTTTGTTATAATATAGTCTCACTCTACTCTTCTTCCAAATCAATCTTGATTCTTCAATTAGTCATATTTGAAGATGTTCAAGGACATAATAAGTAAAAACTGGACCTTCAACTTCAATCTTCATAAAAAAAAAAAAAACACAGAAACAATAATTGAACCAAATCGAGATGTTTCAAACTATTTGTCATTTGAATGGTGAGAAAAGTCGGTTTATTGGTTGAATCAGAGCCATTTGTCATCTGTTTTCGTTCACGGGATTGTGTTTCGGCTCTTGACTATTTTAAACTTAATGATAGAATGTAATGTGTATTGATTAAACAAAGTCAAGTGCAAGAATGATGGCCTTTTTTGTTTTACAACTTTGCATGGTGTGACTGACAAAAAGTGGCAAACATGAGAGCCCACGCCCAAATTTAGTCATCTTTTATGGTATTGGTAATTGGTGAGAGGAAATAAAAGGGGCCCCCAACTTGGGATTTCAGTAATTCAACTTTTCTCTTCAAATTCACCAACTGGCAATAGCTCCCAACCTAGCAGAAGAATGAGGGATTCTAAAAAAGATTGCTTGGTCTCTAGATTACTAGGCTAGGACTCTTTAAGGGCAGGAGCTGGGATTCTAAAAAAGATTGCAGATTTGTAGACATTTTGAATCTTGCCTTTATTTTTTAACACAGTTTTTTCTTTTGGATCTTTGAACCAAAGGATGAAAAACAAACGAAGGTTATCTATGACAAAGGGAAAACACTGGTTTACTGTACGTATTTGGCTGGTGGCAGGCTATACTGGCGACAAAGCCAAAGCAAAGAAACGAAAAGACCAGTCCAAGAAAAAAAGTTGATTTAGCAACGTTTCATGGCATTACAAAATAATAAATTGTCGTTGCTAAAACCTTTTTAGAACAAAAAAAAAAAAAAATTGTTGCAAAGTTGTTGCAGTCGAAGATATTGGTAAATGATGCAGGTAAATCTTTAACAAATGGTAGCCATGGTTGAAGATATATCATTGTTCATAGGCTCTTGGTAATCATGTTTTCAAAACTGTCAACTTTGCTGTCATAATTTTAGTTTATAAAGTTTTTTTTCTCCCAAGAAGTTTAGGTATAATAACATTGTTAATTTCATGGAAGAAAAAAAAAAACAGTCTCTCACCTCAACTGGAAGCCTGTAAGATAAAGACAGTTAAGGATGTCGGAATTGATGATCCAGATGTGTTCTAACGTTTAAATTAATATTTTTATTAATAAATAAAAAAATAAAGTAAATGAGAAAGTAAAATAAGAAAAGAAAATTACCATATTTATGTTGTAGATCCTCCAATTGAATATCATTGAACCATGATAAATTTAGAACATAAACAATACTCTTGGGGGCATTTTATGGTTCTAAGAGTAAAATAGATATATTATCCAAAAATATTAATCATCAATCTAATAGGATAATTTAATTATTTTAACCAAAATTAATATGTTGAGTCCACTTGAAACCTTAAATCTTATATCAGTTCAATCATTTTAACTAATTACTTGATTATATTTTAAAATATTAACTTATTTTTTCTAAATTGAGTTGTTAATTAATTTGTATGAAGTCAACAACTTTAATCTTAACTTTATCATTAGAATCCGAAACATTCAATTCGATATTTTTATCATATAAATATAAATAATTTTTTTCAGATAATATTAATTTAATTTTATATATATTTACTTAAAATTTTTCTCTCTTTTTTTTTTTTTTAAATAATAATTTAAATATCAAATCCAAATGTTGAAAAAAAAAATCTTCGACCTTTGTTATTAATCTATCCCTTACCTTGTTGATTTTAGATTTCTGCCTTCTTCAAAATAGTTCGACACCAATAAGTACTATTTATTATAAATAATGAATAGTGATAGTTGAAAAAGCATGCAAAACTTATGGTTTTAGGAAACCATGAATAATTAGTGGCAAAGAAAATGTGTCAAATGAAAACGGATGCAGCTAATTGAAGACAGAACGTGAGGGAGGATTTAATGAGTAGGGCTTAAGACAGGTTGAAGGTTTTAAAATTATCAAGCATAATTAAAAACTTGTAAGGGACGTAACATAATTATTGTGTCTGGATAAGATGTCTGATTGACAATTAGGATTAGAGATGAATCTTTTTTCCTACCACCCAATGACTTCAGTAAATAATAATAGTAATAAATAATGAATCGCATGTCCTTTTTTGTCATTTACAAGTTTTCTTTATTTATTTTCTTTTGAATTAATGTAACCAATAATATTTAATTAAAATAAAATATTTAATATAATGCTCTTAAGATGATATTTAAATTATTATTTAAAATTAATCATGTTAACATCACCTTAATTAATATATACATAATTTATGGACCATATTGAAAAATTTTAAAATTGATTACCTTATTAATAAATTTTTTCTTTTCGTCAACCTCCTTCTGAGTGGCTTCAGTCTGCCAAAGACGCTTGTAAACACAGAAAAAGAAAAAAAAAAAAAAAAGACGATAATAATATTAAAGTTTTATAAAAGATAAAAACTCTGTCAGTGTAGGACCCTAGAAGCTTTTCATTTTCATGGAAAATCTTTCACATTCTCGGAAACCAAACAGGGGTTCTTCTCAAGCTGCATTCACCAAGCGAACGACAACTTGCAATGGCGCTACCAACTTCTCAGGCGAAACCATGTACGACGACGTTTTCGGTGGTCCGCCGAGGTTCGGTGGCGGTGGCCCGACTTTGTCGCCGAGGCCCGAGGACTACACCGAGATTTTCGGCGGATTTCACGCGTCTCGAGGTGCGTCGATTCCGGTGTTGGATCTTCCCTTGGTGGACGACAACGAGGAGGTGACATTTGATGTACGGAACCCGAGGTTTAACTACGCCGAGATTTTCGGCGGCTTTGACGGCTTGGACTTCGCTGCTTTGTACGAGGAGATGAGACAAGCCAACGGCGTTGATGATCATGATCTTTGTGGTGATTCATCTGAAGAAGCTCGGTATGCTCATTTCTTCTTCTTTGTTAAAGTCTTTTTTTTTTTTTTTTGTAGTTTTTCCTTTGAGCTTTATGCTAATTGTTTTACAACAAGAAATGGGTAAATTTTGGTTTTTTTTTGTTGGTCACTATTGAGGTAATATAATATGATAGTTATGGTACTGCAAAGTTTTGATTTTTTTCTTCTTTTTTGGGTACTTGAATTTTTATGTTTTTGTATGTTGGCTTCAAGAAAAAGATTTTTTTTTTTTGAATTTTTGACTTCCATTAACAAAATGGCTAGAATCAGGCGTCTGAGTTTGGTGGTAAAAACAACATAAAATTTTTGACTGGAAAATTACCTGTTCTTTGGGGAATCCAAGGGGGATTATGGCAAGAATATCTTTATGTACCTGTTCTTTTGGTGAAGCTATGGTTTCTATGTAAAACTTCTAGATATGTTATGTTTCAAGGTGTCCTGGTTGACTTCTCAATGTAGTGAGGAGTATAATTTTGATGACAGTAAATTCATTTGTTTCCCCTCATAGGATGCAGGCAGAAACCGAGTCTCTGTCAGAAGGGTCGGATCATTCTGGAAAATATTGGTACTTCTCGAAGGGAGATTATTATGAGCCAATTGATAGTAGTATGGAGTTCAATATATCATATCATAAAGCTAATCTTAGAAGCAACAGAGATATGTCAAATGGGAATGGGGTTACACATGTTGCTCAGATGCATGCTGATCCTGAATATGCTTATATAATAGAAACTCCCTTGCAAAAGACAGAAAACAAGAATCCACCGTTGCATGTGAATGATGATATCAGTCTTGAGTCCACTGGGGGAGTTACAAAGAAAAAAGTTCTTCGGAAAACTGTGTCCCATCCTTCTAACTGGACTCCTGGTGGACAAACGTTTATAAATGACTCTACTCAAAGAGAATATCGAAGAAATGGCTCTTGTTCTAATGGGATGTTTGTAACAATTTCAGAAATCAACCTAAGAACACTTCCATCTGATGTGCCACCTCCCTCTAGGCCTCCACCACTTGTTGGTGTCAAAAATGGAGACTATCAAAATGGTCAACAAGCTGCTTCTGGAGGGAGAATGGGTGATAGTTCACCTCCTTACTTTGACGTTCAGATAGATGCAAGCTCAGCTGCTGCAGCCTGTGCTGCTGCTATGAACGAAGCAATGGACAAAGCTCAAGCAAAGCTGAAGAGTGCAAAAGAACTACAGGAGAGGAAGAGGGAGGGCATGAAAAACTTTATAAAACCAGGTTCCAAGTCTGATGGAAAAGATAAGAAGGAAAGGTCCAGTAAGGCCGTTGATGACTCCAGTGATATAAAAGATGAGAGAGTGCAGGGCATGTATGGAAAAGAAGACAGTGGAACGAAAGTATCTGTTAGAGAGGAGAGGCAAAACGCTGTGAAAACCCCGGCACCTGATTCATTGGAAGGTGAAAAACTGTTGAATGTGCGCAAAAGATTTGTAGTTGAGAAGCGTGGGAAGGAATCCCAATTGATTCAAGAGTTTGATGCTATTAATGGAGCTGATGAATGGCAGGAAGCAACTCAATTTTTTGAATTGGTTAGAAAAGATAAGTCAAGAACCTGTTTTGAGCAGACTAACAATGAGAAATATTTGGTCCAGAGCATGAAATCTCACGAGCTTCAGCAGAAAGCTAAAAAGGCAAGCATCGGAGCACCGGGGCAGCAACCAGACAGTGATAGGAAAGTAGAAGCTGTTAGGGAAGACCATGAACTGGAGAAAGTTGAGAGAGGCATGAAAACAGCAAAAGAAAGTTGTGAAAGGGGGGAACTCACTGGAATATCAAAACCAGCTAAAGAGGCCCGTAGGCATAAAGGGCAAGAGAAAAAGGTAAAAGCCGCTCAAGAGGTTATTGAACTGGAGGAGAATGGGCAATCTATAACAGCATGGAAAACTTTGGAAAACGGAAAGAAACCAACTGGAGCTGATGAATTAGGAAAATGTGAGAAGTGGGTAAATGCTCAACAAAAGGAAAATCAAGTTGAAGTTGGGCAGGCTATGGAACAGAAAGAGAATGGGCAGCAGGAGAAAGAGACTAGTAAAATTATTGAAAATCTGGAGAGAGTCAAGGAGTGTCAAGAAAGGGAAGATGAGGAGAAAAGCTGGAGGGAAGTTTTTGAGCAGAAAAAAAATGAGACAAAACTTGAACAGGTTCTTGTTCAAGCAGAGAATGAGAAGAGAGAGGCTCTTGAGGAGGACGAAAAAGAGAAGAGATTGAAGGAAGCTTGTGAACAACAAGAAAGCAAGAAGAAAGAGAAGGAGGCACGTGAACTAGAAGAAAGTGAGAAGATATGGAGAATGGCTCTTGAACAGTTAGAGAATGAGAAAAGACTAAAACAAGCATGTCTGCACAAAGAAAATGAGAGGAGACAAAGAAAGGCTCTTGAACAGGAAGAGATGGAGAAGACACAAAGAGAGGCTTATGAGAAAGATGAAAGTAAGAGTAGACCAAGGCTGGTTACTGATCAAGGAAAAGATGAGATGCAACAAAAGGTTATTGAAAGAGAGGAAACCGAGAATAGACTAAAAGAGGCTTGTGAAAAAGAAGCAATTGACAAAGGGCTCAAAGAAGCTTGTGAAAAAGAAGAGCACACAAAGAGACTCAAAGAAGCTCGTCACAGAGGAAACAATGAGAAAATGCTAGAAGAGGCAGTTGAGCAAAAGGATTACAGCAAACCAGCAAAAGAAGATACAGAAAATGATGTCAAACAAAAAGTAGTTGAGCAGGAAGAAATTGAAGAATCTGAAGAATTGCTGGGAGTAAATTTTGTGTACCAGCAAACTGAAAGGGGTGAAAACGGGAAGAAACTCAAAATTGCTGAAGGAACCCATAAGCATGCAGAGGGAGAGGATCCTGTGGTATCTGATGAGGTAAATAAGCTGGATTATAGCAAGAAACGTCAAGAACTATTGGTTGGAAAGAATGATCAAAACTGTGTTGAGCTGGAAGAAATTGAAGAGTCCGTTCCTGAAGAAAATGGAAAGATGGAGGCTGAGTTCAGAGACAGTGAGAAGAAATCGGAAGCAATGGGGAAAGGGGATGTCAATGGAAAGTTCATTGCATCTGGAATGGCACCTTGTGACTTAGAAGTTAAAGTTAATCAGTTTAGAAAGGATGATTTCTCAGTCTTGTGTCATCAAGATGACGGTGTGAAGAAAGCTGTTGAAGCTGGAATTGGCAACAGACAAAGAAATGCTGAGAAGATTTACAGTTTCCCTGGAATGGACTCTGATAATGATAACCAAGGGCTGCAATTTGCTTATGAATGGAGGGAAAGAGCAACAAATATGAAGGAGGCCCAGGTTTCCTCACATCTTGAAGAAAACAAGGACAAGTTTGTGTCTGCTCAAGCAGTGAAAGAGTCTGTTGAAACTGGAAGGAAACCAGAAGAAGCTAGGGCCTCTGTGTTGGAAGAGAAAGGAAGCACTCAGAAAACAGTTAAGCAGGTTAAGATAAGTCAGAGCATGGAAAGTAAAGACAAGAATATGAATGAAAGCCTTACACCAGAAGAGAAGCTAGCTGAAAGACTGAAAAGAGAAAGAGAACTGGAAAAGGAACGTCTTAAAAAGATGGAAGAAGAAAGAGAGAGGGAGAGGGAAAGAGAAAAAGATAGGATAGCTGTTGACAGAACAGCTATTGAAGCTCATGAAAGGGGATACACTGGAGCCTGTGAGAGGGCAGAAAGGGCTGCTGTAGAAAGGGCAACTGCTGAAGCTCGTCAAAGAGCAATGGCAGATGCACGTGACAAATTAGAGAAGGCATGTGCAGAAGCTAGGGAGAAGTCTTCTATGGAGGCCAGGATCAGAGCAGAGCGTGCTGCTGTGGAGAGAGCAACTGCAGAGGCTCGAGAGCGTGCTGTTGAAAAAGCAATGGCTGAAAGGGCAGCTTTTGAGGCAAGAGAGCGAGTAGAACAGGCTATGTCAGATAAATTTTCAACTTCTTCTACAAACAGTGGAATGAGAACTAGCTCTTCATCCTCTGTGAGTGTGTCCTTAATTTCTGTTTTTCTTTTTTCTCTTTTCTTATGAAATTATTGGTTCCAGACAGCATTTTGATGGATCTTAATTGGCAGGATTTACAGGATCAGCATTTTCAGAGCACCCGCTCTTTTGGTGGTTTAAGATATCCGTATTCTTCTGCTTATAATGGTAGGTTATTTTATGAAGTACTGACTGTATCCTTTTAATACACAGCTTTAGACCAAAATAGAAGAAAAAAATATTCTAGTTTGCTTTTCTGCTACTGAAGAAGTTTCTTTCTGTGCATGAAGGAGCTGAAGGTGAATCAGCTCAGAGGTGTAAAGCTAGACTGGAGAGATACCGACGAACAGCTGAACGTGTGGTATGGTTTTTTTTCTTCTTTTTCTTCTTCTGAAAATCTGAAATATTTATTTATGCATATCAAAATAACATCTAGCATTTGAATTTTTGCAGGCAAAAGCTCTTGAAGAAAAGAATATGCGTGATCTTCTTGCTCAAAGGGAGCTAGCGGAAAGAAATGTATTCTTTGGTGTTCTCATCTGTGAAGATATTTCATGATTACAAAGTGTTTGCATTTTTCACAGTCTTATTTCTTTTTTCTTTTTGCAGAGATTAGCAGAAATTCTGGATGCTGATGTTAAGAGGTGGTCGAGTGGGAAAGAAGGGAACCTGCGTGCATTGCTCTCGACTTTACAATACGTATGTTCTAGTAACCAAAATCTATTTAGCCAAAAACTTTTATTATCTTTTCCTTTTTTTACTAGGTCATTTAATGGGCTTGATGCTTAGGTTACCATCATTTGGGGCCATTTGATTTGTTGATCCATCTAATTTTCGTATTACTAATGTAGACTGGTGCCCTAGCTTTTGATTATGATTATCATTAAATGTGTGAGTACAGCAAACGTTTTTTTCTCTTTTTTTTGTTCAGCAACAAACTAATTGAACTTAATGCTGGTACTTTTCTGTGATGTTATCCTGTTTGTAATTTGGACTGGCCTTTATTTAACTCACTTGTTAGGTTTCGCCTAACTAATGATAAGTGACTTGACATTCTGTCTTCAGCTTTTATTTTATATATGATCTAAAGCTGTAGCATGAGTTATTTAAAAGTTATAACCGAGCTTTCTTGATTGACAGATCCTTGGGCCCGAAAGTGGTTGGCAGCCAATTCCTCTAACAGAAGTTATAACTTCAGTTGCTGTGAAGAAAGCTTACAGGAAAGCCACTCTTTGTGTTCATCCTGACAAATTACAGCAACGGGGTGCAAGTATTCAGCAGAAATACATTTGTGAAAAGGTCTTCGATCTTCTGAAGGTCAGTTACTGCTATACCACTTCCTTTTGGCTCTTCAACATAAATGCTTTTAACAATTGTAGTTGATATAAGTGATGGGGGCTTTTAGAAATCAAGGACAACGCAGTATCTTGTTCCCTAACTTTTGGTTGCTTATTGATCTCAGGAAGCTTGGAACAAATTCAATTCAGAAGAGCGGTAGCCCCGTGTTAGTATGGATGCCAATTGCATCATTATAATTCACTATGTTCTATCTTCTGAGCGAAACGTTGAACCCCGATTATCAATTATCATTACTCATGCATGCAGATCAAGAGATTTTGCTCAGGCATAGACGATTCAGAAATTTGAAACCATTATTAATTTATTCCCACATAAAACGAAGAACACAGTGATACAAATATGCTTTACTCCTCACATCCTGGTATACCTTTGGCTTCTGGTGAAGACTGAAGAGGTACAGCAAAAAAAAGACTGGAAATTTGAAACTACCGGTGAGAGAGTTCTTAAAGCATTGATCGAAACATTGAAACAAGTACATCTGAAATAACCATAACCAGGCCACCTAGATGATGAAGCTATATGTATAATCTGGATCCTAAAATTAACGGATTACATCAATGTTATATAAGAAGGTAGATGAAACATTGATAGTTAGCCATATTTAAGGATGCTATGCAACCTAACAAAATCAAGACAATTTTTTGGACCAAACTCCATGTTAATGTGCTTATCTCAGTGACGTTAATTCAAACCATTTGTCGCCATTTCAAGCCTCTCATCAGTGATCCATCCCTACGCTTCCGTGTCGTCATGAAAATGGTTCATGACGTATCTGCTTTTCCCTCTTAGCTGCTCCGTTTTGTCAATGTGATCCTACCGAAGCCGCAAACAACACAATTTTCGTCGTGGTTGTTGAGAATGGCGACTAAAGTCCAAGAGTCGTAAGCATGTTCCCACACACCAAACAACGAACAATTTTAATCAACTACAGCGTGCATAAATTCCTCTATAAATGCTACTATTCTGTTGTTCTCCATCAACAATTGCCACCCACCCTTTTCTCTATATTTCAAACTTTGTACATTCGCACTATCTTGTCCTGCTAGCTAGCTTATCCTCTTCTTATCACGCCATGGCCATGCTTAGAGCCTTTAGCACAAGAAGAAGCCATGGTGGCTATGAACGGTTACTTGAAGCTGAAGTTGACGAGCCTGTTTCGAGCGTTAGTCGGTTTGAAGCACAGCTGAAGAGGGCTAGAAGTGTGCCAGCTCGAGTTTTTGGTTTATCAAGAAAGTTCACCCCGGAATCGACCATGCCTGAAAATTCTCAAGTGAAAAAATCATCGTCGTCGACTTCCAACAAAAAGGTTACCAAGAGTCCTCACCCACTCTTCAGTCTCTTTGATGCTCGTCGGAAGAAGAAAACGACAGCAAAACCAGAATATGCTAGGTATGTGGAGTATCTGAAAGAAGGAGGGATGTGGGACACGAATGCAAATATGCCTGTCATATACTACAAATGAAGAAGTACTTTTGTTCTTGTCTTGTTTGGATAAAAAAGGATTCGAACCCATAATTTGTACACATATCAATTAGCTAGCTCGATTGCTCCTTTACTTTGATCTGTCCCTCGTTAACATAACTAGAAACCAGGAGAGAATAGAAAGGCAACGCAATGATGTCATTATGTGAACACAAATGGCTTCGAACGTGGTATAGACTGTGAAAGAGATTGAAGAATTTTAGTTCAAACCCATTTCCTCACCTAGGATTCAGAATCTTTTGCTTTCACAAATGGAACACAAAAAGGCAAGAGCTGTCCAATCCCATTGTTTTGGACTCCAAAAAGCTTGTTTCCATCACCTCAATGTTTGGTCTTTTTCCTAAGCCCATGCTCTTGAATTCTTTTATGATGGCCATGGGCCTTACCCCCAACTCAAGAAGGAGATGATGGGCCTGACGAACCCAATTTACTCCTCTAATAAATAATATATAATATAAATATAAAATATGAATATGATATGATTTAAAATTATAATAATAAATATATATGAATTTAATAAAATAAAAAAATTATATTTTATATTTTTATATTTACACATAATTTTTATATAAAATAAAATATAAATATAAAAATTTTAATATTTGATACTATATAAATACTATAATCATCAAATTTAAATTTCAAAGAGTTTTGATGAAAGCTTTCTTTTTTATGATAACTGATTCCAATCACACAAGGTCAGCCATTACTCGAGCGCTTTAATATTAAGCTAAAAAGTTGTTTATTATATTCCGAACAAAAGCATTTAAATATCATAATTTTAAACATGTCACAATAATATAATGTAAAAATAACAAAATTTATTATATAAAATAAATATATAAATAAATAATTTATCATATCTTAAAATATTTTTATAAATATAAAGATAGAAAATGAAAATTATTCTTTGCTTGACATGTTGGCTGCCACGTCATTCATACACTGACCCCCCAGTCCTTTCACTATTACGGCGTTTTGCCCAAAGAAGTTTCGCAGTTTAAAACGATATCGTGCACCTCATAAAACGGCAAGCCGATATATCAGATTACCCAATCTCCCCAAAACTTTGGAGACCTCCCACGTGTATCTTGCCAAAAACCCGAAACCACCCCTTCCCAACAGAATCCTTCGTTCCACCCTCAATCAAGGTCAAATCCGACATTTCAGTAATTCCCAGCCAGCAATAGCAAAAATTCTAGCTTTTGAAATTTTTGCGGAGAGGAGCGGAGGTGGTCTCTGCGATAATAACTTGGGGGAAGCGTTTTCCGTTTCTTTTTTTCTTTGGGAAGATCAGAGAAGAAATTTATTTTTCATTTTTTTTATAATTATAAAAATGAAAATCCCCGTAATATGTTTCTTAACTTCACTCTGATCTCTCCGATTCTCTCTCGACGCGCCACCGTCTCCTCCACCATCGCCGCTGCTAACGCCTAGGGTTTCTTGTAAAAGGATTCTCTATTTAGCAGCATATAAGGTAACGAATCTCCTTCGGTTTTTTATATATAGAATTCTTTTTATTTGTTTTTTATTTTCTTTTTCCATTTTTTTTGAATTCATGAAAAAGTTAACGTAGATGGTTAAAAATTGCATATTTAAAAAAACTATCATTTTTTTCTTTATTTTTCTGTTCCGTTTGGCTGCTGGTGAAATCAGGAGGAATTCTCATTTGTTTCACTTATAGCTGTGTCTAATAACACCGTGTTTGGATTCACTTTTTCATTTAATCGTACTTATATGGAGCTTTTATTTATTTACTTATTTATTTATTTATTTATATATACAATTTGAGATTAAATTTAGCTATCTGATCTTATTCAAAAAGCTATAGGTTTTAGACTTTTTTCTTAAGAAAAAGGTTTTGATTTTATTATAACAGCGGAGCTGAATAATTGTGCTTATAAGAATTGTGGATGATTGACTCATTCCATACTAGAAATAATCACAGATATCTTTTGAAAACACGGATTCTTATTTCGTAATGATATCCCACGATCAACACAATTGACTGAATCTCATGAAACCATTTTATAGAAGTTCATTGATATTTGAATTTTAGATTGTCTATTATTTTCCTCTTTAGCGGACAAAAGTTGTAGCTGAGTTGTTGGAACTAAAAGTTAACTACTATAAGCTTAATTCAGTGAATCTTCTCAAGTTCATGGAAAGTAGATTGTTCTCAAATGTAGGAATGAAGGGATTTTCTTGTTTCACTTTGCTTCAGGTTATTCTCCTAAAAAAATGATACATATGGTTTAGTGACATTAGCTTTTGTTGTTTGATTATGCAGCCATGCCAACTTTTACTGCTATAGCTTTGGATAGGTTGTTGGAACCTGGAGCTTCCAAATCTGTAGACAAGTCTGGTCCTATTTTAAACCCACCTATCCCCAACCCTAAGCCTATTCCTAGTCCTAATTCAAAGATGGAAAGCCGGAACGGTACATCAGTAACAGAGAGGAAAGTTAATCGCCCCCAAATATCACCTGCCCTCTATGCTACTCCTGAGGCAACCCCACTACCTGATTCGCCATCTTCTTTCCCTCCTTCACCTTACATCATCAATCACAAGCGCCGTGGGCCTCGCCTGTTGAAGAGCTTTTCCGAGGTCAATGTTTCATCTTGGAAAAAAAACCTTGAAGAAGATGAGGTTAATGGGAATGCAAAGCTGGCAAAAACCAAGTCTGTTGATCTATCAAAGGATGTTTCTGTTACTTTTAGCATTCCTGAACTTAATGAAGAGAAGCATGAGAATGCTGCCCTGAGTGTTCCTATCAAAGTGGAGCAGCCAAATGCTGTCCATACCGGCTCCATTCAAGATGAGCACATGAATGGTGCCCATCATGGTGACTTTGGGAGCAGTAATGGGGAAGTTGGAAGCAGCCCAATGAGTAATGGTTTGTCCAGGGATAGTGCTGTGCTGAACCTTTTTCCATTGAACATGAACAGATATGGTGACAGCGAAGATTTCTTTGATCCAAACGAATCAATGAGTGTCGCAAGTAATACGAGCGGAGAAGATAATACCCGGGCAGAAAGTTCTGCAAGGTTTGCTACACCAGGGGTAGAGTTTTTTGATGCATGGGATGGTATGTAGGATTTTATTTTCATCTGAATATGAGGTTCATGTGTAGATGCATATATGTTAACGTAGGTTCCATTTTTAAGCTGGAAAATATTTTTCATGCATGACTGCCATCTGCTTTTAAAACCTGATGCATTATCTAGTAGGAGAACCATTTGTGCTAGCCTTCTTTGTTTAAATGTCTTGATGGTGTTTTATACATGAGAACAATGAAAAGACCTATATAAATATATATATATATATATATATTATTTTGATGTGTCTATCTTCATGTGTGCATATTTATACGTGTCCTGGATTGCCTGGAATATGAGACATTATTCCTGAACTATTGAGAAATACAGAAATTTCCCCAAATGATATTTGCTTAATATAGGATAGGATGACGAATGTGATGATTTTGTGGTTGTTTTGGCAAGCTTACTTAGCTTTGTTGTTTCCTGCAGAATTATCTTCTGAGAGTGGATCACAGTCTATTCCTCGTGACATTGAAGCTGAAATGTGTGAAATAAGATTGAGTTTACTTATGGAGATAGAGAAGAGGAAGCAGGCAGAAGAAGCTCTAAATAAGATGCGATGTAGGTGGCAAAGAATCAGCCAAGATTTAGCTGTTTCTGGATCGTCATTGCCCTCAGATCCCATTGATGTGACAGAGGATGAACTGGTGAATCCAGCTGAAGAACTGAGGCAGCAAGTAGGTGTTGCACGACTTGTATCATTATCTGTGGGAAGTGGCATTGCAAAGGCAGAGATGGAGATGGAGATGGAAGCTCAAATTGAATCGAAGAAAGTTGAAATTGCTCGATTGTGGGACCGACTACACTACTATGAGGCCGTGAATCGGGAAATGTCTCAGAGGAACCAGGAAGCTGTAGGTGAGAATTCTATATCCTGATTTTCGTTCCTTGGCAGAACCAGTCGTTTGAAAAAAGAATTACCAACATTTCTTTGAACTAGTTTCTTTAGCCCGATTCTCTTTATTGAAATTGTCATGCTGCAATGTCTTTACTATGAATTTTATGCGGTACCTTTACATGATTTGATTTTCTTATTTTTGCAATTTATCATTGTCTAATACAGAGATGGCACGGCGCGATAGACAAAGGAAGAAAAGAAGGCAGAGATGGGTGTGGGGTTCAATTGCTGCTGCAATTACCCTTGGGACGGCAGCCTTGGCATGGTCTTACCTCCCAACAGGAAAAGGGTCGTCTTCTGCTGCCAGTCCTCAGGCTCCTGATCACGATGATGCATCTAAGTAATAATTATTCAATTACTATAGCTTTGATAACCTGCCATCATGGCAAGAGAATAAGGTGCTTATATTCTTCCATGTGAATAGTAGTCTCCTGCTTTTTGTTACTAGCAATTTCTCAGCCATGTGCCATCAGAAGATGTACAGTACCATCAAAATAATTTTGAGTTCTAGTTGTTCCTTTCCCCGGCAATCTGGGAGCTGATGAATCATCTAATAATATTGGTCTTTTGTTACCCAAATTTGGCCTATGGTGTGCGTTATGCACACATAATCTCGTTTTAACGTTTCTTCTGATTCAGGCTGGTATCTTTGTTGTGCGAACAAGACTCGTATGCATTCGGAAATTGTAAAAAAAAAATCTGAATATCTGATTTTATGATTAATTTTAATTTCTTAAAATTTCAAGAGTTGATTTTGAAATTTTTTCATTTCTCAATATATAAAATAAAAAACCCAAATATTGTTAAAGATCAAATCCTATCAATCAGAAGGGTTTTTCAAAAACAAATGAAAAAAAGCACAATGATGGTTCCAAGACGCTGCGTTTTATTTATTCGAGGCTGGATCCAAGGATAAACTAATGAAATCATGAATTGTCCTATGGAGGACCAGTTTCATTGAAGCTATCAACAAGCAGAGCAACAGCATTTAAATCCGAGCTCCAATAATGGAGCTAATTGCTCTTCATATTTCTCTGATTTTAACCAGAGAAAGTTTCCTAACCTCCAGGGATAACAAGTTCTCACTTTTCCTTCACTAGAAACGTGTGCATCTTTAAATCCTTAAAGTTCCTGATATAGATACGATTTAGATCTTTTTATTTTTGGAATGTTTTACAGGGATTAGATTTTGAAAAGCCTGAGGCAAGAAGGTATCGAATCAAGCTCATCCTGAGCTTAGCTAATAACTATGACAGCTTTGGAGGAAAGAAACAGTATGTAAACAGGGCAAGAAGTCAAGTGCAGCAGTATCTAACATCTGATGATGATTTCTTCCTTCTTACTAGTGTCCCAAAGCATCGCACAAGAATATTGTGACAGTTTTCAGTTTTTAAAAAGGTTGAAGTGAAGCACTATGACCAAATTGATCTACAGTAATTTGTATTTTTCTCCTTTGTTTGATTTAATTTGATTTGGTTACCATTGCCTACAGAATCACCTTCCTGGTATGATTTGTATGTTTTTCCATCATGACAGACAATTGCCACAGATGAGTTTGAAACTCTTGAAATGAACGAATCAAATTACTTGTATTAGTTCAGTAAGCTTCAGACAACATTTTTATTTGTTAATGTAAAACATCTACGGAATTTCATCTGCATAAAATTGATCTATTTACATCATTGATCTTTCATCCTTGAGCCAATACTGAATCACGTATAGAACAAAGCCTAGGCCAAATCCAGCAGAAGCCAAAAGAACAATTACCTGTACCCACAATGAGGAATTAAATGCTGTCAAAACAACAGCATCCCATGATATGTACCACAAAATTGAGAAAATCGACCCTACGACAGCCCCCACAAGAATTTGATTAATCGTGTGAAGCAGCTGTGACACTCGAAGCCATGACTGCAAGCCAGAAATCAACATAAAAACCAGTAATAAGATAACTCTTTCCACAAGCTTCACAATTCAGAACTAATAAACAAAAAATCACAGCTTTCCACTGCTATAAAAAACAAAAGAATAAACTTTTAATGTAATTTTTATAATATATACTCACAAAATATGAACCAAATGCCAGAGCAAGAAAGCTGATGCTCACTGAAAGTTCATTAACCCCCAGCCATTCCAAAACTGTAAAACCAAATACAGAATTTAAATATCATTCAATTTGAAAAGACAATCTTAAAACTTTCAAGTTTGAATTTCAGATTAGACTCTAAACTCAATTGCCTACTGAAATGCAAATTCTTGGAAGCTAATGTAAAGTGAATAAAACAAAACAAAGATAAACACTTTCATTAAGGAGTGAGTGTGGGGGCTTTACTTGAAGCTATGGTAAACATGACGGTGAAGAAAATGGATTGAGCATGAGACGATGGCATCCCAGGGTCAGATTTAAGCCCAGCAACAGGCCGGTCCTGATTCAGCACCCGTTTCAGCCCAACTGACAGCAGCGCATTCACAATCGACCCCATCGCCATCCACAAAGCCTCCGCGTCATGCCGCCACACAATCACCCCACCGAACAAAGCCGACACCAGCCACTTGCTCTATCATCCCCAATAAACCAAAACCCCATTTCAGCAAACATTGGAAAAAATACACACCCAAATACCCTTTTACCGTATATACATAAATACACTCACCAGACGATTTAAGGCGGGCTCCAACCCTTGAAGCCGTACTGGCCCGTTAAAGAAAGCTTCTTGTTCAAGCACTTGAAGACCATCATCTCCGTTCCTAGAGTCCTTAATATCTGTAGTTTTAATCATGGTTCTGGGAGAGTCCCGCCCTCCGGCTCGCTTGGCCAAGAATCCTCCAGAAAAACTTGGTTTGCTGGTCCGGAATTGGAGGAAATACCTTGGGTTTAAAGATTTATTAAGCCTAGGAGAAGAACTAATATTGAATTTGAAGCGTGTAGAGTCAAAAAGTCTTGAAATTGAAGACATTTTTTTGGAAAGTACGACCGGTGTATGGCAATGAATGAAGTGAAGAAGAGGAAAAGCATTTTTTTAATTTTATTTTTGAGACCCGTGGAAATGCGTGGAGAGAGGAAATGGGTTTTTGTTTTTTTAGAGTAATACTTGGATGAGAAAATTCCAAGTTGCGGGCGTCTAACTCGGCTTAGAACCCTGAGTTAGGACTTCGCAGTTCCGTGTCTGACCTCAATGTCTGTTCTTGCAAGAAAGACATATCCTCTGCGATGCTTTTTCGTCAGCTTTGTCATGTCTCCAACCAGAACTGGTCAAGTGTTAGCCTTCAACGTTTTTCGTTCATTTTATATGATATGATTTTTGTTGACCTTCTTTGCGAGTATATGTATATTAATTAAATAGATTGATAAATAAAAATTTATACGTATAAATTTTAAGCTACACAATCATAATCATACAATAGATAACATGAAAATTAAATTAATAAAAATACAAAAAGAAGATTAGTGACATAAAAAATGAGGTGGACAACTCTAGGATTAAGTTTTGTTTGTTTTCTTCTTTATGTCATTTTTCAAAAACAAAAAAAAAAAAACATATATGGTAGAAAATAAGACAAGTCATGAGCCACACATCTTTGATCTTGTATGTAAATAACGAAAAGGAATTTCATGAGCTTGGATTCCTTTCTAGTATTAATTCTCCTTTCATTATTGAAAGTCCTAAGTTTTTTTTTATAAAAAATATTATTTTATACAAAATTTTAGAGTTTTTAAAATTTTATTATCCAGATTAAAAGATAATTTTGTAATTTTTTTATTATATAAATTTTTAAAATATATTTTTAAAAAATAGTTTGGAATATTTTAACTTGGTTGATGAAATTTTTATGGTATATTAAATAATTTTTCATAAATAAATCTAATTATCATCATAATTTTGCCAAATTAATTGGCCATATGCAACATGAACGGCCATGTTAGACTTGTAAAAAGGCCCATATTTCAGGCCCCATTTTCTGGTAGATCAACGCCCATAAGGAACTGGCAAAATCAAAAGTAGGATGAAACAATGTTTTTTTTTTTGCATGTTTTTGTCTGTCAAGAGGCAATGCCGTTATAGTTGTTTTTGTTTTTCCAATACGTTTTTATTTCTTGATGAAATCATTCATTTCTTAGTACACTTTAAGAAAGCTTTCTGTTGAGAAATGACTTGAAATTTCTACCAAATGTGAAATGAAATTTTGACTGTTGCTAAAGTACTTCTGCCATTGTTACAGTAACAGACACCAGTAACAGCCATCGTTGTTATAGTAATAGAATCATTGCCAAAGTGACGGTTGTTGATATTGCGGTGAAACGTGAAAATTTTTTTTCTACGAGTAAGTACAGAGTTATAAAGATTTTTCATACCAAAAAATCAAAAAGAATAAAGTTACAGAGCAAGAGAAAAAAAATCAAAGAGTGAGTGACAGTCGTCGTTGTTACAATAAAATGTGAAAATTTTTTTCCTATAAGTAAGCATGTAGTAGTTGTAGAAATTCTTCATACTAAAAAATAAAAAAGAAAAATTAGAGAGCGAGAGAGAAAAAAATTTAAGAGTAAGTACCAGTTGCCTATAAGTAAGCATGTAGTAGTTGTAGAAATTCTTCATACTAAAAAATAAAAAAGAAAAATTAGAGAGCGAGAGAGAAAAAAATTTAAGAGTAAGTACCAGTTGCCGTACTACAGTAAAAAGTGAAAAATTTTTGCTTAAAGCAGGCATGAAGTTGTAGAAATTTTTCATACCAAAAAATCAAGAAAAAAAGCTAGAGAGCAAAAGAGAAAAAAAATTAAAGAGTGAGTAATAGTCATCGTTACTACAGTGAAACATGAAAAATTTTTACCTATAGTAGATATGCAGTTGTAGAAATTCTTCATATAAAAAAATCAAAAACAAAAGTTAGAAAACAAAAGAGAAAAAATAAAAAAGTAAGTGATAGTAGTAAATCAGAGAGTGAGTAGGGTTGGTAGCTTAATCCGGAACTAACGAGTTTCGACTTGATTTTATAAGGTCAACTTTTTTTTTTGAAAATCGGATTTTAGGGTTAGGTCGGGTCGGGTATTAATAAGTAAAAATCGGATTCAGGTCGAGTTTGGGTTTTAGGCAAACTCGATCCGACTCGATCTGATATTATATAAAATTTTTTTTAATTTTTTAATTTTTTATTTATATGTATTTATATATTTATATTTTAAAAAAAATATTTTATATTTTAAAATATAATATTTTATTAATTTCAGATCGGATCAGGTACGATTTATACAATATCGAATTTGGATTGGATTCGAGTAAAAAAAATTTTGGATCGAGTATAGGTTTTATGGTTATAAAATCGGGTTAGATTCGAGACAAACAAAAATTCATCCCGACCCAATCCGTTGTTATCCTTAAAAGTGAGTGACAGGCATCATTACTATAGTGAAACATGAAATATTTTTGCCTATAAGTAAGCATAAAGTTGTCGAAATTCTTCATATAAAAAAATCAAGAAGAAAAGCTAAAAAGCAGGAGAGAAAAAAAATTAAAGAGTGAGTGACAATTATCATTATTATAGTGATTCATGAAAAAATTTTGCCTATAAGTAGGTATGAAGTTGTAGAAATTCTTCGTACCAAAAAATCAAGAAGAAAATTCAGAGAGCAAGAGAGAAAAAAAATCAAAGAGTGAATGACAGTAATGAATCAAAAAGTGAGTGACAATCATTGTTATTATTGTGAAACGTGAAAAATTTTTGCCTATAAGTTGGTATGGAGTAGTAAAAATTCTTTATATCAAAAAAACAAGAAGAAAAGCTAGAAAGCAAGAGAGAAAAAATCAAAAAGTGAGTGACAGTTGTCATTACTACAGTGAAACATGAAAAATTTTATCTATAAATAAATATGGTAATATTAGATACGATATGATGATATAATACAAAAAAAATTATATCTGTATTTTAAAAAAATGTGTTTCATATTTATTTGTATTGTCACAAATTTCAACATGACATAATTTGTGTTGTATAAATGTTGACACATCTAAACATATGACACGATACAAATAACATATTTAATTTAATATTGTCATACGAGTATACATTTAATATATTTAATACATTTAATATATTTAACACGTTTAATATATTTTTATATTTATTTTAATTTAATATAAACATACAAAGATTATTTTAATTTTTAATCTTTTAATTATGATATTTAATTAGCTATTTAGTATCATATAAAATTACTTTAAACATTTAATTATGATATTCATTTAATAATTATTATAAAATTATTTTTTTTATATTAATAATATAAATATTAGTATTAATCTTATACATTATTATTTTATTCTTTAATTTTTAATAGTTTTCCATTTTGAATTTATATTAAAAATTAATATAGTTATGTAATATAAATTAAAATTTAAATATATATTAAATATATATTAAATGAGTATTTATTTTTTTATTTTTTAATATATAAGTACTTTTTATATTATTAATATATTAAATTTATTAAGTTGTAAATGATGGATAGTTTATAGTTATTTATTATTTTAATCGTATTTTAATATATATTCATATTAGTCGTATCTATTCATATATATCCATATTAATCGTGTCTATTCATGTATATCCATATTATTCATATTTATACATGTCGCGTTTAAACAAATTAATTGTATACATGTTAGTCATGTTGTATCACATATAACACGTATAATAAAACGTGTCGTGTTTGTGTTTTAATAATTCGTGTCACTACACGTGTCAAACACGATACAAAATATAACATAAAAACACGAATTGTCAGGCCCACCTATAAGTAGGCATGGAGTTGTAGAAACTTTTCTTACCAAAAAATCAAGAAAAAAAGCTAGAGAAAAAGAGAGAAAAAATCGAAGAGTGAGTGATAGTCGTCGTTACTACAGTAAATGTCATAACATATAGATTCAAAAATCTATAGCTAGATTTAACAAATGAATGGAGTCACCACCAATATTTTATTATGTGTGATTGGTCACCTAGGGAATCTATCCTTTTAAAGAACTCCTAAGCTTGACTATAGGTCCCTAAAAGAATAGGTTCAGGTCTACGAATCAGAACAGGGTTCGAGAGTTCGGTTACATGTGGAGAAGGTTATAGCACCCCCACATGCCCATC
The DNA here is from genome assembly GCF_047325235.1 of Durio zibethinus. Taxonomy (NCBI): domain Eukaryota; kingdom Viridiplantae; phylum Streptophyta; class Magnoliopsida; order Malvales; family Malvaceae; genus Durio; species Durio zibethinus. The sequence continues at coordinate 20,619,033 of NC_143185.1, forward strand.
CAAAGAATGTTACCATATTATTTCAAATTTATCCTAAGGTTTAGAATCTAATGGCTTCAAATTTTATGTTAAATATTGGAAACAATTTTTAAGATTCTCCATCAATCTCAAAAAAATTCTTTCTCATCTCAAGAGTATTCAAGAATCCCATTTGATTTCTTAAAGAGGCTCCGTCGTCGAAAAAAGATTTATTTATTATTATTTATTATTACCATTTTTGTTGAAAATAAATCTAATTATTCCACAATTTGGGCTAAATTAGAAATAATTTTTTTTTTAAATTTCTAAAATTTTTACTATTTGGGCCTATTTAGAAAATTTTTTTTCTTGGAAAGAAAATAATATGACAATTATTTTTATTGAAATTTCATCTAAATTATTCTACCATTTTGGTCAAATTTAAAGAAAATTTCTCACCTAGAGATTTCTTAAAAATTTACCATTTGAAATTTCTAAGAATCTCATCCTTAGATAATTATTAAATATTTTCAATCCAAATTTTTATGTGGAAAAGAATACAATTACTTGTATTGAAATTTCATCTAAATCATTCCACCATTTGGGCCAAATTTAGAAGAAATTTCTTACCTAGAGATTTCTTAGGAATTTACCATTTGAAATTTCTAAGAATCTCATCATTGGGTAATTTGTATTTAATTTCAAAAACTTTATATTTTTATGTTTTTATTATTTTTAATTTTTTAATTTTTTTGGTTTGAAAATAAATACTAATTATTGTTATTGAAATTTTATCTAAATTATTTCACAATTTGGGATAAATTTAAACAAAATTTCTCACCTAGGAATTTCATAAAAATTTGCCATTTGAAATTTTTATAAATTCCATCATTGGATGATTAATATTTATTCCCAAATTTTTATTTTTTATTATTTTATTAATATCAAATAATGAAAACCATAAAAAAAAATGAATAAATAAACAATTATGCATAAAACAAAACAAATGAATAAACAATCAAATAAAAAAAAAGTACCAAACAATTAAAGAATTTGAAAAAAAAAATACCAAAGTTGACGTGAGGATGAAATTCCATCAAACCAAACCAATGTGCTAGCCTATCAACTCATTTTTCTCTTTATTTCCTTCTTTACCAGACCCGTAACTCTGATTCTTTTTATTCAAACAAAACCAACTTGAACCATGAAGAACTAACACTGTGATTGTGTCGTGTTTAATGGTTTAGGCATTTCGATCCATAGTGGCACTAGGCTGGCTGTCAGTGGACGTTGGTTGGCAATGGCCTGATGGTGTGCCGTCCTCCCTATTATGCTACACTTTTTTATATTTTCTCTGCTGATTGTGTTTCTATCCCTTCCAATTTTTTGTGTCCCAATGTTTATTTATAAGGATTGATCAGAGGAGTTTCTGATCAATCATAATTTCTTCTTGTGATTGAGATTCAATCTTTAAATCTAATCCAAACTCTACCAGCCCAGTTTTATGCAAACTCAAACACCTTTTTTGTTTTTTTTCATTTTTATTATTTTTTAATTTTTTAATTGTCAAAGTTGATCTTATAGACCCCCAGACAGATTGGGATGTCTACAGCTGCCCCTCTTTGCACATTTTCTGTGAAATAAAAACTGCGCAAAGACGTAGACACCCATTCAAGGCTCCACTCGACCCCTTTCTTTTTTGTTTCTTTTGTTAAAATTTGATCAAAACTCCTCTAAGCAGAGGCTCAATAACTTTGAAGAACATAAAAAAAACTCCTCTAATTAGAGGCTCGATGACTTTTGGAAATAAATAAACAAAACTCTTCTAATAAGAGGCTCAACGACTTTTTAAAAAATAAATGGCTCCTCTAATCAAAGGCTCTACAACTTTTAAAAATAAATGGCTCCTCTAATTAGAGGCTCAACGACTTTTGAAAAATAAAAGGCTTCTCTAATCAGAGGCTCAACGACTTTTGGAAAGTAAATGGCTCCTCTAATCAAAGACACCACAACTTTGAAAAGTAAATGGCTCTTCTAATCAGAGGCTTAACAACTTTAAAAATAACTAAAGCTCCTCTAATCAAAGGCTCAACGACTTTTGAAAAGTAAATGACTCTTCTAATCAGAGGTACCACAACTTTGAAAAGTAAATTACTCCTCTAAACAGAGGCACCTTAACTTTTGCAAAGTAAATTGCTCTTCTAAATAGAGGTACCACAACTTTGAAAAATAAATTGCTCCTCTAAACAGAGGCAACGAAACTTTGAAAAGTAAATTGCTCCTTGACCATCATGTCCAAATGAGTTATGGATCGTGATTGAAGGAATTTTGTAATGGGAACTCAAAGATTCACAATTTGAGTTCAACATTCAGAGGTTCAGATTCGTAAGAACCTTTCAACTTCATAAGAATTTACTAAAATTTGATTCTCAAAATTTTAGTTTCATTCAAATTTGCAAGATCTCAAAATTTGCATTTGCAACTTGCAAGACTCGCATTAAAAATCCTCATTTGAATTTTGGAGATTCACATCCAAAAGTTCAAGGCTTTTCAAAGGTTCTCATTTGGCAAACTTGTAATTCATATCCAAAAATCTAAAGCTTTTCATTTGAATTTTGGAGATTCACATCCAAAATTTCAAAGCTTCTCATTTGAGTTCAAAGGCTCACATGCAATAAAACTTAGAGTTTCACATCTAAGTTCAAAGGTTCTCATTTAAAACATTAGAAATTCATATCCAAAAAAATTAAAGCTTTGTATTTTGAAGATTCACATCCAAAAGTTTAAAACTTTTCATTTGTTCGAAGATTCACATTCGACGAACTTTAGGGTTTCACTCATCAAAGATTCTCATTTTGAAACTCAAAGATTCTCATTTGAGTTCTAAAAAATTCTCATCAAAATAGTCACAATTTCTTTTTCAAGTGATTCAAAAATTTGCATGAATGAATGTTATAACCAAAGATGCAAATGCCTTCTTAATGATACAAATGCAGCAACCTATATTCTCATAGTGCCATGCATGTCCAAACAAAGTTTAATTCATCAAATTATATGCATGTACTATTCAAGCAATGATGCCACCATGATGCATGTAATACAGACGTCTATGTCACACAATTTTAAATAATTATGGTAATATGGCTATCAAAACTCTACCATTTCGCATGTCTTCCTTGTTCAGTTTCTCAATACTTTGGAACAAGTTTCATCAATCGATCATCACTTGACCACCATTCATGGACTTCTCAGCACTAACAAATTTTAGAACAAGTTTCATCCACCATCACTAGGTCATTACTCATAGGTGTCTCAGCATTAACCATTCCAAAACAAACTTTATCTACTGATTATTTTTATCATTCAATCATAACTTGCAAGTCATATCGACCAATTTATCCTTGTACTCATCACTTGGTTATACCACTTTTCAAGATTTACCCTATCTTCATTTTATTGTCCAATCCATCATCATATTCTCCGTTTGGTCACATCATATGTCCTTCCAAATAATCTCTTTTAGGTTTCTACCATTTTTTCATTTTGTTACCACCATCATCTTAGATTTCTTTTCAAAGGAATGTAAGACCTTTTTTATGCACATTGTCATTCATTCATCATCATTTCAATTCTTGACAAATATAATGCACTCATATATTTTCTTGATTTATTCTAAGGATGTAACAATAAGAGAACACAAGGTGAATTATGGTAAAGATAATCAATGAAGATCTATTTTGGTACAAAACAAATGGGAAAGGAAATAAATTGGATACATGTCATTGGGATGAATGGTATGTCCAAACGATGAAGATTCAAACAATTTTTAACATTAATCTAGGATTTTTTTTAAAAAACTAATTCTATTTACTGTTGAAGTCATTTTGAGCTTGGCGAACTTTACCCCATCTTTGAGGAATCTTCAGATATCTTTAATCTATGTGAACCATTTGACCTGGATCTTTTTCTACCAAAATCATCATTTTAGGTTTTCAATTTGAATATATTTTTTTCATTTTCTCATTTTTTCTTCTTTCTTTTTTTTTTCTATTTTTTTTATTTTTTTCATCATTTTTTTTCTTATTTTTCATCCATTGTTGATATCTTTCACACATCAAACTTTAGAGTAATGTAACATGATTCCAGTGTTTCATCATGAGCATGTCTTTGCTCAATATATGATCATCAAGTTAAGCATTCACACTTGATCCAAATAAACTTTTCAAGGTTGTAATGTAGGTCAAGGTGATGGGTCATAAAAAAATGTATATAATAAGCTCAAAACATGTATTAAAAAGGTTCAAAACTAAAGGATCATTTAATGCAACTTGGTATTTTACCCCCACATCATTTCACTACTTTTTTTTTCACACAAAATATTCTCATTACTTTGCCTCAAATCATGTGTGGCATTTATTTTTTTTTCTTTTACTTTTCTTTCTCTTTTCATCTTTGAAACCTTTTGTGATATATTTTTTTTCAAAAATTACCCTCCGGTGTAGAGGGTGATCCTTGATTGGGGTTCTTCAAAAAAAAAATCATAATAGGCTCAAAGGGGTAGCAATAAATGATTTTTCAAATGGTAAAAGAGAGATGGCTATTTTTTATCTCAATTATGAATACTTTTCTTGAACATCATCTATTGAACAAAGCTCATGAACCTATATAAAAGATTGCACATCTTCAAGATATATCTATTTCACCTCTAGTACCAGCTTATTTTTTTGCTCAAATGATCTTCTCATATTAATGTGAATGAGTTCTCAAAATTAAATCTCAGAATTATTGTTATCATTATCTAAATATTCATCATCTGAAATTTAAGAATGAGAATGTAAAGTTATGAAAGGTAACAGGCCATGGAATAATGGTCGAGTGAAAAAGAAAATGTAATGAAATGCATTAACTTGCATTTATTAAGATGATAACAAGTGAAATCATATTGCAAAAAAGAAATCCTAACATTACTTTAAAAGAACTCTTAGAATGACAAGTAGCATTCAACCAGTTTTAACGTCCTCTTTAAAATCATGCTCATGTGCAATCAGGTGAAAGATTTTTATCTCGTTCCATTGATTCATTGCTACTCTTCATATTCTTGATCCTCAAACAAAATGATTGGGTTTTTTCTGTCGAGTTCTAAAGATACAGGCTTGACCATTTAAGCGCCTGCTTCTATCATCATGCTCCCTGTTATAGTGCTTCTAGTAAAGGTAATCTTGTCAACATTGGGATGAGATGCTAAACGAATCATAACTTTCGAGCTCGATCCAGTTAGAATGTTCAAGACACCTAAAGGAAAACCAACCTTTCTACACACGTCAGTCAGCTCCAAACATGTGATAGATACTAACTCGAAAGGTTTCAGTATTGTAGCACAATCTGTAGTCAAAGTAAGAGCTACTTTTCAAGCGGCCATCAACAGTGCATAATTCCATAGAGTAATCAATCTAACGACCTCAAGTGGTTCTTTAAGCATATAACTCTTAAATGTCTCAATAGGAAGAGAGATAACAACCTTTTGCTTCATATCTAAACCTTCAACAAGGTGCGTATAGTACTCAAAACATCCAGCAACATTATCAATGTCCCAAGTTACTTCATCAAGTGATTTTCTGTAATCAATTGCTCAAGCTTTGCTAATTCAGATTTTCTCTTTGTTATCTTAAAAACGAAGGCCTGTAAATACTTGGCACGAATAGTGCCAGCAGCTGAAGCCCAATCTTTACCTTTGTTTCTAGAAAGAGCTCTCTAAGCAGCAGCTACCGCAAGCTTCACATCTTCAGCTGTAGCTATCAAAATATGATCGATGTTCTGTTCAATTACAGGATAGATAATTGAAATTCACTTCTTGAGAACAGACTTTCTCCATTCAATGTTAATGAGTAACATTCGACTCAAAATTTGGATCACCATATTAAATCAGTTTGCTTTTTTTTTTGTTTCACTCTCATCTTCAAATCGATGTCTAAGAAGCTTTTTTTTTTCTATGATCTTTCCCTAATCTTTGTACTCGTGTTCTCTTATTGCTCTTCCTTGATCAAAACTTACCATTCCATTCTTGATTAACCGTTGCACCTTATGCTTTAGAATAGTGTAATTTTTAGTACAATAGCCAGCAATTCTATAGTGGTAGTCACAGTGAGCTGTAGGATCATACCACTTAGGATAGGGTGGTTTGAGTGGGTCCACACAGCTTGGGGACAATCAAGTGGCTATTATAGAGCTCTCGGTATAACTCCATATAAGTAATGAAGATTGAATCAGATACAAGTTTTTCTCGAATAGTTCATTGCTCTCGTGAACCACTTTTCAGGTTAATAGGATGAATTTAGGGTCTTGCAGGAGTTTGACTGTTAAGGCTGTATATGGGAGCTTGGAGGATAAAAATGGGCTAGTATATGGATGAATTAGGTGGTTGTGGGGCTGGTTGGTATGGATAAGATAAAGTATTATTCACAGTAAGATAATATAGAGAGTAATCTGAGGGTGGATAGGATTGATATCTCCTAAACTATCTGTCAAAGCCTATAGCTTAAGTTTCAGTCTCTTTCTTTTTAGGTACCTTCTTTGTTTTTTCTCCTTTTAACTTATCATTTTTAATAATATTCTCAATGATTTCGCCTGAAATCATCATGTCAGTAAAATTTTTTTGTGGCATTCCCTATTATCTTTTCATAATAAGAGGATTTCAAAGTGTTGACAAATAATACAATGATCTCCTTTTCAGTCAAAGAAGGTTGCACCTGAGTAGCCATGTTCTTTCACCTCTGGGTATATTCTTTGAACGATTCAGTTGCTTTCTTTTCCATATTCTGTAAAAAAAATAATCATGGGCTAAGTCTATTATATACCAGTATGACTAATAAAAGTATGAGCCATATCGTTTCAAGAACAAATGTGTGTCCTGTCCAACTAAACATATCATCTAGCAGCAGAACCTGTTAGGTTATCTTGAAAGACGTACATCAAGAGCTTTTCATTATTGGTATGGGCAGTTATTTTTTTATAGTACATAGTAATATGAGTTTTCGAACACCTTGTACCATCGTATTTCTCAAACTTTGGCACTTTAAACTTCAGAGGAATGACCATATCAGGGACTAAGCGAAGTCCAACAACATCAACTGAACCATAGAAACCAATTCATTTTACAGCCCGTAGCCTTTGTTCTAGCATACTAATTTTAGAGTTTTCTTGAGCTTTCACTTTTATCTTTTTCTTGTCTTTTCCTTTCAGTTCATCCAGATCAGAGATTTGAATTAGTTCAACTACCTTTTCAGTAAAGACAATATTCGTATAGCTATGGTAATACCCTGGATTAGAGGCTGATGACATTACAGGATATGTAGGATATGTAAAGTGTTGTGGTGAAACCTCTTGTGTAGACTGAGCTTGAGGTGGATCAAAACGAGATGGATATAGAGGGTCAGTCACTTCTTACGATACAGGGTCTTGTTGGCTTGTGTTCTCTTCTACTCCTTTCGCCTTATTTAATTTGTTGAGAGCATCTAAAATTTTACTTAACTCATTTTCAATCTTTTCTTGAGCTTTTTCTAGTTTTTCAAATCGATGAAATTTTTTTTGCTCCATTTGTCTGGCCCTGACTCTTGTATTATATCGATGAATGGGGTTTTTGCTAGATGGAGTTATCCTTGAACCTTTAACATCACAATTACAATTTAAAAACTATGTATGATATGCAAATGTATACATGAAATGTACTAATGTTTGTCACATCATCGATATTGATAAAAGAAATCTCCATTTGAAACTTTATTAAATAAAATTTTAAAATTACATCCTAATAAAGTCAGAGCAATATTCTAAAGCCCTAAACATTATTCTTTATTTCTAATGCCTCCTTATAAACTTCCTAGCTTGTTGGTAATGATTTTGTGTCTCATTTAGGAAATCAAGTAAATGTCACTCATGCACTCCCACTGGTTACACCATAGCCTTCAAACTTTCAACTTTTTTTCCATTTCTGATGCTTTGTCTGCAACAATGCATATCTGATCAAACAAATACCTTAGATGCCATTATTTTTCTGTACATATGTCTTTTCATAACTCACTCTGTTAAGCTTGTTTCCTGTATTCATCAGATAAAGCTTCTACTTGTGCTGTGCGTTGATCCATTATCTCTTGTAGATTTGGCTATGTCTATATGCCCTAACAATAGCCTTTTTTTCTTCTTCCACCTTCGCTTTTAACAATTTATTTTTTTTTAAAAGTCGGGTAAGCTCGGGTGTAACTGACGAATGTGTCATATCTAAATCATTAAATAAGGCTCTCCATTGATCTTTTTGCTCTGTAAGGCTTTGGATTTTCAGTTCTTGAAGTCACGAACATTCTCTTATTTCTATCTTCAATCGTTTGTTTTCTTGTTCTAACTCATTTTTCTCATACTAGAATTTTCTCTTAGCTGTTTCCATTTTAAGCAAAGGATCTTGAAGAATGATTTTTAGAGAATGCTCTAACTGTTCACTAGGAATCACAATGTCTTTTCCCCTCTTTATATGCCATACACTATATTCTAGAGTGACGTCATAAGTAAACCTCCTTTGGTTAACCCTGGTGGTTTGCTTCCATGCTTTCTTGATCTTTTCAACCATTCTATATGCCCCTTTATCAGTGAATGAGAACTCCATTTGGTTAAGTCCATAGGTTTCTAGAATGAATTACTCACACCCGGATTGTCTTCTCACTAAAGTTGGAGCATAAGTAACAGCACCCCATAGGCCTAATAAAAACACCCATGGTTAATTTCCACAACTGTATAACACCGTATCATGATGCATCCAAGGTGCTCTCCAAACTATCCCTTAGCTATCAAGGGCTCAAAAATAAAAAATCCATTCCTCTTTTGACTTTGCTTGAGGTCATGTGCTGTAACAAAATTTTTTGATGGGGATACTGGAACAAAGGTATGGCTTGCGAAATTGAATTTCTTTACATTCCATATGACTCTTGATCCATACATAAAGTAACTGTAAACATTTATTAAATCGACCTTTACGATTTTTACGATAAAAATTTAGAGATCGAATGGTTTCTGCCAAATGGTTAGTGCTGCATTGACCCGATATGCTAACTGATCAACAAAATCCACCACTGCAACATCAACATATCCAATAACTTTCGGGAAGATCACCAATCCATATAAAGCTATAGCCATGGCTACTAATCCCTGATCATCATCTATGTGCCCCTGGATGAAATCTCGTAAAAAATTCCATGGAATAGCCTTACTTTCACCCTTTATCTTGACACATGAATCGACTTGAGGCAAACTAAGTCCAAGCATTTGCACTAGTTTTTTACGATAGCCTACCTTGTTGGCCCAATAAATCTTGTCTGGGTTTGCTAGATCGAAGTGAAGTAGGACCATATATTCTTCAATTATGGGCACTATGTCTGCTTCATTAAAAACAAAACATCTATATGAAAGATCCCAAAATTGAATGATAACCCTAATCAAATTATTATCCACTTGTACCTGTAACAGTGAAGCTATGTCTCCATATCTATTCTCAAATTCTTCTTGTCTTATTCTATTCATGTATCCCCATATACTGCTTAAGTCGGATAGATCATTTTGCTGTAGCTCTAGATAAACTCTTTCGGGTAATGATGAAATAAAATCCTTAGGCAAGCAATCTCCTTGTTTTCTTTGACCCTCTTCTGACTTAATCTTCAATTGATGAGCAGACTTATAGTGGACTGATGTGGACTTTGGTTGCATTTGACTTTTCATAGATGTAAGTGTGAGATCTGATCTATCAATAATTGATATGCGGTAAATATTTCCTATATGAAAATGATGCAAACGATAGTATTAAATATGATCATGATATGATAATGCTAGAACATGAAAATAGAGATGATGCATAGAATGAAATGCTAGAACATGAGAATGAAATTACATATAGATGCACAAAATCAAGCAGACAAAATGGTTAGATAATAAATTATTCCTTCTTGTGTCCTAATTTTGGGTTGTATATATTGATGGATAGGAAGGGCTTAAGTTGGTTTCTTAGGGGTGAACTATATGCATGGTTAGAAAATTTTGACCACTAAAAGGTTCTCAAATTATTCTTTACATCATTGTTCATTACAGACTAGTAAGACAGTCCAATCCTCACCCATCACAGGCTACCAACGGAAAGGATTCAATTTGAGTGAGAGTATTTTGCTAGCTATTACGGAGATTATCATCTCACGAAAGCGTAGGTACTTTACTTTCTCCTAAGAGGGACTGAGCCTGGGCATAAGCTCATGTAATGCAAATGCATGTGATAGTGTGTGTGAAGGAACACAAAATTATCAATCCCATAAATTAAATAAAAAAACTAAAAAAGAAAAATGTTAGTAAACAAATAACTTAAAGCCATTAGTTCAAAGGATAGGATAAATTCAAAAATTATAGCTCGACTCTCTAATGTCCCCAGTGGAGTCGCTAAACTATCATAACATATAGATTCAAAAATCTATAGCTAGATTTAACAAATGAATGGAGTCGCCACCAATCTTTTATTAGGTGTAATTGGCCACCTAGGAAATCTATCCTTTTAAGGAACCCCTAAGCTTGATTATGGGTCCCTAAAAGAATAGGTTCAGGTCTACGAACCAAAACAGGGTTCAAGAGTTTGGTTACATGTGGGGAAGGTTATAGCACCCCCACATGCCCATCCAAAGGATGGTACCATATTATTTCAAATTTATCCTAAGGTTTAGAATCTAATGGCTTCAAATTTTATGTTAAATATTGGAAACAATTTTTAAGATTCTCCATTAATCTGGTAGTATTCTCAAAAAATTTTTTTCTCACCTCAAGAGTATTTAAGAATCCCATTTGATTTCTTGAAGAGGCTCCGTCGTCGAAAAAATATTTATTTATTATTATCATTTTTGTTAAAAATAAATCTAATTATTCCACCATTTGGGCTAAATTAGAAATAATTTTTTTAATTTCTAAAATTTCCACCATTTGGACCTATTTAGAAATTCTTTTTTTTTCTTGGAAAGAAAATAATATGACAATTATTTTTATTGAAATTTCATCTAATTTATTCCAACATTTTGGTCAAATTTAAAGAAAATTTCTCACCTAGAGATTTCTTAAAAATTTACCATTTGAAATTTCTAAGAATCTCATCCTTAGATAATTATCAAATATTTTCAATCCAAATTTTTATGTGAAAAAGAATACAATTACTTGTATTGAAATTTCATCTAAATCATTCCACCATTTGGGCCAAATTTAAAAGAAATTTCTTACCTAGAGATTTCTTAAGAATTTACCATTTGAAATTTTTAAGAATCTCATCTTTGGGTAATTTGTATTTAATTTCAAAAATTTTATATTTTTATGTTTTTATTATTTTTAATTTTTTAATTTTTTTGGTTTGAAAATAAATACTAATTATTGTTATTGAAATTTTATCTAAATTATTTTACTATTTGAGATAAATTTAAACAAAATTTCTCACCTAAGAATTTCATAAAAATTTATCATTTAAAATTTTTATAAATTCCATCATTGGATAATTAATATTTATTCTCAAAATTTTTATTTTTTATTATTTTATTAATATCAAATAATGAAAACCATAAAACAAAATAAATAAATAAACAATTATGCATAAAACAAAACAAATGAATAAACAATCAAATAAAAAAAAGTACCAAACAATTAAGGAATTTGAAAAAAAAAAGTACCAAAGTTGACGTGAGGATGAAATTCCACCAAACCAAACCAATGTACTAGCCTATCAACTCATTTTTCTCTTTATTTCCTTCTCTACTAGACCCACAACTCTGATTCTTTTTATTCAAACAGAACCAACTTGAACCACGAAGAACTAACACTGTGATTGTGTCGTGTTCAATGGTTTAGGCATTTTGATCCATAGTGGCACTAGGCTGGCTGTCAGTGGACGTTGGTTGGCAATGGCCTGATGGTGCGCCGTCCTCCCTATTATGCTACACCTCTTTATATTTTCTCTGCTGATTGTGTTTTTATCCTCCCCAATTTTTTTGTGTTTTAGTGTTTATTTATAAGGATTAATTAAAAAAAAATTTAATTAATTTTAATTTTTTTTTATGATTAAGATTTAATCTTTGAATCTAATCCAAATTTTACCAATCTAATTTTATGCAAATTCAAACACTTTTTTTGTTTTTTTCATTTTTATTATTTTTTTAATTTTTTAATTGTTAAAATTGATCTTGTAGATCCCCACAGATTGAAATATCTACAGTAAAACGTGAAAAATTTTTGCTTATAAGTAGGCATGGAGTTGTAGAAATTCTTCATACTAAAAAATCAAGAAAAAAATCTAGAGAGCAAAAGAGAAAAAAAATCAAATAGTGAGTGACAGTCGTCGTTACTATAGTGAAACATAAAAAATTTTTGCCTATAAGTAGGCATAGAGTTGTAGAAATTCTTCGTACAAAAAAATTTAGAAAAAAAGCTAGAGAGCAAGAGAGAAAAAAAAATCAAAGCATGAGTGACAGTTGTCGTTACTACAGTGAACGTGAAAAATTTTTGTCTATAACTAGGCATGGAGTTATAGAAATTCTTCGTACCAAAAAATCAAAGAAAAGCTAGAGAGCAAAAGAGAAAAAAAATCAAAGAATGAATGAGCAAAAAGAATAAATGGTGCTCACGGTGAGATTTTGGCTAGATTTTCTTCTTGATTTAGTAACCATCAAATATTAAAATTTGGTTAAGCCATTTATAGTTGATTCATTCTGGCTTTTTCTCTTTTTGTTCAGGATGATTTTTTATCATAAATACTTGATTTGAATGTGGATTAGTAGTGAGTTTTATAAGTTTTTTTGTAAAAATTCATTAATTTGTATATCGAATTCATCTATATCTTATTTAACATAGATTATTTATTTTACTCTAATTATTTTTTTTTGAATAAAGAATTTTTAAACTATAAAAACGAGGACTTCTAGATCATAATTTATTAGTTCCTCACTAAATTTTTTTTTTTAATATTGTATATAACCAATGTGTTTTATTAATTGATTTAATTTTTATTTTTTTGGTTTTCGATCGAAAATCAAAGTCACATATATATTTATGATTTTTTATTAGTGGTATTTCTATAGATTCTTTATCTATAGTAAAAACAATATTATTGTTATTCAAATAGAAAGGTAAATAATTATATATATAATTATTTTCTAATAACATATCACCGTAAATAAAAGGAAAGTATAAAATTTTTGGGATTATGATTTTTTTATTCATAAAATATATAGAAACTTTTTTTGCTTTATATCCTATTATTGTTTTTTTTCCATCAATTCCTATTACCGCTATAAGGTATTTCATTGGCTCCTATTTTTCTAATGGTAAAACATTACTTCTACAGTTACATATAGTTGCTCCGATGTCTATTAAAACATTCAGTGAGTATAGTTTATATTGTTTAAATCTAAATTCTACTTTCACATAGTTGTAATACCTTTTTGGTTAATTTTTTGAAAATTTAATTACTTCATCATTACTAATTTTATATTGGTTGATTATGGCAAAAGTTTGAATATCATCTCTTTTAGTATTTCTAGAAAAAATTGAGTTTAAAACCGAGTTTACTAAGTTGTAAACCGACCTTTCTTGATTTTGACTATTTATATCTCCTAAAAAAATAGGGATATTTATATTTTTTGTACTTATTGATTGAGGTTGAGAAAGAAAAAATACCTATGTGAACAAATGATTGTTCACTAACAATACTCTCATTGTTTTCATTATCTATATTTGAGAATGAAGGTATAGAAGAGGGTAATGGTAAAACTAAATTGTTACAAGAATTATTTTCTTCATAATTTTTAAAATACAGGTTATTTCCTAATGCAAAAAATTTCATAAGTTTTATTTTTCTATGGGGAGGAACATGTTCTGTAATACCCTTTAATAACCATCCAATAGGTACTGATAGGTCTCTAAGATTTATTAATCTTGGTTTGATTTTTGAATCAAAAAGTCTTAGTTCAAATATTTCTATTATATTAGAATATATATCTTTAATAAATGTAAAAATATAATTAGTTATTTCATTTATAATTGTCCAGTTTATAAACAAATCATGAGTAACATCTCTAATTTCTAACTTTTTTGTCATTATTCTTTATCTAAAGCAGACTTTTATTAAAGGGACATTAATAAAAATAAAATAATTTGATTTTACTTTAAAACAAACAGCACCTAATACAATATTTGATTGTATTCTTCCTATTGGTGTTTTAATAGGATTTTCAAAATTTTTATCTATTAATACTGCTATTATTGGTATATCATTACCAACTTTGAATAAAAGCCTTTATAATTATCATAATTATTCTTAAATGTATATATATTTAACTTCATGATTTTTTTGTTTAATTCTCCTAATTTTTTCTTTAATAAATGAAAAAAAAAACTATATATCCTTAATTAGAATCAATAACTATAGTATTGCCATTAAATTTTTCTATGCGTCTTTTTATCTATGGTTTGATTTTTAAAAAGACAAAAAGTTAATAGATTTCATCTTTTTTAATGATTATAGTTTTTTTAACAATTCATTTTAAATAATATTTTATCTTAAAACGTCACTTAATTTTATCATTTGTTATTCTTCATCAGATATATTTTTAATTTGAGAACTAAATTGAGATCTTTATATCACAGCTATTGTAAGTAACCTTTTAAGTCGAACCACATATGTGTTCATTATTTTATTCTTGTTGCCATTTTGTTTTTCACTTACCAAAATAGTTTATTCTGATTAAGGGGTCTAAGCATTTTTTGCATAACAAACTGGTATCCGAGTAAGTTCTATGAGGCCAAGATTTCCTGTAGCAGTTAGAGAAGCACTGTAGCTGTTCGTAGCTGTACTGTAGCACTAGAATTTTTTAAATTTCGTGATGATAGCAAACGCAACATCTTCAACGAAATATAAAGTGGAGAATTTCAAGAAAGAAGCTCCGAAAATCCACTGAGAGCACTGCAAAATGGAAGTTGGGGAAGAAACTGCTGCAGTAAATGCTCTTTGCATGAACGAGGGAGATAAAGAAATTAGCTATGCCAATAATTCTCTCCTCCAGGTTTCTTTTTTTCTTTAGTAGATTAGATTGTAGCTCATTGTTTCTTATCTAAAGCCTTTGATTTTTCCCTTTTATTGGCTATATTCTTTCAGAAAACAGTGATTTTGAAGACGAGAAGAGTCCTAGAAGATACTATCAAAGACTTGTCAAGCAATGTTCTTCCAACTTGTATTAAAGTGGCAGACTTTGGTTGTTCTTCAGGGCCCAACACCTTCTCAACAATCTCTGAAATTGTTGACGTTGTTCATGAGATTTGCCGACAAGCACAGTTGAAATTCCCCAAGTTTCAAGTGTTTTTAAATGATCTGCCAGGAAATGACTTAAATGCCATTTTCAGGTTAATCTCCATTAATCCTGATGAAGCAGGATTGGATCCCAAATTCTCAATGCAACATTTGGAAAATAAATTTTGTTTGATCAACAGTATATGAAATCACCGTTCGAATCAGGTCTGTTCCTGCTTTCCTTGATGAGCTTAAGAGAGAAAAAGGAGATCTCTTTGGACATAGTACAATATCAGGAGTACCAGGTTCCATTTATGGAAGACATTTTCCAAGCAGAAGTCTACATCCTATACATTCTTCAGATAGTGTTCACTGGCTATCAAAGGTTTGCACCTTTTCCATGAATTAAGAATTCCGAAAATTGCTCTCTTTTTTTTTCTTTTTTCTTGTTAACTTGTGCTAATCATCCGAATGATAGTCAGGTCCCAGATGGAGTTGAGAACAAGAAGTGGAATATATACATGGCAAAATCAAGTCCTCCCAATGTATTTAAAGCTTATGCAAAGCATTTTCAGGAGGACTTCTCATTGTTTTTAAGAATGCGATCAGAAGAAATAAAACCTCGAGGGCATATGGTCCTTACCTTAATGGGTAGGAGAAACCCAGACCCTTCCACCGAGTTTTATGGTTGGGAATTGCTAGCAACATCACTTTGTGATTTGGTGGAAGAAGTTATTTTCCTTCCATTCCCAACCTACTTAATTATTTTCATACTCATTTTCTTTTTGTATGTTAATTGATATTTTTCATTGTAGGGACTTGTGAAAGAGGCTGATTTGGATTCATTCAACCTTCCGCAGTATACACCACATAAGGAAGAAGTGAGGGAGATTATTCAAGGGGAGGGATCCTTTGAACTTGACAGGCTAGAAGTTTTCGAAGTCGATTGGGACAAGAAACAAGATATCAACAACAATGGTCTTGTGTTGGACAAGTATGAAAGGGGGCAAAAGCTTGCAAATATTGTAAGAGTTATTAAAGAACACTTGCTTGCTTGACATTTTGGAGATGCTATAATTGATAGGTTATTTGCAAGGTTAGCACTACATCAGGCAGAGCATCTTGATTCCAAATGATGCTAAGGTGGTTAATTTTGTGGTTTCAATGACAAAGAAGTAGACAGCAAATATTTATATGCTTTAGCTTTAGTTAAAAAAGGCAGCTGTATTCTATTATCTATCTGAATACCTTATATAATTAAATTAGCTCTGTTGAACGTATTAAGAGTTAATATGTGTCTGGACCTCTATTGGATTAATAATTACCAAAGTTATGAAATATAAAAGCATTCCTTGAGGTCTAAAAAATATCTTGGCCTTCTGAACGGAATTTCTGGCTCCCCCATTTCTGGTTACCAGTCTAAATCATTCCTGTGTCAAGTATATCTTAAGCATTAGATAAACAAAATTTTAAAATTTAATTTAATTGATTAATGTAAAAAAAATTAAAATAAATGTAAAGTTTAATTCAGCTGGATAATGCCACTATCGTCTTATAGCCTCTTTTTTCACTGCTTTGGAGCAAAATTCGCTGCCAGCTGTGTCAATTTAAAAAATAGAAAGAGGGAAAAGAAAACCCAAAAAAAAAAAAATTGTTTCATGCCTTGTGGCATTTTCTTTTTGTTTGGATAAATGAAATTGTATTCATCCAAAGAAGCAAGCTGCTATAAAATGAACAAAAAACTGCAAAGAGCAGTAAAACAATCTTTGCATATATAGCAAAAACCACCATGAACAAAAGCAGAAATTAAACGAACATGTCCTCCTGTACTCGGCCAGTTTTGATAAATCATCCTGTTGATCCTATCACTTGCAATCTGCTGGAATCTATCAAGTCTTCATCTGACGACATCTTTAATGTGATTTAGAAAAACAAGAACAGTACTGGCCTTCGCACCATGAATCTTGCTGCCATTTATCCAATCCTGATAAAGCAAAAGATAGGCACCCCAAAGTATGGTTTTTTTTTTAATTTTTTTTTTAAAAAAACCATTATTTTTTCTTTTAAATTAGAAATGATACAATAACTTATATTTTATAAGTTTCGCCTTATTTCTGATTTAATAGGATCAGATTTATTTTAAACAAAGGTCCGTCAAAAGCGATTGGGCTATTTTTTAATGTCAGATTCGGGTTGGAATTGATTTTTAAGTTGCGCCTTCCCTCGCCGATCAGGATATCTATAAAAAAAAATGTATTATTTATTTAATTTTATATTTATATATCTATTATATTAATAAAATTATTATTTAATATTTTAATTTAAGTTAATAAAAATATTATATTTATGTATAATTAAAATGTAATTTATGTTAGAATAATATTTTATAAAAATTATATTAAATTAATTTTGAATTAAATTAATTACTGTTTATAAATGTAGCAATCGAATAGAAAATAATATTTTAATATTAAAATCAAATGTTAATATTTTAATATATATGTGTACTAAAATACATATCTAATTGAATCTCATCCCATGAATTCCGTTCCGTAGGAATTCTCATGAAATTTTGGCGTGGTTTATTTATAATCACAAAATTAAGATTGAAATCATGAAATTAATGATAGAATATTAATTACCTCAAAAAATATTACAAAAAAGGAAAAAAAATGAATCAATGATAGTTTAGCAGCGGCAACAGCAGCTGGAAACTGTGCTACCGTCCTCATTCTGATATTTCTCAGCCAATATTATTAATTACAGGGGAAATTAGTAGGAAATAAATTGGAAAATTCCGGAAATTAATGAAGGGTTAATTTTTATTTATTCATACATAAAGATGCATAAAATATAGTAATATTTATAGAATGCAATAAATAGTTTGACCCTAAAAACATCTAAAAGGTAAAAGATATATACATATATATATATATATCATTTATCATTTACCATCTATTTATATATAAAACCGTAAACTTTAAAAAATATTAATAGTAATCAACCTATTAATTCTTATAAATTTTTAAATCAACAAATTTATCCTTAAATATATATATAAATATATATTAAATTAACAAATTTATCTTTAAATATATATAACTTTTATTAATTTAAATCAACTAAAATTAAAAATAGAATTTGTATGAAATTGAACTAATTATAATTTTAAAATTTTAATTTCAAAAATGTTAAAAGTGATTGATTAAAATATTTTTAATAAATTTTTTATAAATTTTAATTTAAATGGTTTTTTTATTATTAGACTATTTTCTTTTATAATTAGACTAAAAAAAATGTAGCAATTGACTAAAATACTCTTAATAAAATTTTAATTCCAAAAATATTAAAAGTAAATACCATTAGTATTTTTTTTTATAAATTTTATTTTAAATGACTTTGTTTTTATTATTAGACTCTTTTTTTTATAAATGAAATAATTTTTCACATCAAATGAAAATACAATTAGAAAGTATCAAAACTTGATGTGCTTAGAAATAAAACAATTATATAGAGTTTGTTTCTTTAGTTATTGTAAAAAGATCTGTATATATAATTTATGTTGATAAATAAATGAATTAAAGATAATTATAATTAAGTCATTTAAGCATATTTGGTTTTTTATTTAATTTTTTGTTTTAATATGTTAACTATATATGCATGTTAATGATTTTATTATTTATATGTTTTATGGGTTGATTATTTGATCATAGATAACATAACTAAATATTTTTAATCCCTTAAAATAATTTTTTAATATATTATTCTTACAGTTTAGTTTGACTTCTATAATTAATTTTTTATAATTTTTCCTCTAGAATTTTATAATTGTTATTCTTATAAATAAAAATTAATATAAAATCAATTGTAAATCAATTGCACCCCCTCCACCAACAATTAGCACTATTTGAATCCTTAAATATTTTAATTAAACTTTTTATCTGTAAAATTAGATGATTCAAAAGATAATGGAGCTACTAGTAACTTAGGATTGGATTCCATTAAATTGTCATAAGAATTATTCACGTTGATTGTAATAATAATTAATTTAATTATTTCTCAACTTTTATCTTAATATGCATATATATAATTAATTTATATCTTAAGATTATTTAATCTTTCTCCATTTATATTAAATTGCTTGCCCTTTTTAAAGTCATCTAGGTGATTGAACGACATGATATAAATTATTCTAAATAAAAATTATCAAATGAAATAAAATTAATTGTTTTTTGTGAATTCTTTCAAGGTGCGATAAAATTCATTGTAACTATCTTTTGAATATGTTTATACTAAAGTTACATTTATTCATGAAAATTTATATTGTTAATGTTACAAATGAAATAATTATAAATTATATAAGTATTACATAATAAGTTTATTATTCTTAGAATTTGAAATTTCTTAAGAAAACATGAAAAGTATCAAAGTTAGGAATTTATTTTATTTTATTTTTTAAAATTATGTATTTTAATTTTGTATATAATAAAAATTTATGCATAATAAAATTTTTTAAATAAAATACAAATTGAGCTTTCAATTGATAGAATGTAAAATTACATTTAATTGATGGAAGCACCAATATAAGATTATCCTAAGCAAAAAATGAAATGAAAATTTTATTAGTTATGCATAACTCCATCATCTCAATATAACAAAGAATGTTAGTGTTATATGTTGTTTCAATAAAAAAAAGTATTGATTTTAAATTTTTTTTAGGATTAATATGAAACTCTTTTATTTAGAAAAATATTATATACTCTTTCATTTTCTTTTTTATGTCAATTGAAGAATTTTTAAAGTTATCATATTAGATAATATTTGTTTAAAAGAATTGAAATTTATCAAATTTATTATCACTATTACATTGAATATTATAAATTAAAACTTAACTAAACTTGAAAGTAATTTAAAGGTATTATTTAGCAAAATTCATTTGATAAATCTTTATTTAATTGTGTATTTAATATTTCAATCACTTTTAATTTTGACTTTTACAATTTTGAATTGGATTTTAGACTTTGAATCAATGATAAATTAGATTGAGTCAAGTTTTATCATCTACTTATATTCATAGTGTACTTTTTTCACTTGTCATAACGTCTAGATCCGGGGATCTATCGCTAGACATTGACTTTTAGAGAGTTGCCACCAATCTTTTTTGTCTAGGTGCGATTGGCCATCTATGGAATCTGTCCCTTTAGGGAACACCTAAGTTTAAGGGTCCCAAAAAGAATAGGTTCAGGTCTGCTAACCAGAACAGGGTTCGACAGTTCGGTTATGCGTGAGGAAGGTTATAGCACCCTTACAACGTCCATCAAAGGATGGTACCAGCTTAAACTTGTGTTATCCAATTAGCCTTAAAATCTTACCAAGTAATTAATTATTGAAAATTTTTCTCAATTGACTCTAATACTTTTAGCAGAAAATTGAGAAAATTCCCTCACCTCGAGAGTATGCAAGAAAAACTACTGTTTCATTTGCAGAGGCTCCGTCGTCGGATTAATTAAGGAAAAATCAAAATCAAAATAGAAAGGAAGGAAAGAATGATTGTTCTTGTGTAGGAAAAATTGATACTTTCAACTTTTCCTCAAACATTATTTTTTTGAAATTTATTTTTTAAGGAAAATTGATACTTTCAACTTTTTCCCAAAAATATTTTTTTTGAAATTTATTTCTAAGGAAAATTGATACTTTCAACTTTTCCCCAAAAATATTTTTTTGAAATTTATTTCTAAGGAAAATTGATACTTTCAACTTTTCCTCAAAAATATTTTTTTTGAAACTTTGATTTCCAAGGAAAATTGATACTTTCAACTTTTCCTCAAAAATCTTTTTTTGAAAATTTATTTTTAAGAAAAATTGATACTTTCAACTTTTCCCCAAAAATATTTTTTGGAAATTTATTTCTAAGGAAAATTGATACTTTCAACTTTTCCTCAAAAATTTTTTTTTTGAAACTTTGATTTCCAAGGAAAATTGATATTTTCAACTTTTCCTCAAAAATATTTTTTTGATTTTTATTTAAAGAATATAAAACAAAATAAATGTAAAAGTAAATAAAGAAGAAAAAAAAATAAAGAAAAGTAAAACAAAAATAAAAATAAGATAAAGATAAAAAATATTAAATAAATCTAATCTAATAAATAAAAAAAATAAAAAAGCAAATAAACAAATAAATGAAAAAAAAAAAACCTGGAGCGGCTCGGATCGCGGCTCGGCTCGGCTCAAGGAAGAGAAAACGGCTCGAGGGGCGGCTTGGGAAGCTCGGCTCGGCTCGGTTTGGCTCGGAGGGGGGCAGGCACGCGCGGGTCAGAAGCGGGTCGACGCTCGGGTCGGGTCGAGTTTCGGCAAAACGCGCGGATCCTCTGGTTACTTAAGGCCAAAACGACGTCATTTTAAACGGGTATAAAAGGCACTTCCCTCTGTTTTTCGGCAGAACCCTTCTCCTCTCTCTCTCTTTTATTCCTTTTTCCTCTCTCTTCTCTCTAAAAACTGAAGAACACCGGTGGAATTTTCGTCGGATTCTGGAAAAAGTCACCGGAATCTGGAAATTTCACCGAAAGTTGGCCAGAAGGTCACCGGTTTCTGGGATTCTTCGTCGAAAACTGGGTTGGTCACCAGAAACTTCAAGGTTGGCCGGAATTTTCGTCGGAATTTTCAAACTTCGTCTGAATTTTCGTCGGAATATGGAAATTTCCCAGAAATTTCCAGAAAAATTTTTCGCCAAAAATTTCTAAAAAATTATTTCCGATCCCTACAGCTATCCTAACTCTTCTCAACCTTCTTTAGCCTTCGAAAACTCTTCTATACACCTATTTTCTCTCAAATTCAGTAGCTTTGCTCACTGTTTTCTTTGTCTGTCCTTCATCTGTTCCAAGAGGTACTTTTTATAGGGGTTGATCAGGAGTTTCTGATCAATCCCAATTCCTCCTTGGACAGGGATTCAATCTTTGAATCCAATTGAACTCTTCTGATTGAATTCCCCTCCACAGTGGGATTCTTCAACTTTTAATCTTAGCCCTCCAAAATAAAAATCAAAATAAAAAAAAATACTAGAAAAAATAATATCTGATAATCGAGAAAAAATCAGATAAAATTGACAAATAATTTAAAAAATAATGATAACAAATAAAATAAGATAAACCCAAAAATATATTACAAAAAATATATATATAATATAATAATAAATATATAACTATATAAATAAAATACATATAAATCTAATCTAATGAATAAATAAATATATATATATACATATATTAATACATAATAATAATAATAAATAATAAAATACATAAAATACAAAAGAAAGAGAAAAAAATAATACAGGATAAAATTGGATTGGGCCTTACCCATTTGGGCCAGGCCCAATTGATCTGGGCCTGGACCTAATTGGGTGTCTACAGCCGCCCCTCTTTGTACATTTTCTGTGAAACAGAAATTGCACAAAGACGTAGACACCCAATCAAATCTCAACTCGACCCTTTTTACTTTTTTTTTTTGTTTTTTTTTTACCAAAGCTCCTCTAAGCAGAGGCTCAACGACTTTGAGAAAGTAAATTGCTCCTCTAAACAGAGGCACCACGACTTTTGAAAAGTAAATTGCTCCTCTAAACAGAGGCACCACGATTTTGAAAAATAAATTGCTCCTCTAAACAGAGGCACCACGACTTTTGAAAAATAAATTGCTCTTCTAAACAGAGGCAAACAGAGGCAAACAGAGGTATCACGACTTTGAAAAGTAAATTGCTCCTCTAAATAGAGGCATCACGACTTTGAAAAATAAATTGCTCCTCTAAACAGAGGCACCACGACTTTTGAAACCATGACTTTTGAAAAGTAAATTGCTCCTCTAAACAGAGGCATCACGACTTTGAAAAGTAAATTGCTTCTCTAAACAGAGGCATCACGACTTTGAAAAATAAATTGCTCCTCTAAACAGAGGTACCACGACTTTTGAAAAGTAAATTGCTCCTCTAAACAGAGGTAACGAAACTTTGAAAAGTAAATTGCTCCTTGACAATCATGTCCAAAGGAGTTGAAAGTTGTGTTTGAAGGAATTTCAGGAGATTATGCCCAAAGGTCTTATAAATCAACCCTGATACCAAAAGACATCCTATTTCAAGGATTAGAAACTTACCTGACAAGTTTCTTCTCAAACTTGTAAAATATCTTTATATCTGTCTTTCTATGTGGGATGTTGGAACACCCTTGCTTCTTGGATTTATACACTATACTTTCTTGAAAGTAGTGTATGCTATGCAAATGTACATGAATTTCAATGCATACTATGCAAATGTTGGCCAATTAATTTCTGTTCAATGTATGGTACTTGAGTTTCTCAAGCTCTTTTCTTAGGCATCAAGCCCTTTGATTCTTCAGAGATCCAATTACACTGCTCTTCTAAAATTGAACCCGTGTAGCTTTTATTTCTTCCATTCATATTCTTCCTGTAACAAAAAATCTCTTCCCAAATTCAATATCCTAATCAGGAGCTGAACATCTCGATTCTGCCTTTATCACTCTTGATTTATTCTATGTAATGTAAAGATCTTTTTATGTTGTTATTCATTCATCAATCATTATTTCAAACTTAAAAAGTGAGAATGCATTTGCACATTTCTTCCATGATGGGTTATTAAGAAGAAAGGGATATGAATGGTAGGGAAACAAGTCATCAAAAAAAGGCTCAAAGAATGAAATAAAATGCTTTTTTATTAGCAAAATGTTGGCAAACTTTGGCTAAGAAAGAATTACAGGGATAAGTATGGGGACAAAGCCTAAAATGAACAATCAGATAATCATGATAGCACATCTCAAAGTTTTTTCTTGAAAACCTAACCCTCTGATGTATTCAACAACTTGGAACTCTTTCGAATTTGCTAGTCTCCATATCAATGGACTTTCAAATTCGATGTTGTATTCTCCTTATCTAAGCCGTCTTTTCAGGTTTTCAACTTAGACAAACCCCCTATGACTCAAACCGCCCTTTTAGGGTTTTCGCCTTGAGTCTTCATTTTTCGATCACTTTTTCATTTTTTTTAATTTTTTTTTCATCATTTTTCATTTTTTCTCTTTTTTTTTTTCAAGCATAGTACTTCTTCACAGCATCAGAATTTATAGGATGGGATAAATCATTTCCATCCATCTCGGTCAGTATCAATGTTCCCCCCGAAAAAGCCTGTTTTACCACATACGGCCATTCCCAATTCGGAGTCCATTTTCCTCTACTATCGTGCTGGATTGGGAGAATTTTTTTCAAAACCAATTCTCCTTCTCAAAAACAACGAGGTCGAATCTTCTTATCATGAGCCCTCATCATTCTTTTTTGATACAGCTGACCATGGCACAGTGCAGTCAATCTCTTTTCTTCTATAAAATTTAACTGCTCATAACGTTCACGAATCATTCAGCTTCTTCTAACTCAACTTCTTTTAAAACTCTCAAAGAGGAGATCTCTACTTCCACTGGTAGTACAACTTTCATCCCATAAACTAAAGAAAACGGGGTTGCCCCAGTAGAGGTACGAACTGACGTTCGATATGCATGCAATGCGAATGGTAACTTTTCATGTCAATCTTTGTAAGTCTCGATCATTTTTTCCAAAATCCTCTTTACGTTCTTATTGGCTGCCTCAACTGCCCCATTCATTTTTGGATGGTATGGTGCCGAGTTATGATGCTTGATCTTATATTTAGCACATATTTTTTGCATCATCTTACTATTTAGATTCTTGGCATTGTCTGAAATGATTTTCTCTGAAAGTCCATATCTACAGATAATCTCTTTTTTTATGAACTTACAAACCACGGAGTGTGTCACATTTGCATATGATGCTGCTTCTACCCATTTTGTGAAGTAATCTATCATCACAAAAATGAATCTGTGCCTGTTAGAAGCCTTTGGGGTGATTGGACCAATGACATCCATGCCCCACATTAAAAATGGCTATGGTGGTGCCATAACATGTAAAACAGATGACGGAGCATGAATCTTATCAGCATATATTTGGCATTTATGACATTTACGAGCATAATTAATGCAATCATTCTCCATCGTCAACCAGTAATATCCTGCCCTCATGATCTGCCTTACCATCATATGTCCACTAGTATGTACCTCACATATTTTATCATGCACCTCTTTAATGATTTTATTCGCTTCAGTCTCATCTACACACCTCAATAATACTTGATCTTTACTTCTTTTGTACAAGACATCCCCATCCAGGAAAAAGCTCATAGCCAATCTTCGGATGATCTTTTTATCATTTTCTGTTGCTTGAACTGGATACTGCTGATCCTTGATATACTGTAAGATGTCACAATACCAGGGTTTTCCATCTTTTTCCCCCTCTACATTAGAACAATACGCTGGTATATCCTTAACATCTAACTTGATGGGTTAAATGTCGATATTATCATTAATTCGAATCATTGCAGCCAGAGTAGCCAATGCATCAGCAATCACATTCTCTTCCTGAGGTAAGTGATCAAACTGGACATCTTCAAATTGTTTCGTCAACTCTAGAATATACTTATGATATGGAATGAGTTTTGAGTCTCTCGTCTCTCATTCTCCTTTTAATTGATATATGACTAGAGCTGAGTCTTCAAACACTTTCAGTACTTTCACTCTTCTATCTATAGCAGCTTGCAGGCCCATGACACATGCCTCATACTCAGCGATATTATTTGTGCAATTAAAATTTAACCTCGTCGTTATAGGGTAGTATTGTTCTTCTGGAGAAATCAGAATTGCCCCAATTCCATGCCCCAAGGCATTAGCAGCTCCATCAAAATACATTCTCCAACATTTTTCTCCATGCTCATTTTCTTTCAGTTGGGAAATAGTCATCAAATCTTCATCAGAAAATTCTAGCTTCATCGGCTCATACTCTTCAGTAGCACGATCTGTAAGAAATTTTGCTATAGCACCCCCTTTTATTGCTTTTTGGCTCACGTATACAATATCGTATTCCGAGAGCATTACTTGTCATCTAGCAATTCTTTCAGACAAAGAAAGCTTCTCGAAGATATACTTAATGGGATCCAATTTCGCTATGAGCCACGTAGTATGATAGAGCATGTACTGTCTGAGTCTTTTGGCAGTCCATGCTAATGCACAACACATTTTTTCTAATGAAGAATACTTGGATTCATACTCCGTGAACTTTTTACTCAGATAGTAAATAGCTTTCTCCTTTCGACTAGCCTCGTCTTGCTGCCCCAGTACACATCCCATCGAATTTTCACATACAGTTAAGTATAAGATTAAAAGTTTCCCTGGAACAGGTGGCACCAATACTGGAGGGTTTGATAAATATTGCTTAATTTTATCAAACGCTTCTTGACATTCTTCATTCCATTTTCCAAGATTATCTTTACGGAGAAGCTTAAAGATGGGATCACATTTGCAAGTAAGTTGAGAGATGAACCGAAAAATATAGTTCAATCTCCCCAAAAAATCTCGAACTTCTTTTGGTGTGCTGGGAGGTGACAAATTCTGTATGGCCCGTATCTTATCGGGATCGACTTCAATTTCTCTTTCACTGACCACAAAGCCTAGCAACTTCCCTGACTTTACCCCAAATGTGCACTTGGCTGGGTTTAACTTGAGCTAAAATTTTTTCAACCTCTCAAATAATTTTCTGAGGCTGGTGACATGATCTTCATCCCCACAAGACTTTGCAATCATATCATCTACATACACCTCAATCTTTTTATGCATCATGTCATGAAAGAGTGTTACCATGGCTCTTTGATAGGTTACCCCAGCATTTTTTAACCCAAAAGGTATGACTTTGTAACAGAAGGTTCCCCACATGGTCATAAAAGTAGTCTTTTCTATATCATCTGCAGCCATCTTTATCTGATTATACCTGAAGAAACCATCTATAAAAGAGAAAATCGATTGTTTAGCCGTGTTATCTACCAATGTGTCGATATGAGGCAAAGAAAAATTATCCTTTGGGCTAGCCTTATTCAAATCTCGATAGTCCACACACATTCGTACTTTTCCATCTTTCTTAGGAACTGAGACTACATTGGTTACCTATTCTGGATACTTAGCCACTTGTAGAAAACCTGCATCGAATTATTTTTTCACCTCTTCTTTAATCTTTAATAGCATTTCGGGCTTTATCCGTCTCAGTTTCTATTGAACTGGCTTACATTTTGGCTTTAGGGGCAATATGTGCTCTACTATCTCTGTGCTCAACCCTGGCATATCCTGATAAGACCAAGCAAATATATCTATAAATTCTTGAAGTAGGTCTGCCAATCGTTGCCTATCTCCCGATGAAAGTGAAGTACCTATTCTGATCTCTTTCTTATTTTCTTTATCTCTCAGATTCACTAAGTCCACTACCTCTTGATGAGGCTCAATTAGCTTATTTTCTTGCTCAATCATCCTCATTAGGTCCGGAGGCATAACATATTCTTCAAAATTCTCTTCATTGTCAAGTTCATCAGTATTAATCGAATTCTCAAAGCTAACCTCTTTATTGTTATCATGATTATCTCCATATTCATTTAAAGACCTAAAATTGAATGAAATGGGATATGTTGGCAAGATGTGCTTGGAAAGATGAAAATAATGAAGGCATAAGAAGAAATGAATGAAAATGCATCCTTTCTATTTTTTATTAAAAATAATAAATGATGAATGGCCCAAACAAAAAAGATCACCCCATAGCTTTGGGCAAAAGCTATTGAGATGTTACAATTACATTGTGTCAAAATCAAAAGTCAAAGGCATTTTGATGGCACTCCAATTGTTCAACTCATAATCTGGTGGACAAAGACGAATCCACTCCTCTTGATTAACCCTCACTTCATCTTCAACAGCATTAATGGCTAACTGGGCAAAATCATCTTCCACACTTTTTCTTGCATCTAGGTTCATGAATCCTCCAGGTCTGAAGGTTTCATATAAATGTGGGATAAACATCAGTCTTGGTGTCTTTCTTGATGGCCTCCTTTTGACTTCCCATTTTGCCATCTCATAGCCTAGGCCCACCCTATCGTTATTGTCCGTTATTGTCGGAGGTTCTTTAATTCCTTGTAAATTTTTGCCTAGCCCAAGTCTTGGATACCAGCCTTTGTTGATGATTTGGCTCATCACTATCTTTGAAAAAGGTTGACTTTGAAATCCTTCACCTACAGTATTGACCAATTCAAAAGATCGATAGGAGCATTCCAATGCTTCTTCAGTAGCCTCTACATATGGAGTGTTCAATGGTTGAGTCACCAGCATGTCTTCCTCTCCAACTACTACTACCAATTGACCTTCTACATTGAACTTGATCTTTTGATGTAAAGTAGAGGGCACAGCTCCTACCATGTGAATCCATGGTTTTCCTAATAAACAGCTGTAGGACGGAGAGATGTCTATCACTTCAAATTTTACATTGAAGGTGCATGGCTCAATTTGTAAGGGCATCTCAATATCTCTCAGGACTTCTTTTCTGGTCCTGTCAAAGGCTCTCACAATCATTTGACTATCCCGCATATGAGAATAATCGATGGGTAGCCTTGCCAAAGTTGACATAGGCATGACATTGATGGCAGAACCATTATCGATAAGGACTTTAGTTATGATATGGCTCTTGCACTTGACTGTGATATGCAGAGCCTTGGCATTTCTCTTTCCCTCCAAAGAAATCTCATCATCACTGAATGAAATATGATTTAGCATGACTAAGTTTCCAGCCAGGTGATTCACATATTCGACAGACACGTTATGTGCCACGTATGCCTGATTCAACACTTTCAGCAAGATATTTCGGTGTGGCTCTGAGTTCAGCAACAGTGATAACAATGAGATTCGAGCTGGTATTTTGTTCAACTATTCCACAACTGAATACTCACTATGTTTTACCAGCTTCAGGAATTCACAAACCTCCCTTTTTGATACTGGCTTTGGCTGATTTTTTTCAGGCTCTATCTCTAGATTATTCCATCTTTCTTCTTCTTTAGCCATCTCTCTTCTAACCTTCTCTAGCATTTCCGGGGTGTAACATCTCCCACTTCAAGTAATGCCTCCTACACCAGTAATATTGGAAGCATCGGTTTTGGAGACCTCTTCTTTTTGCCCCTGCACTACAGTGTCACATCCATATCTCCAGGGCATAGCTTTATCATCTTTGTATAGAAAAAGAGTCGAAACTTTAAAAGTTACCGGCCTAGGGAGGAGCTTGTCTATGACTGATTTTGGTTTGTTTCCACACCGAATTGTCACTGGTTTGGGAAACAGCTTTTCAGGCCTATCAGTCATGTACACCTCAGCATTCTTCAAGCCTTTTTTTTTTCGTAGACCTCCATCTGATGTGTTTTACACCTCTCGATGAAACTGCTTACAGGTCTTAATAGAGTGGCCTCTTACCCCACTATGATACTTACAACTAGTACAAGCTATATATGCTCCATGATAGCTGTGTGGACTTACCAGCTGTATCATGTCTGCTTTTCGTAAGATATCAAACAATTGATCGAAAGGTGTCTTAATATCTAACACTTCTTTCTTCACATGGCACTCTTGTTCTTCACCTATACCATTCACATTATGATTTGGCAAAGGATTACCACTAACATTTGGTGCAGTCATCCCTCCAGTGTCAAAGCAAATCATCCCATCCTTGATCAACCGTTGCACTTTATATTTCAGGGTAGTGCAATTTTTGATGGAGTGACCAGCAATCCCATAATGGTAGTCACAGTGGGCGGTGGGATCATACCACTTGGGGTAAGGTGGCTTAAGGGGTTCTAATTTACTTGGAGCAATCAAATGATTGTTGTAGAGCTCCTTATACAATTTCGTATAGCTCATTAGAATAGAGTAAAAAACAGGCTTCTCACGAGTGGTTCGTTGCTCCTACGAGCCACCAATAGGGTTAGTTGGGCGATTTTGGGGTCTTGGGTTAGGTTGAATGTTAGAACTGTACATGGGTCTATTAGAGGTTTGATATGTTGGGGGTATGGTGGTTGCGTAAATGGTTGATATGGGTGAAAGGAAGTATTATTTATAGCAGGGTGATATGACAGATATTCTGGTGGGTGGTAGGGTGAATAACCTCTAACTTGCTGTCTATCAAAGCTCACAGCCTGAGCATCAGTCTTTTTTTTCTTCAGGATTCTTTTGCTAGATGTTTCATTTCCCTCTAGCTTACCATTCTTGATGGTACTCTCAATGATTTCTCTCAAGATTACCATATCGATAAAATTTTTTGTTGCATTCCCTATCATTTTTTCATAATATGGAGGTTTTAAAGTGCTAACAAATAGCACTGTAGTTTTTTTTTTGGTCAGAGAAGGTTGTACCTGAGAAGCAACATCCCTCCACCTCTGGGCATACTCTTTAAAAGACTTGTTTGCCTTTTTCTCCAGGTTCTGCAAAGACAAACGATCAGGAGTCAAATCGATGATATGTCGATATTGGTTGATAAAGTCATGTGCCATATCGCTCCAAGAGCGAATGCGAGTCCTGTCCAGCTGAACATACCATCTGGCCGCAGAGCCAGTAAGACTGTCTTGGAAAACATGCATCAAGAGTTTCTCATCCTGTGCATGAGCTGCCATCTTCCTGCAATACATAGTGATGTGGGTTTTGGGGCACTTTGTACCATCATATTTTTTAAATTTTGGTACCTTGAACTTATGGGGGATAACCACATCAGGAACTAGGCAGAGCCCAGCAACATCAACTGACCCATAGAAGCTAAATCCTTCCACAGCCCTTAGCCTTTGCTCTAGCATGCTAATCTTGGAACTTTCCTCAGCTTCCACCCTCATCTTTTCCTTTTCCTTTAAATCATCTAGATCAGGAATTGGTTCTGCTGTCTTTTCAGTGAAGACAAGATTTATATAGCTATTATACTGCCCTGGATTGAAAGCTGATGACATTTCAAGATTGTTGGATATGCGAAGTGTTGTTGTGGGACCTCTTGAGCAGATTGAGCTTGAGGTGGGCCAAAACCTGGAGGGTACATGGGGTCAGCTATTTCTTGTAATGGAGGAATTTGCTGGCTTGTACTTCTTTCAACTCCTTTTTCTTTTATTCATGTTATTAAGAGCCTTCAGAATCTTGCTCAGCAAACTTTCAATCTTCTCTTGTGCTTTTTCTAGTTTTTCAAATCTTTGAGAATTTTTCTGCTCCATTTGCCTTACTCTGAATCTTGTGTTGAATCGATGGGCAGGGTTTTCGCTAGACGAAGCTATCCTGAAACCTTGAGTACCATATCTTAGAATCAATAAATTTACATGATCATCACATGGTTATTTTGTTAGGTGTAATGAATGAGAATGCGATGAATGAAAAATGCATGTATGCAAAGAACATTTGCCTTAAAACGGTATTCAACTAAAAAATTTCATTTATTCCAAAAAACTTTGGTCTACATTGAGTTTATCATCCTAGCATTATAGCCATAAAATTGTTTGATCTGTTCATACTGAGCCTTGGCTTCTTCTATGAAGTTTAAGAGACGTTGTCCATGTTCTCCTACTGGGGCCACCACTTGTCTTAATACCTCTGCCTCTTCCACCATCTCTCTTGCCTTACACACCCCTTTATGAATTTGGCTTGTTAAGTGCTCAATGTATTTTTGCCTTTCTAGGTTCTCTCTTTTACCACACCAGACTTGGTATGATAATTCTCTATGTTCTCTAACCAATGCAGCGATGTGGTCTCCTTGTTTTTCCAACCTTTGACTTAGCCTGTTCAAATAACTGTTTAGCATGTTAATCTCTGCCTGTGCTTCAGTACTTTCTTCTTCCAACTCGGCATACTCTTGTTTCAGTCTTGTATTTTTCTCAGTCAGCTCGGTAATGGTTATCTCTTTGGCTCTTTCTCTCACACATAGCCTCTTATGCTCATGGTGTAACTTTGCTAGATCTTCAGTAGCTGTATCACGTTCTCTAGCAGTCTTGTGAACTTTAACTTCATAATTTTTGGCTCTACCTTTCCACTGGGCTTTTTCTTTTTGAAGTTCTTAAATCTCTTTCTTTAACTTGATCTTTTCAAACTCAAATTCTTTTGTTGCCAGCTCTAACTCTGATGGTATCTCTTCAAGCTTTTCTTCTGTCGGTGGTTGAGAGACTTCATAAGTGAATACCATTTCTTGTCTTCTCTTTGTTCTCCAAACCAAGTAACCTGGGGTGACTTTTTCAGTGAATGGTCCAGGACTCACTCTTTGGGGATTTTTCCATGCTTTGATCACTCATTCATCCTCTGAAATGCTTTAGGCTCACTGTAAGAGAAATCTAATTGATAAAGCTCATAAGTCATAGGAATAAACTGTTCTCCCTTCAATTGTCTCCTCACTAGGAGCGATGTATAATTCGTCACTCCCCATAAACCCAGAAGTGAAACCGCTGTACTATCTCCATATTGGTATAACATAGGCTCTCGATTCATCCATGAGGCTAACCATCTTACCCTGGCACCTTTCAATTTTTACAAGAAAGTTATCCATTCTTGTTTAGACTTCTGCTTTGACCACCCACTTTCGCAAAACTCTTTGATCGGAAAGTGATTACGGATATAAATCTTTGAGAAAGCACCATTTCCTTGTTCAAAATGGCTTTTCATCCACACGTACAATAGCTGTATGCATCCTATGAAGCGCCCTCCATTCCGACGATAATAACTCAAAGATCTGATAGTCTCTGCTAATATTACCGTTGAAGGATTACAGCTATTGATCACACTTTCAAAGAAATCAACCACCACTATCTCAATATGTCCCAAAACTTTTGGAAAGATCACCAGTCCGTATATTACCAAGGCAAATATGTCTAATCCCCGTTCTTCATTGGCATGTTACATCAGAAACTCATGAAAAAACTTCCAAGGTAGGCAAACCTGTTCCTATTTTTTCTTTGTATGAGAATCCACAACTTCCTTGTCTATCCCCATGAGTTGAGCCAGACTTTTATGAAATCCTGACTTATGCTTTTTGACATATATCTTGTCATGAGTCTTTAGATGCAAACCCAATAAGATCGAATATTCTTCTATGGTGGGAGTCATATCAGTTTCGTTAAAAATGAAACACCTGTATGCAGGACCCCATAATTGTGTTACAGCTCTAATTAGTTGATCATCAACAGCCACTGCTAGAAGGTGTGCTATATGCCCATGTTTCTGACAAAACTGCTCTTGTCTTGACGGACTCATCTTTTTCCAGATATCAACCAAATCTTCTAAATTATTCTGTTTGAGGAGGATAGATGTTTCTTGAGACAGAGTAGACTCATACCCAATTGGCAAGCAATCTCCCATCTTTAGTTGAGTCTTTTCTGACAGGGCCCTTACCTCATTAGGTGTCCCACAAGGTGCTAGTACTGATGAAGAATAGACTAAGCGTTCATTGGTGTCCATGAAAAAAATTTGTTGAAGATCGTTTTTCAGGCAAATGTTCTTTATGCAACTTTATGATATGCTCATGAACCAATGCAAAAGGAAAAAAAAAGGTTAGTATACCCAGAAAAAGAATAAATAACTAAATAAATTTAAACATCACACAAAGTAAAAGGGATGAATCCTATGCTTTTGGTTAATTCTCTCAGGGAAGAGTGATGGCTCTATCTATGGGTTAGGCACTCTTAAGGTTCACTATATGTGGTTTTAAGGTCAAAGTCTAAAGGTCCTCAAATTGTTCCTTACATCCTTGTCCATCACAGACTAGTAAGGCACCCTAATCCTCACCCATTACAGGCTACCAGCGAAAAAGGTTCAATTTGAGTGGGAGTATTTCGCTAGCCACCGCGGAGGCATTAGACCTCACGAAAGCAATAGGTACTTTACTCCCTCTTAGAGGGACGGAGCTCGGGTGTAGAGCTCATGTTATGCACATGCATATGAATGACATAATTAACAAAGTAAATAAATATGAATGAACAATAATACATATATACAAAAAGGTTCAATTTTATTACGCTTTTGGATAACACAAATTATTTGCTGGCCTGACTCTTAAAGTCCCCAGTGGAGTCGCCAAGCTGTCATAACGTCTAGATCCGGGGATCTATCGTTAGACATTGACTTTTAGGGAGTCGCCACCAATCTTTTTTGTCTAGGTGTGATTGGCCACCTATGGAATCTGTCCCTTTAGGGAACACCTAAGTTTAAGGGTCCCAAAAAGAATAGGTTCAGGTCTGCTAACCAGAACAGGGTTCGGGAGTTCGGTTACGCGTGAGGAAGGTTATAACACCCTCACAACGTCCATCAGAGGATGGTACCAGCTTAAACTTGTGTTATCCAATTAGCCTTAAAATCTTACCAAGTAATTAATTATTGGAAATTTTTCTCAATTGACTCTAATACTTTTAGCAGAAAATTGAGAAAATTCCCTCACCTCGAGAGTATGCAAGAAAAACTACTGTTTCACTTGCAGAGGCTCCGTCGTCGGATTAATTAAAGAAAAATCAAAATCAAAATCAAAATAGAAAGGAAGGAAAGAATGATTGTTCTTGTGTAGGAAAAATTGATACTTTCAACTTTTCCCCAAAAATTATTTTTTTGAATTTATTTTTTAAGGAAAATTAATACTTTCAACTTTTCCCCAAAAATATTTTTTTTGAAATTTATTTCTAAGGAAAATTGATACTTTCAACTTTTCCCCAAAAATATTTTTTGGAAATTTATTTCTAAGGAAAATTGATTCTTTCAACTTTTCCTCAAAAATATTTTTTTTTGAAACTTTGATTTCCAAGGAAAATTGATACTTTCAATTTTTCCTCAAAAATCCTTTTTTTGAAAATTTATTTTTAAGGAAAATTGATACTTTCAACTTTTCCCCAAAAATATTTTTTTGGAAATTTATTTCTAAGGAAAATTGATACTTTCAACTTTTCCTCAAAAATATTTTTTTGATTTTTATTTAAAGAATATAAAACAAAATAAAAGTAAAAGTAAATAAAGAAGAAAAAAAATAAAGAAAAGTAAAACAAAAATAAAAATAAGATAAAGATAAAAAATATTAAATAAATCTAATCTAATAAATAAAAAAATAGAAAAACAAATAAACAAATAAATGAAAATAAAAAAAAACTGGAGCGGCTCGGATCGCGGCTCGGCTCGGCTCAGCTTGGCTCGGAGTGGGGCAGGCACGCGCGGGTCAGAAGCGGGTCGACGCTCGGGTCGGGTCAGGTTTCGGCAAAACGTGCGGATCCTCTAGTTACTTAAGGCCAAAACGACGTCGTTTTAAGCGGGTATAAAAGGCACTTCCCTCTGTTTTTTGGCAGAACCCTTCTCCTCTCTCTTTTTCTTCTTCCTTTTTCCTTTTCCTTCTCTCTAAAAACTGAAGAACACCGATGGAATTTTCACCGAATTCTGGAAAAAGTCATCGGAATCTGAAAATTTCACCGAAAGTTGGTCGGAAGGTCACCGGTTTCTGGGATTCTTCGTCGAAAACTGGGTTGGTCGCCGGAAACTTCAAGGTTGGCCGAAATTTTCGTCGAAAAATTCAAACTTTGCCGGAATCTGGAAATTTCCCAGAAATTTCCAAAAAAATTTTTCGCCAAAAATTTCTAAAAAATTATTTCCGATCCCTACAGCTATCCTAACTCTTCTCAACCTTCTTTAGCCTTCGAAAACTCTTCTATACACCTCTTTTCTCTCAAATTCAGTAGCTTTGCTCACTGTTTTCTTTGTCTGTCCTTCATCTGTTCCAGGAGGTGCTTTTTATAGGGGTTGATCAGGAGTTTCTGATCAATCTCAATTCCTCCTTGGACGGGGATTCAATCTTTGAATCCAATTGGACTCTTCTGATTGAATTCTCCTCCACAGTGGGATTCTTCAACTTTTAATCTTAGCCCTCCAAAATAAAAATCAAAATAAAAAAAAATACTAGAAAAAATAATATCTGATAATCGGGAAAAAATCAGATAAAATTGACAGATAATTTAAAAAATAATGATAACAAATAAAATAAGATAAACTCAAAAATATATTATAAAATATATATATATAATATAATAACAAATATATAACTATATAAATAAAATACATATAAATCTAATCTAATGAATAAATAAATAAATATATATATACATATATTAATACATAATAATAATAAATAATAAAATACATAAAATACAAAAGAAAGAGAAAAAAAATAATACAGGATAAAATTGGATTGGACCTTACCCATTTGGGCCAGGCCCAATTGATCTGGGTCTGGACCTAATTGGGTGTCTACATCACTTATGCAATTGAGCAAATTTAACTCAATAATTAGAGCATGCTTCTTTTTGTTTAAAAAAATTGTATTCAAATCATCTTAAAGCAAATAAAAAGAAGTATGCTCAATTATTTATAATTGCAATTGCACTTTTAAAATACTTTTAAAATTAATTAACTAATTTAAACTTTTAAAATTAATTAACTAATTCAATCACAAAGATAATAAAAATAAGAATTGAAGATGAAAGAAAAAACGCAAATAAGAAACTTTTAAATTGTTACGAAAAATGAATAAAAAATATTGGATTTTGATTGGGTTAATATTTCAATTCAAATTTTAATTATGTTCAATCATTTTTGGTTTTAAATAATTATTAATTTGTTGGTTTTTAAAATCAATTGAAATAGAGTTAAGTTAGTTCATTTTTATAATTATGTGTATTTTATTATTTTTAATTAAATTAAATTTTAAAATGAGTAAAAATTTTATTTATACTCAAATTGAGTTTTGAATTATTTCAAGTTTGAGTTGATTAATTCATGCTATTTTAGTTATAGTTTTATGACACCAATAATAACTTTCAAAATAAAATGAGAACACAACACAATAAAAATTTAAATGCAAAAAGTGATGGAGATACTAATAATAATTTTAGAAGAAAATCTTTATATTTAAATCTTACAAAGATTAAAAGATATATCTCCTTTTTGAAATTAATATTGTAGAAATGTTAATATAGATCAACAAGTTCATAATCATTTTTTTGTTGATCAATTTGATGTTATATAAGTTGAGAAAAACTGTAACGCCCCCGATCCCACATCAAGAGGATGTGTGGATAAATAATGATATATATATGTAGAGACTTAATCTCAAACTTGTGAAGCACCTTTTGTAGGACAAAACCGTAAGGCCAGGGGGGCCAGAGCGGACAATACCTCACAAGGGTGTGAACCGTGGTGGTAAGACTGATTCAGGATGCCAGAAGGGTGAATGCCCGGGTCCTGGAGCCGCGCGAGTTCGGAGCTTAAGTCTCGACCTATGACAAATGGTATCAGAGCGGTCACCAGTCCGCAGTCGTGAGAGTTACTAAGTGCTACACGGTGGAGCCGTGGGAGTCACTAAGTGCTACACGATGGTCTAGTGTGATCTTGGTCCTGTGGATGGACTCAGCTTGACAGGGACGTCAAGCATTAAAGGTGGGAAGATTGTAACACCCCCGATCCCACATCAAGAGGATGCGTGGATAAAGAATGATATATATATATATGTAGAGACTTAATCTCAAATTTGTGAGGCGCCTTTTATAGGATAAAACCGTGAGGCCAGGGGGGCCAGAGCGGACAATACTTCACAAGGGTGTGAACCGTGGCGGTAAGGCTGATTTGAGATGCCGGAAGGGTGAATGCCCGAGTCCCGGAGCCGCGCGGATTCGGAGCTTAAGTCTCGACCCGTGACAAAAACAATTCAAATATTTTATTTAAAAAAAATTCATAATTCATACTCATTCAAGAAGATAACATAGAGTTAAACATTATTTGGATCATTATGACCGTTTATAATATTTTTTACCTTTTACAAATGATGAATTTGATTGGCATTAAAATATAAAAAAAATTATTTTGAATTATGGCAATAAAAATTAAGCAAGAATTAACCATCTTTTTATTTAGTAAAAGACATTTTATAGAAAATGAAAAGGTAATTATTGTGAATTTAATTTTTTTAAAATTATTGTCTACTTAATTTTTATAAATTTTATTTAGTAAATTTGTTCTCATTACTTTTATCATATAAAGAACAAAAATTTTACCTAAAATTATATATTTAAATATAGAAATATAAGACAAATTTATTACATCCATTGATGAGAGAACACTTTAAAATTTTTAATCTTTTATATGCAATTGTATTTTTCTAACAACTATAAAAACACATACTCTAATAATTTAATAAAATAATCAATAAAGTTTATCTTAATATGTTCTATTTTACCATGAACTATAAATTTAAAAAATATCTTAGAAATGTTGACTTAATATATATTGTACATGTCATAACGTATAAATCCATGGACTTACCGCTAGACATAGATTAAAAGAGTCACCACCAATCTTTTTTACTTAAGTGCAATTGGCTATCTGATCAAAGCTATTCTCTTTAAAGAGAAGTCTCATGATTGACGTAGGTATCTTTAAATAAAAGACTTTTGTCCATGAAATCATATTTTAGATTTGGCAGTGCGATTACGCGTGAGAAAATATTATAGCACCCTCACAGTATCCATCCAAATGATGGTATCAGTTTAATTTTAAATTATCCAAACTTTAACCATATTTGTAATTTACCAAAATATTTACTATTGAAAATTGATCTTAAGATTACTCAATAGTTTGGTAGTAATTTAAGATAATTTTCTCACCTCATAAGTATTCATGGAGACTAGTATTCCATTCTAAAGAGGTTAAATCGTCAGATTTATTAATATATTTTGCTCAAGGAAATAATTAGTAAAGTCCTCTAATAATTTTGTAGGATTTACTTTGATGCAAATCTTCCAATGGTTTGGTTAAATTTTATTGTAAAATATTTATAAAATTTTACTTTTGAGAAAATCTATTAAATCTTTCAATAGTTTGGCAAGATTTAATTTAAAATGCAATCCTCTAATAGTTTGGTAGGATAAAATACAAAATATTTTATTGATTACCTTATTTATGAAAATTTTCAACAATTTGATAGAATCCATAAAATTTAAATTCATGAAAAATCCTCTAATAGTTTAGAAAGATTCATGAATTTATTTAAAAGGAAATTTTTTTTTTAGAAATAAAATAATAAAAAGGAATTTTACAAAAGTATTTAAAAAGTAATAGATTGCTCAATTTTAAAATTAGTGAAATACTAATGATAAATAAAATGAAAATAAAAATACAATAAGAAAAAAACTTAAAAATGAAAATTGAAAAAAATAAAATAAAAAAAAACCTGCGATAAGGTCAGGTTGCTCTATGAACGGCACGTGGATCCTAAATGAGTTCACACAGATCTTGGGTTGACTAAAACAGCACTGTATTAGAGCCCTATAAAAGGATCAAAAATTGGTTTTTCCTCATATTTGCCCTCAAAGCTTATCTCTAGAAATATTTCAAATCAGTCATCGAAAATTAGGCAACTTGTTGGTTTTTGAAAAATGTTGTCAAAATCCGACCTAAAAATTCAAACTCCACCAAAAAATTCAATCGAAAAAATAAAAAATTCAAACCCAAACCCAAATTTTTTTCATATTTCTTAGAAATTCAACTCTAAACCCAAAAATTCAAACCTAAACCCATAAATTCAAACTTTCAATCCCATAATTGTAAACCTAAAACCCATAAATTCAAACTACTTTCAATCGCCAGAAACTTCAAATCCAGAGATTTTCCATGGATAAACTTTACCTTTCTCTATGATTCTGTGTTTAATTTATAGTCTGCTTTAGTACTAATTTTAAGGTTCAAATAGAACCAATCTAGGCTTGAATTCTAAGATCGAATTTTGCCCAATGTGATTTTAGGCTTAGGTTTTTACAAATTTATCTAATTTGATTCGATCCTGAATTGAAATCCCTTTGTTTTGGTTGCATGCGGATTTGATTTTCTTTCCTTTTTTGTTAACTCCCATTTCTTTGTTAAACACAAATCCAAAAAGGAAAAAAAAGAAAATAAAAAATAAAAATAGAATAATAATACAAGAAAAAAATAAAAATTTGATTACACTCAATTATATATCAGATGCAAACGGGTGTCTACAGTACTTATTTATTTAATTTAGTCTTAATACTTGCATTAGTATAAAAAGTTATGATTTTAACTTATTATTTCGTGTTAAGCTACTGATAGTAAATTAAAAACATTTACTCATTTCTTTCGAGTCACTTACACTTGAACTTTTTCTTATTTCTTTCTCTACTTTACAAATTATATAATCTAGCATAAATTGTGGTTATTTTCTTTTTGGATATACAAAAATCTATAATAATATAGTAGTAGCTAATTAATAACATAAATTTAATCATTAAAAACTTAAATATAATCAATATAACTTAATAGTAATCATCGATAACTTAATACTAAATTAAAGTTAATTTAATAGTAAATGAATGATAATTCACTAGTCAATAATTGATAACTTTTATTAATTTAGTAACAATACAATAATAAATACATAATAATTTAATGGTATATCAATTATAATATAATTGTAAATGTATAATAATATGGTACTAAATCGAGGATAATTTTAAAAAATTGATAATTTTGTAGTTAATTATTGATAATTTAGTAATAAAAAATAGTAACTTAATAGTAATTTAGTGATAATTTAACAAAAAAAAAATAGTTTAATAGTAATTAATTGATAATAATAAATAATAA
Source organism: Durio zibethinus (assembly GCF_047325235.1). NCBI lineage: Eukaryota > Viridiplantae > Streptophyta > Magnoliopsida > Malvales > Malvaceae > Durio > Durio zibethinus. The sequence continues at coordinate 20,659,935 of NC_143185.1, forward strand.
ATCAATTGGTAATAAATCAATTATAAATTAATAATAAATAATTGATAATTTAGTGGTCCAACATGGCACATGGCTAATAGACTTTATGGATTGTGCCTAGCATAGCATTATTCTTCAGGCACAATCCATTAATAATTTTTAAAATTTTTTACATTTTTAGGCATTTTTTTAATTTTTAATTATCTTTAAAAACTAATATATAAAATTAAGATATGAAACATATAATTCATATAGTTTGACAAAATATCTATGTTTATCAATAAAGGTTAAAAGAATCCACCAAAATAATATGTGGAAATTACCAAATTCTAATATTATATCATTAAATTAAAAAAATGGATATAGATTATTCTTTTATTTCTCATTTTCTCCATATAATAATTCATTTATATCTTGTATTTTGTCTTATTCCTTATTTTTTTCATAATCAATCTTTAACTAATATACATTTCATAGTTCTATTTTTTTATAAAATAATAAATAAAAATGAAAAAAATTGTAATTTTATTTACTAATAGTTTAAATATTTTATAAATAGATTTATTGATATAATTTAATTTCTATAAATTGTTAACATAAAATATCAAAAGGGTAAAAAAGTCCATTATATGATAAAAGTAACATATATGAAATATAACTAAAGATTAATAGACTAAACTAATTTATAATATTTATAGGCCGAAACAATGCAGTATATTAGTGCTTGTGTAGCTCATGTACCACGTGTTGGGATTGACCCTTGATGAGTCATGTCATGCGAGCTTAATGGACCCACAATCTTTAATCCAACACAACACAAGTATATGAAGCATGTTTGGCATGACCCATGATTATAGCAATGGATTGTGCCAACCACGACCCATACCGTGCTAAATTGTGCCATGTCAAGAGTTGCCTAATTCATTTGACATCTCTACGTAATAGTAAATATATAAAAATATAATAATAAATTATTGATAATTTAATATTAAATTAATAATTTAGTAGTAAATTATCAATAATATAATAATAAATTATTAATAATTTAGTTGTAAATCAATGATAATTTAATTATAAATTAAATAATTATTAATGATTTTTTAGTAATTCAGTGGTAAATTTGTAGTAAATTAATTATAACTTTATAATAAATTATTAATATCATAATGGTAAATCACCAACAATTTAATGATAAATCATTCATAATTTAATAATAAATTATTTAAGAATTAGTAGTAAATTATTGATAATTTTACAGTAAATTATTAATAATTTAGTAGTAAAAATAACTAATAACTTAATTATCTATCATTAATAACTTTTTTATATTTAAAGTTACCAAGAATTGAACTATGGTTACTAGTAGAAACAAAATCAAAACTTTTATTTTAGGGATAGGATAAACCTATCAAAACCTATTCAATAAAAAATTAGTGAAAAACTTCTAAATTTTAATAAAACAATAATGTTATTCTGTAAAAAATTATCTTATATATTATTAATCGATTTTTAAATTTCATGTTTTATAATTGTAAATGTATAACAACATATTCGCAAATTAATTATAGGTTAATAAAAAATAAGTGATAATTTAGTAATTAATAATTAATAACTTAATAATAAATCAATAATAACTTAATAATAAATTAGTGACAACTTATAAGTAAATCAATTTTAGCTTAATCATAATTAATTGATAAACTTAATAGTAAATAAAAAATAACTTAGTAATAAGTCAATAATAATTTAGTAGTTAATCGTTGGAAACTTAAAAGTAAATAAATATAACTTAGCAATATTTAATCATCAATAACTTAATAGTTAAGTAATGATAACTTAATTGTAAATCATGGATAATTTATTATAAATCAGTGATAATTTGATAATGAATCATGACTAATTTAATAATAAATCTATGATGATTTCGTAGAAAATAATCGAAAACTAAGTAGTAAATTAATATAACATAGTAGTAATAGTAAATAATCGAAAAATAAGTAGTAAATTAATATAACATAGTAATAAATGTATAATAATATAATAGTAAATCATTGAAATTTAGATGTAAATTAATGACAATTTAGTAGTAAATAATTAATAATTTAGTTGTAAATCGGTAATAATTTAATAGTAAATTAGTTAATTATTGATAATTTTATAGTAAATCATCAGTAAATTAATAGTAAATCAATTATAACTTTATAATAAATAATTAGTAACTTAATAATAAATCATTAATAATTTGGTAGCAAATCAGTAATAACTTAATAGTAAATCATTAATATATTAGTAGTAAGTCAATGTTAATTTAGTTATCAATTATTGGTAATTTAATAGTATATCATAGATAGCTTAATAATAAATCGTTGATAACATAATAGTAAATTAATAATAACTTAATTATTGATCATTGATAATTTTTTTATGTTTAAAGTTGTTAAGAATTTAATATTTTACTAACAAAAATGAAGTTAGAAATTTCAGAGAAACTAGGATGAACCTACCATAAATCTATTAAATAAAAAATTTTAACAAAAAAAATTCTAAATTTGAATGAACAATAATATTATTATATAAAAAAATTATTTTATACTAGAATTAGACTCGTGCTTTCTTACATAAATCCTTTGTTAAATATATGATATAAATTTTATCAATAATTATTAAAAGCATATCATAAGTTACCATAAAATTACTAAAATTACATCAAAAATTTATTAAAATTTTATAAAAAATTATCAAAATTATATCAATAATTGTCAAAATTATGCCATAAGTTATCAAAATTGTGTCAAAAGTTGCCAAAATTTTATAAAAAAACTATCAAAATCAAAATTATATAAAAAATTATTAAAATTTACTTATATTATAACAAAATCAAAATTAAATTATTAATATATATTATTATTATAATATAAAAATTATTTATCGAAATAAATTTTTAAAGACAAAAATTATATATACATCATACATGTCAAAATTAGTATATATATAAATTAAAATTAAAATATATAAAAAAATAACTAAGAATATTTTAGTGAATCACTTTTAATATTTTTGAAATTAAAATTTTAAAATTTTAAGTAAATTAATTTCATAAAAAAATTATTTTTAATTATAGTTGATTTAAATCAATAAAAATTATAAATATTTAAAAATAAATTTGTTAATTTAAAAATTTATTAAAGTTTTTGGATAGATAACTATTAATATTTTTGAAATACATAATTCTATATATAGATAAATAATAGATGATATATATATTTTACCTTTTAGATGTTTTTAGGGTCAACCTATTTATTGTCTCCCATAAATATTACTATATTTTATGCATCTTTATGTATGAACAAATAAAAATTAATCTTTTATTAATTTCTGGAATTTTCTAATTTATTTTCTACTAATTTCCCTTATAATTAATAATTTTGGCTGAAAAATATCAGAATGCGGACGGTAAGCTCGGTTTCTAGCTTGCTGTGGCTACTGCTAAACTATCATTTATTCATTTTTTATTTCTTTTTTTTAATATATTTTGAGGTGATTAGTACTCTAGACTTGCGAGCAAGGTCTTCAGCTTTGTGGGATGCAGAAAAAGGTTGGAGATTGGTGTAGTGAATTCAACTGGGTACGACGTACATAAGGGGAAGCCTTTAATTGCAGCAAAGTGATAAGACAGGATTGGGGCCTATCTTTTACTTTATCAGGATGGGACAAATAGCAGCAAGTTTCATGGTGCGAAGGCCAGTACTGCTCTTGTTTTTTTAAATCACATTAAAGTAGTGAGACGAAGACTTCATTGATTCCAGCAGATTGCAAGTGATAGGATCAACCGGATGATATATCAATACTGGCCGGGTACAGAGGAGGAAATGCTCGTTTTAACTTCTGCTTTTGTTTATGGTGGTTTTCGCTATATATGTAAGGACTGTTTACTGCTCTTTGCAGTTTTTTGTTCATTTTATAGCAGCTTGCTTCTTTGGATGAATAAAATTTTATTTATCCAGGCAAAAAGAAAAGGCAACAAGGCATGAAACTTTTTTTTTTTTGTTTTAATTTTTCTCTTTCTATTTTTAAATTGGTACAGCCTGCAGGTGATTTTGCTTCAAAACAGTAAAGAAATTACGTGACGTTAATTACACAAATAAATTAAAATAAATTTGATATTTATTTTAACTTTTTTTTTGGTCTTATTCTTGAGATATACTTTAAGACAGAGAGGGATGTTTTTAGACTTGTAGCTATAAGTGGAGGAGCCAGATATTCTGTTCTGAAGATCAAAGTATATTTTTTTAGACCTCGAGGAATGATTTTGTATTTTGAAACTTTGATAATTATTAATATAAGAGGGCTCCAAACACGTATTTGTTGAGATTTATTTTGAAATCTCAAAATTTTATATCAAAAGTTATAAGAGTATTTAAATTTATCTTATATCTCATATTAAAAATTTAGTAAAAATATAAAGAGTTTTATTTTTATAAATATGATATTTTAATTTTAGTGTAGTAATGTCAGATAATTAGACACCAAGAGAATAATTATGTGAACGGTTATTAAAAGAATATAATTAGATTTTAGATTAAGTTTTGAGTAAGGAGTTTTTGAAGATTTTTATTATTCTAAAAGTCTTACAGTTGTAAATATTTATTTGTTAGTGTATTAAGTTTGGAGTAGGTAATTTTAAGGTAGGTCAAAACAAATATATTTTTGTATTTTTATTTTTTATTTAAGTTTGTTATTTTGTGTGTGGGTATTACGTGTGCGTGTTGATTTTTTAACAAGTGGTATAAGAGCTGTGAAAAAAGTATGTCTAGTATGCTTATACCTAAGTTTGAGATTTCATTATTTGATGAAAAGAGTAATTTTATGTTATGATAAAGTACGATTTAAGATCTGTTAGTACAACAAGAATTAGATCAGACATTAGAGAGTAGTAAGCCTGAAAGAATGTCTGACGCTAATTGGAATAAGATTCAAAAGAAAACTGTTAGTACTATTAGATTGGCGTTAGCTCTAGAGATAAAGTATAATGTTGAGAGTACTCTGAAGAGTTTGTGAGATAAACTTGAAGGTATTTATGCTCGAAGTCATTGACTAATAGATTATGTTTAAAGATGAATCTGTATTCTCTGAAGATGGAAGAAAGTATGAGTTTTCATAATCATCTGAATGAGTTTAATAAATTGGTTTCTCAATTGTTGGTAATTTCTGTTGATGAGTTAAAAGATAAAGAGAAAGCTTTAATTTTACTGTCATCTTTGTCCAAGTCTTATAGGCCTTTAGTTCAGACTTTATGGGTAGGTAGGTGTACTTTGAAGTTGGATGATGTGACTGTCCTATTGCATGAGAACGAAAAATTTATGAGAGTTCAAAATTCATCACCTGGGGGGAGTACACTAGTTATAGAGGGTTTTGATAAAGGGAGGACTGAAAAGAGAATTGATGGATCAAAAGAGAGATATAAGTTAAGAGACAGAGATTACAGTGACATAAAATGTTATTATTGTGGTAAAAATAGATATATCCAAGTGCGTTGTAGGAAGTTGATAAGGGATATGATTGCTTTCAAAAGGACGAATGATGAGAAGAAATCAGATGAAAGAAAGAGTGATACTGCGTTATTGTGTCTGACGATGATGTCGTTTTGACGACTTGTGTGGATGACACTTAAACTTTGAAAGGTGATAAATGTTGGGTTTTAGATTCTGCTGCTACAGTTCATGTTTGTAATGATAAGAATTGCTTTGTAGAGTTGGATGAAAATGAAAAGTATGAGGATATTGTGGTTGCTAATAACGAAAATATGTAGATTCAAGGCATTAGGAGTATTTGCCTTAGATCTCATAATGATGTTATTAGGATGCTTAATCAAGTAAGGTATGTACCAAGTTATAGTTACAATTTGATTATTTTGGGTGAGTTAGCTTATCGGGGATACACATATTATGATAGTAATGATTGATTGAATGTGTACAATAATGATAGTGTGATTTTACAAGGGAATAGAGTAAAAAATCACTTGTACATACTTGATGGAGACTTAGTTGTTGGGATCTCCGTGATAAAAGACAAAAAGAAAGGTAAGCGTGTTAGCTTTGCAGATATTATTAAAGTGTTTTGAGATTCAAGTCAAGGAAAGATTTGTTGAGATTTACTGTGAATCTCAAAATCCTACATCGAAAGTTATAGAAGTTTTAAATTTGTCTTATATATCACATTGAGAATTTAATAAATGTATAAAGGGTTTCATCTTTATAAATAAGATATTAAAGTTTTAGTTTAATAGTGCAAGATAGTTAGACACCAAAAAAATAATTAAGTGAATAAACTATTAAAATGGTGTAATTGAATTTTGGGTTAAATTTTGAATAAACAATTTTTGAAGGCTTTTTTCATTTTAAAAATCTCACAATTATAAAGATTTATTTGTTAATAAGTTAGATTTGGAGTAGATCATTTTGAATTGGATCGAAACAAATATATTTATGTATTTTTATTTTTTATTTAAACATATTATTTTATGTGTGAGTATTATATATATGTGTTGATTTTTTGACAGGTAATATCAAAGCTGTGATAATAACTAACAATATTAAATCTTAATACGTTCAACAGAGCTAACTTAATTATATAAGGTATTCAGGTAGATAATACAGTAGAGTTGCCTTTTCAAACTAAAGCTAAAGCATATGAATATTTGCTGTCTACTTCTTTGTCATTGAAACCACAAAATTAACCACCTTTTCATCATTGGAATCAAGATTCTCTGCCTCGTGTATTGCTAACCTTGCAAATAACCTATCAATTATAGCATCTCCAAAATGACAAGCAAGCAAGTGCTCTGTAACAGCTCTTGTAATATTTGCAAGCTTTTGCCCCCTTTCATACTTGTCCAACACAAAGCCATTGTTGTTGATATCTTCTTTTGTGTCCCAATTGACTTCGAAAACTTCTAGCCTGTCAAGTTCGAAGGATCCCTCCTCTTGAACAATCTCCCTTACTTCTTCCTTATAGGGTGTATACAGAGGAAGGTTGAATGAATCCAAATCAGCCTCTTTCACAAGTCCCTACAACGAAAAATATCATTAACATACAAAAGGAAAATAAATATGAAAATAATTAAGTAGGTTGGGAATGGAAAGAAAATAACCTCTTCCACCAACTCACAAAGTGATGTTGCTAGCAATTCCCAACCATAAAACTCGGTGGAAGGGTCTGGGTTTCTCCTACCCATTAAGGTAAGGACCATACGCCCTCGAGGTTTTATTTCTTCTGATCGCATTCTTAAAAACAATGAGAAGTCCTCCTGAAATTGCTTTGCATAAGCTTTAAAAACATGGGGAGGACTTGATTTTGCCATGTATATATTCCACTTGTTCTCAACTCCATCTGGGACCTGACTATCATTCGGAAAATTAGCACAAATTAACAGGAAAAAAGAAAAAAAGAAAAGAGGAAGTTTTCCGAATTCTTAATTCATGGAAAAGGTGCAAACCTTTGATAGCCAGTGAACACTGTTTGAAGAATGTATAAGATGTAGACTTCTACTTGGAAAAAGTCTTCCATAAAAGGATCCTGGTACTCCTGATATTGTACAATGTCCAAAGAGATCTCCCTTTTCTCTCTTAAGTTCATCAAGGAAAGCAGGAACAGACCTGATTGGAAAGGTGATTTCAAATACGGTTGATCAAACAAAATTTATTTTCTAATTGTTGTATTGAGAATTTGGGATCCAATCCTGCTTCATCGGGATTAAGGGAGACTGACCTGAAAATGGCATTGAAGTCATTTCCTGGCAGATCATTTAGAAACACTTGAAACTCGGGGGATTTCAACTGTGCTTGTCGGCAAATCTCGTGAACAATGTCAACAATTTCAGAGATTGTTAAGAAGGTGTTGGGCCCTGAAGAACAACCAAAGTCCGCCACCTTAACACAAGTTGGAAAAACATTGCTCAACAGGTCTTTGATAGTATCTTCTAGGACTCTCCTCGTCTTCAAAATCACTGTTTTCTGAAAGAATATAGCCAATAAAGAGGGAAAAATTAAAAACATTAGATAAGAAACAATGAACTACAATCTACTCAAGAAAAGAAGAAACCTGGAAGAGAGAATTATTGGCATAACTAATTTCTTTATCTCCCCCATTCATGCAAAGAGCATTTACAGCAGCAGTTTCTTTACCGACTTCCATTTTGCGGTGCTCCCAGTGGATTCTCCGCGCACCACTCTTGTTAAAAGAAATATAATTAATTATTGGCACCCGCTAGAAAGTAGAGACAGAGACCTAACAATTATCTAAATATACATAAGAAATCAAATCAAGCAATTTTACAGTTTTACTTCCAGTCGAAAGTCTTCGTTACATATTTTTTTCCGCTATCCGTGAAGGAAGGAAAAAAAAGGGAAATCCCAATGCCTGGAATTTCTCTAGTGTTTGGTTGCTATCCAACCTTTACAGGAAAATCATAGTATTGGATTTGTATTCAACTTTTAAGAGAAAAATAATGGTATTAGCACAGTAGATACCATAATATTACATAATTTGTCAGTGATAACGTTAAGTTGCCCTATATATAAATATATATATATATATATATATATAGACTATGTAATTAATTTTATTTAAAAAATAACAATACTTTTTTTTTACTTTATATTATTTGTAGATTATTAAATGTTTAAATTAAGATGATAAAATAATTCGACAAATTCTTATCTATAAAGATTTGATAGGTTTGTAATTTTTTTGAAATGAAAGTTGATTGACTTTTTTTTTTCTAAAGCGAAATTCATATCTTAGTGGAATCTTAGGATGCACCACTTACACCTTATCCGGATATATACAAAAAATATTTTTTATTTATTAAAATTTTTATTTATATATATTATATTAATAAAATTAATATTTAATATTTAATATTTTCATTTAAAATTAATTTAATAAAAATAATATATTTATATATAATTAAATTTTAATTTATATTTAAAAATATTTTATAAAATGTTATATTAAATTAAATTAATTATATTAATTTAAATCGAGTCAATTATTATTTATAAATATACGAATAAAATAAAAATAATATTTTAATATTAAAATTATATATTAATATTCAAGAGTCAGGTCCAGAAAAACTCGTCCTATTGCCGTCTTTTTTATGTAAATTCATTTTCATTCATTAATGATCCATGTTTTTATTATTAAAAGTAAGTTGAGGCCTTTTAAGAGCATGATTAGGACATATGTATGCTAAAGGGCATACATAATTGAATTCTCATCTCATTTATTCGGCTCTGTAGGATTTACCATGAAATTTTGATGAGGTTCAATTATAATCACAAAACTCAGATTGAAATCATGAAATTAATGATAGAATATTAATTACCTCAAAAAAAAAAAAAAAGAAACAAAAGAAATGAATCAGTGATAGTTTAGCAGTAGCAATAGCAGCTAGAAACTGAGCTACTGTCCTCATTCTGATATTTCTCAGCCAATACTATTAATTACAGGGGAAATTAGTAGGAAATAAACTGGAAAATTCAGGAAATTAATGAAGGATTAATTTTTATTTATTCATACTCAAAGATGCATAAAATACAGTAATATTTGTATAGAATACAATAAATACTTTGACCCTGGCAACATCTATAAAAGGTGAAAGATATATATATATAGATGTATTGGGTACCATTTTATTTTGAGAATTAGCTGGTGAAGATAATCAACCTTTTATAAGGGAAATAATCACATTGAGAAACTCAGTCTTCTCCTTGGACATGCGATCAGCAACGATTTCTCTGTACCTCCGGAGCTCCTCATCAATGATTGCTTCACCAAAGTGGCTGGCAAGCAATGGCTCAGCCACAGCTCTCATGCACTTTGCAACATTGTACCCACCATCCTTGAATGCATCAGACAAGTCAACTTCACTCTGATTGTCATAACGTCTAGAGTCGGGGATCTATCGTTAGATATTGATTTAAGAGAGTCATCACAAATCTTTTTTATTTAGGTATGATTGATCACCTAAAAAATCTGTCATTTTAGGGAACACCTAAATTTAAGGGTCTCTAAAATAATAGATTTAGATTTACTAACCAAAATAGGGTTCGGAAGTTCGATTACGTGTGAAAAAGGTTATAGCACCCTCACAACGCCCATCAAAAGATGGTACCAGCTTAAATTTATATTATCCAATGAGTCTTAAAATTTTACCAAGTAATTAATTATTGAAAATTATTCTCAATTGACTCTAATACTTTTAGTAAAAAATTGAGAAAATCCCCTCACCTCAAGAGTATGCAAGAAAACTACTGTTTCACTTACAGAGGCTCCATCGTCGGATTATTTAACATTTAAAAAAAAATAAAAAGAAAGAAAAGAATGATTGTTTTTATGCAGGAAAAATTGATACTTTCAACTTTTTTCTAAAAATATTTTTTGAAAACTTTGATTTTCAAGGAAAATTAATACTTCAACTTTTCCTCAAAAACTTTTTTTTTTAAATTTTATTTTAAAGAAAAATTGATACTTTCAACTTTTTCTCAAAAATATTTTTTGAAAATTTTGATTTTCAAGGAAAATTGATACTTTCAACTTTTCTTCAAAAACCTTTTTTTGAAATTTTATTTTAAAAAAAAATTGATACTTTCAACTTTTCCTCAAAAACCTTTTTTGAAATTTATTTTTAAGAAAAATTAATACTTTCAACTTTTCCCCAAAAATGTTTTTTGGAAACTTTGATTTTCAAGGAAAATTGATACTTTCAACTTTTCTTCAAAAATATTTTTTTTGGAAACTTTGATTTTAAAGGAAAATTGATACTTTCAACTTTTCCTCAAAAATTTATTTTTTTGAAAATTTATTTTTAAGAAAAATTGATACTTTCAACTTTTTCCCAAAAATATTTTTTTTTATTTTTATTTAAAAAAATAGAATAATAAAACAAAATAAAAGTGAAAATAAATAAAAATAAAAAAATAAAGAAAAGTAAAACAAAAATAAAAATAAAATAAAGATAAAAAGAATATTAAATAAACCTAATCTAATAAATAAAAAAATAAACAAATAAATAAATTTAAAAAAAAAACCTGGAGCAGCTCGGCTCAAAGAAGAGAAACGGCTTGGAGAAACGGCTTGGGACCTCGGCTCGACTCGGCTATCGGCTCAGAGGGGGGAAGACACGCGCGGGTCAAGAAGCGGGTCGACGCTCGGGTCGAGTCGGATCTCGGTAAAACACGCGGATCCTCTAGGTCACTTAAAGCAAAAATGACGTCGTTTTGGGAGGGTATATAAGGCTTTTTCCTCTATTTTTCGGTAGAAACCTTTTTCCCTCTCTCTCTCTTCCTCTTTTTTCTCTCGTTTCTCTCTAAAACGGTCAAAGAACTCGGGTTGAATGTTCATCAAATTTTGGAAAATTTCATCAAAATCTAGATTTTTCGTCGGTAGTTCACCAAAAGTTGGTCGATTTCTGAGTTTTTTTACCAAAAACTGAGTAGCTGACCGAAAACTTCAAAGTTGGTCGAAATTGTCATCGAAAAACTCAACCTTCATCGAAATCTAGAAATTTTTCAGAAATTTCTAGAAAAAAAATCTCCAAAAATCTCTAAAAAATTTATGCTAATTCTTAGAACACTTCTAAACCTTTTCTTAGCCTTCTATAATTTTCTATCCGTCTTTTTTCTCTCAATCAGTAGCTTTTGCTTACTATTTTTCTTCTGTCCCCTGTTCTGTTCCAGATGGTCCCTTTTATAGGGATTGATTAGAAAAATTTCTGATCAATCCTAATTCCTCTTTGGATCGAGATTCAATCATCGAATTCAACATGGACTCTTCTGATTGAATCTCAATCCAATTTTCAGCCAGATAAATCAAAAAAATAAAAAAAAATCAAACGAAAATAAATCAGATAAATAAAAATAAATAACAGATAAATTAAAATTAAATAACAGATAATTACATAAATATTAACAGGAAAAAAAAAGAGAAAAAAAAAGATATATACATATTAATAAATACATAAATACCTAAGATAGAAAAAATATATATATACATATATAAAATAATAATAATAAAAATAAAATAAAAATGTAAAATACAAAAAATAAAAATAAAATAAAGAAAAAAAATATAGACTTACCCATTTGGACTAGGCCTAATTGATCCGGGCCTGGACCAAATTGGGTGTCTACAGCTGCCCCTCGTTGCACATTTTCTGTGAAACAAAAATTACGCAAAGACGTAGACACCCAATCAAGACTCAACTCTACCTTTTCACTTTTTATTTTTTTTATTTTTTTATTTTTTTTGATCAAAGCTCTTCTAGGCAGAGGCTCAAAGACTTTGAGAAACATAAATGGCTCCTCTAATCAGAGGCTCAACAACTTTAAAAAAAATAAATTGCTCCTCTAAACAGAGGCACCACGACTTTGGAAAAGTAAATTGCTCCTCTAAACAGAGGCACCACGACTTTGAGAAAGTAAATTACTCCTCTAAACAGAGGCACCACGACTTTTGAAAAGTAAATTGCTCCTCTAAACAGAGGCACCATGACTTTTAGAAAGTAAATTGCTCCTCTAAATAGAGGCACCACGACTTTGAAAAAGTAAATTGCTCCTCTAAACAGAGGCATCATGACTTTGGAAAAGTAAATTACTATTCTAAACAGAGGCACCACGACTTTGAGAAAGTAAATTGCTCTTTGACAATCATGTACAAAGGAGTTGAAAGTTGTGTTTGAAGGAATTTCAGGAGATTATGCCACAAGGTCTTATAAATCAACCTTGATACCAAAAGACATCCTATTTCAAGGATTAGGAACTTACCTGACAAGTTTCTTCTCAAATTTGCAAAATATCTTCATATCTATTTTCTCTATGTGGGATCTTGGAACACCCCTGCTTCTTGAATTTATAGACTATATTTTCCTGAAAGTAGTGTATGCTATGCAATGCATATGAATTTCAATGCATGCTATGCAAATATTGGCCAATTAATTTCTATTCAATGTATGGTATTCAAGTTTTTCAAGCTTTTTTCTTGGGCATCAAGCCTTTTGATTTTTCAAAGATCCAATTATACTGCTCTTCTAAGATCGAACCAGTGTAGCTCTCAATTGTCTTTTCCACTCACATTCTTCCTTGTTCAGTTTCTCAATACTTTGGAATAAGCTTCATCAATCGATCATCACTTGACCATCATTCAATGAATTTCTCAGCACTAACAAATTTCAAAACAAGTTTCATCCACCATCACTGGGTCATTACTCATAGGTGTCTCAGCATTAACCATTCCAAAACAAACTTTGTCCACTGATTGTTCTCATCATTCAATCATAACTTACAAGTCATATCGACCAATTCATCATTGTACTCATCACTTGGTTATACCACTTTTCAAGAACTGCCTCATTATATTCTCCATTTAATCACATCATATATATTTCCAAATCATCTCTTTTAGGTTTCTACCATTTCTTCATTTTGTTACCACCATCACTGGGTCATTACTCATAGGTGTCTCAGCATTAACCATTCCAAAACAAACTTTGTCCACTGATTGTTCTCATCATTCAATCATAACTTACAAGTCATATCGACCAATTCATCATTGTACTCATCACTTGGTTATACCACTTTTCAAGAATTGCCTCATTATATTCTCCATTTAATCACATCATATATATTTCCAAATCATCTCTTTTAGGTTTCTACCATTTCTTCATTTTGTTACCACCATCATCTTAGATTTCTTTTCAAATGAATGCAAGATTCTTTTAAACACAAATTCATTCATTCATTATCATTTCAAATCTTGACAAATACAATGCAATCAAGCATTTTCTCAATTCATTTTAGGGCTGTAACAATAAAAAAAAATACAAGGTGAATTATGGTAAAGATAATCAATGAAGATCTATTTTGGTACAAAACAAATGGGAAAATAAATAAATTGGATACATGTCATTGGGATGAATGGTATGTCCAAATGATGAATATTCAAACAATTCTCAACATTAATCTAGGATTTTTTTTCAAAAACTTATTCCATTTACTGTTGAAGTTATCTTGAGCTTGGCGAACTTTGTCCCAGTCTTTGAGGGATCTTCAAATGTCTTTGATCTTTTATCTATGTAAGCCATTTGACCTGGATCTTTCTTTACCAAAATCACCCATTCAGGTTTTTTTTTTTTTTCATTTTCTCATTTTTTCATTTTTTTTTCATCATCTTTTTTTTTTCTTTTTTCTCATTTTTCAACCATTGTTGATATCTTTCATACATCAAACTTTAGAGCAATGTAGCATGATTCCATTGCTTCATCATGAGTATACCTTCGCTCAATATATGATCCTTCAAGTTGAGTATTCACACTTGATCCAAATGGACTTTTCAAGGTTGTAATGTAGGCCAAGGTGAAAGGTCATAAAAAAATGGATATAATAGGCTCAAAACATATATTAAAAAAGTTCAAAACCAAAGGATCATTTGATATAACTTGGCATTTTGCCCCACATCATTTCACTACTTTTTTTTTCCTCACACAAAAGATTCTCATTACTTTACCCCAAGTCATGTGTGGCATTTATTTTTATTTTATTTTATTTTTATTTTATTTTTGAGACCTTTCGTGATATTTTCAAAAATTGCCCCCCAGTGTATAGGGTGATCCTTGGTTGGGGTTCCTCCGAAAAAGAAATCATAATAGGCTCAAAGGGGTAGCAATAAATGGTTTTTCGAATGGTAAAAGAAATATGGTCATTTTTCATCTCAATTGTGAATACTTTTCTTGAATATCATCTATTGAACAAAGTTCATGATCCTGTATAAAAGATTACATATCTTCAAGACATATCTCTTTCACCTCTGGTAATGGCTTACCCTTTTTTTTTACTCAAATCATCTCCTCATATTAATGTAGATGAGTTCTCAAAATTAAATCCCAAAATTATTGTTATCATTGTCTAAATATTCATCATCCGAAATTTGAGAATGGGAGTATAAAGTTATGAAAGGTAACAGAGCATGAAGTAATGGTCAAGTGAAAGAGAAAAATATAATGAAATGCATTAACTTACCTTTATTAAGATGATAACAAGTGAAACCATATTGCAAAAAGAAATCTAACAATTACTCGAAAAAAAATCCTAAGATGACAAAAGAAACCTTCAACCAGCCTTAACTTCATTTTTTAAAATTGTCCCCCTATGCGATCAGGTGAAGAATCTGTATTGACATCTTGCCCTTCAATTTATTGTGACTCTCCGGACCCTTTCTGTTCTTGACTTTCACTCAGAACGCTAACATTAGGTGTTGTTACTTTTTCTTAATTAAAACTTACCATTCTATCATTGATCAATCGTTGCACCTTATGTTTTAAAGCAGTGTAATTTTTAGTAGAATGACCAGTAATTTCATAGTGGTAGTCACAGTAGGTTGTAGGATCATACCACTTTGAATAGGGTGGTTTAAGCGGCTCCACATGACTGGAGGTAATCAAATGGCTATTATAAAGTTCTCGATATAACTCTGTATAAGTCATAGGGATTGGATCAAATACAAGTTTTTCTCGAGTAGTCCGTTGTTCTCGTGAACCACTTGCTAGGTTAGTAGGGTGAATTTGGATTTTTGTAGGAGCTTGAATGTTAAGGCTATATGTGAGATCTTGAGGGCTAAAAATTGATCGATATGTGGATTAATAAGATGGTTGTGGAGCTAGCTGGTATAGGTAGGATGAGGCATTATTCATAGCAGGATAGTATGGAGAGTAACCTTGAGATGGATAGGGTTGATAACCCCTAAATTATTATCTATCAAAGCTCACAACTTAAGCTTCAGCTTCTTTCTTTTCTGATGCCTTTTTGGTTTCTCCTCCTTTCAACTTACCATTTTTATGGCACTTTCAATAATTTCTCTAGAGATTATCATGTCGGTGAAATTTTTTGTTGCATTCCCTATCATCTTTTCATAATAGGGAGACTTCAAAGTGCTGATAAATAACACTATAATTTTTTCTCAAAAGAGGTGTACTTGAGAAACAACATCCCTTCACCTCTGGGCATACTCTTTAAAAGACTCGTTTATCTTTTTCTCCAGATTCTGTAAAGACAAACGATCAGGGGCCAAATCGATAATATGTCGATATTGACTGATGAAATCATGTGCCATATCACTCCAAGAGTGAATGCGAGTTCTATCCAGTTGAACATATCATCTGATCGTAGAGCCAGTAAGGCTATCCTGAAAGGCATACGTTAAGAGTTTTTCATCATGAGCATGAGCTACCATCTTTCGATAATACATGGTGATATGAGTTCTGGGGCACTTCGTACTGTCATATTTTTTAAATTTTGATACTTTGAACTTATGAAGAATGACCACATCAGGGACTAGACAGAGTCCAGCAGCATCAACTGACCCATAAAAACTAAATCATTTCACAACCCATAGCCTTTGCTCTAGCATACTAATCTTGTAGCTTTCTTGAGTTTCCATTTTTATCTTTTCTTTCTTCTTCTTTTTTAGATTATCTAGATCAGAAATTGGTTCTACTATCTTTTCAGTAAATATAGGATTTACATAGCTATTATAATACCCTGGGTTGGAAGCTGATGGTATTCCAGGATATGTTAAATATGTGAAGTGTTGTGACGGAACCTCTTGAGTAGACTGGGCTTGAGGTGGGCCAAAACTTGGAGGATATAAAGGGTCAGCCACTTCTTGCAACGAGAGAACTTGTTGGCTTGTATCTTTTTCAACTCTTTTTCCCTTATTCAGCTTATTAAGAGTATCCAGAATCTTACTTAATTCACTTTCAATCTTTTTCTGTGTTTTTTCTATCTTTTCAAATCTGTAAGAATTTTTTTGCTTTATTTGTCTGACTCTGGATCTTGTGTTGTATCGATGGGCAGGGTTCTCACTAGATGGAGCTATCTTTGAACCTTTAACACCACAATTATGATTAAAAATGTTATGCTATGCTTTATGTATGATGCTTTGATGCACGAATGAAATGTACATTTTTTTGAATGAAATCTAATAAGAAATGATTGTGTTAAAACATGATCATGAAAGTAATGCAGATGCATACAATCAGACAAACAATATAGTTAGTTCCATGGATGAAATGAAAGTGATGCTGATGCACAATGTTACATATGACAATGAAAATGATGCACAAAGTTAAACAATCAAAATGATTAGATAAACACCCTTTTTGTGTCTTCATTTCAAGGTATATCTATCATTAGGTAGAAATGGCTCTATCCTAGGTTTAGGCACTCTTAAGGCTCACTATATGTGGTTTAAGGTCAAAGTTTAAAGGTTCTCAAATTGTTCCTTACATCTTTGTCCATCACAGACTAGTAAGGCACCTTAATCCTCACCCATTATAGGCTACAAGCGGAAAAGGTTCAATTTGAGTGGGAGTATTTCGCTAGCCACTACGGAGGCATTAGACCTCATGAAAGCAATATGTACTTTACTCCCTCCTAGAGGGACAGAGCTCGGGTGTAGTGCTCATATTATGCATATGCATATGAATGACATAATTAATAAAGTAAATAAACATGAATGAATAAAAAATTCTATACAAAAGGTTCAATTTTATTAGGCTTTTGGATAACACAAATTATTTGCTGGCCTGACTCTCAGAGTTTCCCAGTGGAGTCGCCAAGCTGTCATAACGTCTAGATCCGGGGATCTATCGCTAGACATTGACTTAAGGGAGTCGCCACCAATCTTTTTTATCTAGGTGCGATTGGTCACCTAAAGAATCTGTCCTTTCAGGGAACACCTAAGTTTAAGGGTCTCTAAAATAATAGGTTCAGGTCTACTAACCAGAACAGGGTTAGGGAGTTCGGTTACGTGTGAGGAAGGTTATAGCACCCTCATAACGCCCATCAAAAGGTAGTACGAACTTAAATTTGTGTTATCCAATGAACCTTAAAATTTTACAAAGTAATTAATTATTGAAAATTATTCTCAATTGACTCTAATACTTTTAGCAAAAAATTGAGAAAATTCCCTCACCTCAAGAGTATGCAAGAAAACTACTGTTTCACTTGCAGAGGCTCCATTGTCGGATTATTTAACATTTAAAAAAAATAAAAAGAAAGAAAAAATGATTGTTTTTGTGCAGAAAAAATTGATACTTTTAACTTTTTCTCAAAAATATTTTTTGAAAACTTTGATTTTCAAGGAAAATTGATACTTTTAACTTTTCCTCAAAAATATTTTTTGGAAATTTTGATTTTCAAGGAAAATTGATACTTTCAACTTTTCCTCAAAAATCTTTTTCCGAAATTTTATTTTAAAGAAAAATTGATACTTTTAACTTTTCCCCAAAAATATTTTGTTTATTTTTATTTAAAAAAATAGAATAATAAAACAAAATAAAAGTGAAAATAAATAAAAATAAAATAAAAAAGAAAAGTAAAACAAAAATAAAAATAAAATAAAGATAAAAAGAATATTAAATAAACCTAATCTAATAAATAAAATAAATAAATAAACAAATAAATAAATAAATTAAAAAAAAAAAACCTGGAGCGGCTCGAAGTACGGCTCGGTTCGGCTCGATTCAAGGAAGATAAACGGCTCGGAGAAGCGGCTTGAGACCTCCGCTCGGCTCGACTATCAGCTCGGAGGGAGGAAGACACGCGCGGGTCAGGAAGAGGGTCGACGCTCGGGTCGGATCGGATCTCGATAAAATGAGCGGATCCTCTTGGTCACTTAAGGTAAAAATGACATCGTTTTGGAAGGGTATATAAGGCTCTTTCCTCTGTTTTTCGATAGAAACCTTCTCTTCTCTCTCTCTCTTCCTTCTTTTTCTCTCGCTTTTCTCTAAAATGATCGAAGAACTCCGGTTGAATGTTCACCGAATTTTTAAAAATTTCACCAGAATCTGAATTTTTCATCGAAAGTTCGTCAGAAAGTTGGTCAGTTTTTGGGTTTCTTACCAAAAATTGGGCAGCTGGCAGGAAACTTCAAAGTTGATCGAAATTATCGTCGAAAAACTCAACCTTCACCGAAAAAATCATCGAAATCTAGAAATTTTCCAGAAATTTCTAAAAAAAAAATCTTCAAAAATCTCCAAAAATTTTTTGCTAATTTCTAGAACACTTCTAAACCTTTTCTTAGCCTTCTATAATTTTTTATCCATCCTTTTTCTCTCAATCAGTAGCTTTTGCTTACTGTTTTTTTTCTGTCCCTTGTTATGTTCTAGATGGTCCCTTTTATAAGGATTGATCAAAATTTTTTTTGATCAATCCTAATTCCTTTTTGAATCGGGATTCAATCATTGAATCCAACATGTACTCTTCTGATTGAATCCCAATCTAATTTTCAGCCAGATAAATCAAAAAAATAAAAAAAATCAAACGAAAATAAATCAGATAAATAAAAAAAATTAACAGATAAATTAAAATTAAATAACAGATAATTACATAAATATTAACAGAAAAAAAAGAAGAGAAAAAAAATAAAGATATATACATATTAATAAATACATAAAATAATATATATATATACATATATAAAATAATAATAATAAAAATAAAATAAAAATGTAAAATACAAAAAATAAAAATAAAAATAAAATGAAGAAAAATAAAATATAAGTTTACCCATTTAGACTAGACCCAGTTGATCCGGACCTGGACCAAATTGGGTGTCTACACTGATATGCATTCCAATTCACTTTCGTGACCTCCAAGCGATCTATGGTGAAGGATCCTTCCTTCAGAACCTCTGATTTAACCTCATATGGAGATGGTGTGTACTGAGGAATGTTGAAGGAGTTCAGTTTCTCTTCTTCTATGAGTCCCTGCATTTGTTCATGATTAATTTCATTATTTGTACTTTATGCAAATTAAACCTTTAACTACAGTAGTTAATCTTTTCTTTATGAAATTAACTACTTTTTGCCCTTTTGATGAACTTTTCTTGGTTCATATGGGCCAGTGAGCTCTCACTGCTTGAAAATGACATATATCGACCAAAATTAAGCACATGATCTGACGTGACTCAAAATCGATAGATGATGTGCATTTATATCAAGGAAAATGATTATCCCTGCATGTAATTTATGTACCTCAACGACCATATCATTGAGAGCCATGGCCAAAAGCTCCCAAATGTAACAACACTCTTTACTTGCTGGATCATCACTTCTCCCTAAAATGTCAAAACCATACGCCCTCCAGCCACCGGTTCCTCTGATCTACACTTCAAAAACAATGAAAAATCTTGTTGGAATTGCTCATAATATGCCCTCAGCATGTCTGAGGGACTTGTAGTGGGCATGTAAATGTTCCCTTTATTACTTTCCAGCCCTTCAGGCACCTGAATGGAAATATAATTCACTCATAAAGTGCCACTGAATGGAAATATATATTTTACATGAATATAATTTCCAAAACATTAGCTGATACTAAACCTGAGAGAGCCACTGAAGACTATAGAAAGAGTGTACGAAATTCAGACTCTTGTTTCTGAAAAGCCTGCCATAGAAAGAACCAGGCACTCCAGTGAAAAAACATGGTCCGCTACCAGTAAAAAGTTGTTTCTTCAGTTTGTTTTGGAAGCTGGGCAAGAATTTGAAAATCGTGTTGAAGTCATTCCCCAGAAGGTCATTCAAGAACACTTGATACTCGGGTGATTTTTGGCCTTTTTTTTGGTGAATGCTATCCACCACTTTGATAAGTTCAGATACCGTTAAGCTTTGTTTAGTCCCAGATGTGATTATTCCTTCAAATTTTAAAGTATTAGAGTTCGAAAAGTATGATGGTACTAAGTATCCGAAAACCCATATCACGATATATTGTCAAAAATAGTTGTCCATACTAATAATGAGAAGTTGTTAATTCATGTATTTCAAGATAACCTTACTGGTTTTACTACTAGGTGGTATGTCCAACTAGACAAAACCCACATCCGTTTTTAGAGTAATATTACTCATGACTTCATCAATCAATACCGACATGTCATAGACCTAGCTCCTGATTGCCTGTCTTTATAAAATATGAAGAAAAAGGTGATTGAACCATTTAAAAAGTACATCCAAAGGTGGAAGGATATAGTTTCTCAAGTGTAACCCCTTTCAACTGAAAAAACCTACAGTGTGTTTATCAACACTTTGAAATCTTCTTATTATGAAAAGATGATAGATAATGCCACAATAAATTTCATCGACATGATGATCTCAGGCAAAATCATTGAGAATGTCATTAAAAATGGCATGTTGAAAGGAGAGAACTAAAAAGGTGTCAAAGAAGAAAGAGACCAAAGCTCAAGCCGTGAGTTTCGGCAGACAGTCGGGGGTTATCAATCTTATTCACCATAAGATTACTCTCCATACTATCTTACTGTGAACAATACTTCATCTTACCCATACTAGCTAGCCCTATTACCATCTTATCCACCAACATATAAGCCTAATCTCATATACAGCCTTAACATTCAACCTTCTGTGAGACCTAAAATTCATCCTGCTAGCCCAATAGTGGTTCATGAAAGCAATGAATTACTTAAAAAAAATCGTATTTGATTCAATCCTTATGACTTATACAAAATTATACCGAGAGCTTTATAATAACCACTTTATTGTCCCTAGCCGTTTGAGCCATTCAAGTCACATTATCACAAATGGTATGATCTTACAGTCCACTGTGACTACCACTATAGAATTGCTAGCCATTCCACTGAAAATTGCACTACTCTAAAGCATAAAGTGTAATGGTTGATCAAGGATGGAATGATAAGTTTTGATCAAAGAGGAGCAACAACATCTAATGTTAGTGATAGTACATTGTCTAATCACAATGTCAATGCTCTGAGTAAGAATCAAGAACACGTTGATTTGAAAAAGCTTGGAAAGCTACAATGAATCAGGGAGTCAGATGTTAAGAAAGATCATTCACTTGATCACATGAGACCATAAATTTTGAAAAAAAAAGATATTAAAGCTGATTGAAAATTGATTGTTATTCTAGGTTTTCTTTTAGAGTAAGGTTAGGATTTCTTTTATGTAATAGGATTTCATTTGTTATCTTTTTAATAAAAGACAAATTGATGCATTTAATTATATTTTTCATTTTATTCAACCATTGTTCCATAACTTTTGATTCCCATTCTCAAATTTTAGATGATGAATATTTAGACAATGATAACAATAATTTTGATATTTAATTTTAAGTACTTATTCACATTGATCTTAAGAGACTATTTGAGTAAAAGAAGTTAGCTACTAGTAGATGTGGAATAAATATGTCTTGAAGTTATATCATCCTTTATAAATAACCATAAGCTTGTTTTTGTTCAATAGGTGATATTCAAGGAAAGCATTCACATTTGAGATGAAAAATTACCATATTTATTTTATCATTAAAAAAACTATTCATTGCTACACCTTTGAGCTTATTATGATTTTTTTTTTCTAAAGAACCCTAACCAAAGATCACTCTCCACATTGAGGGATAATTTTTGAAAAGAAAAGAGGAAAAAAATTGTAAATTATCTCAGATAGAAAGAGAAAGCAAAGAAAAAGAAAAAAAATGAATGTCACACATGATTTGGGACAAAGTAATGAGAGTTTTTCTATGAGAAATGAGATGAAAAAAGGAAAAAGTAATGAAATGATGGAAAATGGGACAAAATGCTAAGTTGGGTCAAATGATGAATGATCATTTAGTTCTGAACTTTTAAATACATGTTTTGAGCATATTTTATCCATTTCTCTCATAACCTTTCATCATGGCCTACATTACAATCTTTAAAAGTCCATTTGAATTAAATGTCAATGTTTAAATTGAATAATCATATATTGAGATAAGACATACTTGTATAAATCAATGAAATCATCCTACGTTGTTCTAGAGATTGATGTGCGAAAGATATAACTAATGGATGAAAAAAAAAGAAAAAGAAAAAAGAAAAAATGGAAAATAAAGAGAAAATATGAAAATAAAAGAAAATAATGATAATAATGAAAATAAAAAAATATATAAAAAGGAGAAAAGAAATACTCAAATTCAAAATTCAAAATGATGATTTAGGTAGACAAATCTCTGAGCTAAAAGTTGAATGAACAGTTTAAATATGAAAGATCAAAGATATCTAAAGATCTTCTAAAGCTTGAGCAAAGTTTGTTGAGCTTAAAATAATTTTGACAGTTAATTGAATGAATTTTTTTAAAAAAATCTTGGATTAATATTTACAATTATCTGAATATTCATTGTTTGGATATACCATTCATCTCAATGACATACATTGAACTTGTTTTTTTCTCCATTTGTTTTGGTACCAAACTCGTTCCTCATTGATTACCTTTCTCTCAACTCACCTTGTGCTCTCTCATTGTTACATCTCTAGAACAAATCGAGAAAATATATGATTGGATTGTATTTGTCATGATTTGAAATGATAATGAATGAATGAATGTTCATAAAGGATTCTTGCATTTTGTTTTGAAAGAAATCTAGATGATGCGAGCAAGAAAAAATGAAAAGATGATTTGAAATGACCAAGTAATGAATATGAGGATGAATTGGTTGATATAATCTGTGAGTTGTGATCAAATGATGAAAATAATATGGATCAATGGATAAAATTTGTTTTGAAATAATTAATGCTAAGAAACCTATAAGTGGTAACCCAATGATGAAAGACGAAATATGTTCTGAAATAGCTAATGCTAAGAAGCCTATGAGTGGTGACCAAGTGATAAATGACAGAATTTATTCTAAAATAGCTAGTGTTAAGAAGCTTAAAATGGTGGAGTCTTGAGAACCATGTTACCACATTAGAATTTCACAATATTGACATATGTATTACATGCATTGCATTTACATTGTTGTTTGGAGAATATTTAAAACTTTGGTTTGGCTATGCATTTGTATTAGGCAATAAACATTTGAATCATGGTTGGGAATATGGCATTGTGAGAATCCAGATTGTTGCATTCGCACCATTAAAAAAGCATTTGCATCATTGATCATGACATTTATTACATACAAAATTTTAACTTTGGTAAAAGTTTGAAAGTCATCTAGAAAAGAAATTTTGAATATTTTGATAAAGTCCTAAATCTTCAAATGAGAATATTTGAGTTTTCAAATAAGAATATTTGAAATTTTGAGTTTTCAAATGAAAGTTTTTGAATTTTAAATGAGAATTTTTAAGAAGAACTCAAATGAAAACCTTTGAGATTTTAGATGTAAAACTCTAAGATTTATTTGATGTAAATCTTTAAACTCGAATGAAAAGCTTTGAACTTTTGGATGTGAATCTCCAAAATTTGAATGAAAAAAGCTTAAACTTTTTGGATATAAACCCCAAATTTGTTAAATATGAACCTTTGAACTCAAATGAGAAGCTTTGGACATTTGGATGTGAATCTCCAAAATTCAAATGAGAATCTTTAAATATTGGATGCGAGTTTTGCAATTTGCAAATGCGAATCTTGAGATCTTGCAAATTTGAATTCTTGTGAAATTGAAATTTTAAGAATCAAGTTTCAGTGAATTCTTGCAAAGCTAAAAGGTTTTTATGA
Source organism: Durio zibethinus (assembly GCF_047325235.1). NCBI lineage: Eukaryota > Viridiplantae > Streptophyta > Magnoliopsida > Malvales > Malvaceae > Durio > Durio zibethinus. Next base: position 20,684,464 of record NC_143185.1, read on the forward strand.
ATTTGAACCTTTAAATTTCAAACTCAAATTGTGAATCTTTGAGTTTGAAATTACAAATTCTTTCAGACACGATCTACGACTCCTCTGGATATGATTATTGAGGAGCATTTATTTTTTAAAGTTATTGTGGCTCTATTTATAGGAGCATTTATTTTTTCAAAGTTATGGTACCTTTGTTTAGAGGAGCATTTATTTTTTTTAAAGTTATTATGCCTCTGTTTAGAGAAGTATTTATTTTTTCAAAGTTATTATACCTCTGATTAGAAAAACTTTTTATTTTGCTAGGTTGTTGAGCTTCTATTTAGATGAAGTCCGAGTATGTTAAAAAAAATAAAAAAACAAAAAAATGTGTCAAGTTGATTGGGTGTCTACAACTTTGCATAATTCTTGTTTCACAGAAAATATACAAAGAGGGGCAATTGTAGACACCCTAATTAGTCCGAGCCCAAGCCCATTGGGCCTAGCTCAATATGGCCCCAGTTATCAGGCCTAATTGGCCATTTTTTATTTTTTATTTTTTTGGTTTTATTTTTGGGCTAATTATTCATCTTTGATTTTTTTTGTTACTTATCTATTTTCTTTATTTTTATTTTATTAGATTTATCATTAGTTTTTTTTTTGTGATAAAAAAATAAAAAAAATGTGTGCAAATTCTGCCGTGAATGGATGGTGGATAAATTTGATTTTTTGGTTTGAAAAAAATTTGAAGATTTTCCTTTTGGAAAATTTTTGGAAAAATTTTAGATTCCAATGAAATTTCTAGCAAAACTTGAAATTTTTGACAACATTTTTCAGTTTTCGATGGCTTTTCCCAGTTTTCGGTGAAGCATTCAATCGAAAATCTGGGTTTATAGAGAGAATGTGAGAGAAAAGAAATGAGGAGAAATAGAGGGAGGAAAAGAGAAATTTTAAAAGAAAAGCTGAGATTTGGGCTTATATACCCACTGAACATGACGTTGTTTTGGAGCTTAATAAGCCATAGGATCTGCGCATTTTCTAGTAGGCGACCCGACCTATACGTCAACCCGTTTCTTCGACCCGCATACCATTCAAGCCTTTCAGCCAAGCCACATGTCGAGTCTCCAAGCTGTCTTCTGATCCTGAAGCCAAGCCGCTCAAGCCACGCCAAGTCGCAGAAGCTGAGCCATTCTATATATTGGTATTTTTTGTTTGATTTTATTTAGTGTTTTATTTATGTGTTTGCTTATTTTTAGGGTTTTTTTTTTTTGCATGACTAAAATTAGAAAAAAATAAAAAAATAAATTTTGAGAATAAATATTAATGATCCAATGATGGAATTGTTAGAAATTTCAAATGGTAAATTTTTACAAAATTTTTAGGTGAAAAATTTTGTGTAAATTTGTCTCAAATGGTAGAATAATTAAGATAAAATTTTAATAACAGAAATTAATATTTATTTTCAAACATAAAATAAAAAAATACAAAAAATAAAATATTTTTGAGAACAAATATTAATTATCCAATGATGAAATTTTTAAGAATTTTAAATGGTAAATTTCTATAAAATTCTTAAATGAGAAATTTTTTCTAAATTTATCTCAAATTGTGAAATAATTTAGATAAAGTTTTAATAATAATAATTAATATTTATTTTCAAATAAAAAATAAAAAGATAAAAAAAATTTGGTTGAAAATATTTGATAATTATCCAATGATGAGATTCTTAGAAATTTCGAATGGTAAATTTTTTAAGAATCTCTAGGTGAGAAATTTCTTTAAACTTGTCTCAAATGGTGAAAGAATTTAAATAAAATTTCAAGAAAAAATAATTGTCATATTATTTTTTTTCAAAAAAAAAAAAAGAAATAAAAAGAATTTTCAAATGAGCCTAAATTGTGAAAATTTTAGAAATTCAAAAAATAAAATATTTCGAATTTGGCCCAAATTGTGGAATAATTAAATAAATTTTTTCAAAAAAATAATAATTAATTAAATTTTTTTCTGACGACAGAGCCTCTTCAAGAAAACAAATAAGATTCTTGAATACTCTTGAGGTGATGAAATATTTTTTTAAGAGTTTTGTCAAATTAATAGAGAAATCTTAATAATTATTTCTAATTTTCAACACAAAAATTTAAAACTATTAAAATCAATACCAAGGAATAAATTTAAAATAATATAATACTATCATTCGGATGGACATGTAGGGGTACTATAACTTTTTTCATATATAGCTAAACTCTCAAACCCTATTCTAGTTAGCAGACTCGAATATATTTTTTTAAAAACTTTTCGTCAAACTTAAAAACTCTTTAAAGGGATAGATTCATTAAGTGATCAATCACATTTAATTAAAAAAGATTGATAGTGATTCTTTAATTTGTTAAGTATATCTATAAATTTTCAAATATATATTTTATGACATAATGTATAAACTAAATTTTAATACCATTAACTTAACACGTTATCTAACAAATATAATTGTATTATGTGTATATATTTTGTTAAATAAAAGTATTAAAGATTTTGTAAAAATTTTATTTGGATGTCATATCACAAATAATAATTAAACAATTTTAGATATTTTTATGATTCAAGTAAAAATATATAATTTTTAATTTATATTAAAAATAAAATGTTGATAATATGTGTAATGAATATATAATTTGATAATATTTATCAAACATTATAACATATAAAAAATGATACAATTAACGAGATTAAAATCTAGATTAACATGATAATTTAAAGTTTTAATGTACAAATTATAAATTATATTTTTTAGATACTAATTTATACATATTTTATAAAATTCAAATACTAGTTGTTAAGCTGAACAAAAAATGAAAAAAAAAAAAATGAAAGAAAAAGAAAAACAATGCCCTATTTACCGACCACTTATTTCCATTGTTACGGACAAAATCCATCTGTTCTACCGAAATCGGTGAAGGAGATTAATACCTTAAATTATAATAGTACAAAACCACATAATTTTCACGGCTTGAATTGTATGGACATAGATCTTTCGAACCCATCATATCTGCCATTGCTGCGGTTGTGGATCGAATGTTTTGGTGCCTCAATCAAACCAGCGCATAATTGCCATCATGTTTCACATGGTGTGTCGTGGACATTTAGTACCCATTAGAGCTGTCGGTGGCCAACATGCACCACGTGAACCATGGCTTTCATCTTGGAATTAGAATACCTAATGTACCAAGAACCAATGTGTTAAACAATTTGTTATTTGGCTTCGCCTTATCAACATTTAAACAACAACTAAAACGATAGAATTTTAGGTTATTGTTGACTTAAATGGAACTTTAAAATCACATTCGGTTGCCATCAAGAAAATTGATGCGGTATTCGAACCAAAATTTTGTTTGAAAGTTGTTTTCTTTACTTATGATTCTTACCAATTTTGATTTTTGGTTTCCAGTTCATCGGTAACTAGATTGTTTGCGTGCATAGGATATACAGCTGATCCTTTCCAAGGAGTTTGATTCTTGGCTTGTCAAGTGTAATTGCAGCAGATGGTGCAAGCTGGTGGGCTGCAAGGAGAACAAATGTAAGCAAGTCGATCCAAATATGAACAAGAACATAGAACTCATGGTCAAATATGCTAAAAAAAAAAAAGCAAACCCAAGTAAGAATCCAAGAATCTGGGAATGTTGTTATAATATAATTAGATGGGTTCAAGACAAACAGGCAATAGGATAAGCCTTCCTAGGGAGAGTGAACAATCCAAGAATCTGATATGCTGCCACTCTTAAATAAGATAATACTTCATGCTACAGTACTAACAAAAAAATGTTGCTCATTTAGATTTTTAGATATAGAGTAGCTTGTTTCCATGGTGAAGGAGACTGTCTTGAAGGTTGATACCTCATGCCATAAATGCAAGAAGAAGGTTCCTCTTGGTTCCCTTCCCTTTCACAACAAATTAATCAATTATGTTTATTATGATTCTTTATTTCTCAATAAAAAGGAAAAACAAAAGGTTCGAACAATAATATTTTTGTCTTTGTTCACATAGTCGGAAAGGGGAGATTTGTCATTTTGGAGATGCTATAATTGATAGGTTATTTGCAAGGTTAGCACTACATCAGGCAGAGAATCTTGATTCCATTGATGATAAGGTGATTAATTTTGTGTTTCAATGACAAAGAAGTAGACAGCAAATATTCATATGGTTTAGCTTTAGTTAAAAAGGGAAGCTTTATTCTATTATCTACCTGAATACCTTATATAATTAAGTTGACTCTGTTGAACGTATTAAGAGCTAATATGTGTTTGGAGCTCTCTTGGATTAATAATTACCAAAGTTCTGTAATATAAAAGCATTCCTTGAGGTCTAAAATATATTTTGGTGTTCTGAATAGAATTTCTGGCTCCTCCATTTCTGGCTGCCAGTTTAAATCATCCCTCTATGTCTTAAAGTATATCTCAAGCATTAGATTAGGAAAAAAAAATTAAAATGAACGTAAAACTTAATTTAGCTTGTTCATACAATTATTGTTATATAGTCTCATTCTTCACTGCTTTGGAACAAAATCTGCTGCTGGCTGTATCAATTTAAAAATAGAAAGAGGGAAAAGAAAACTCAAAAGTAAAAATTGTGTCATGCCTTGTTGCCTTTTTTTTTTGTTTGGATAAATGAAATTTTATTCATCCAAAGAAGCTAGCTGCTATAAAATGAACAAAAAACTGCAAATAGCAGTAAAACAGTCTTTACATATATAGCAAAAGCGACCACGAACAAAAGCAGAAATTAAACAAACATGTCCTCTATACCCGGCCAGTTTTCATTTATCATCCTGTTGATCCCACGCACCTGCAGTCTGGTGGAATCTATGAGGTCTACATCTGACAACTTCTCTAATGTGATTTAGAATAACATGAACAGAACCGGCCTTCCTATCAAGAATCTTGTTGCTATTTGTCCCATCTTAATAAAGTAAAAGATAGGCACCCCAAGCCGGTCTTATCACTATACTTCAATTAAAGGTGTTCACTCAATTCTTTCGTACACAGTTGAATTCACTGCACCAATTAAAGGATCCCAAGTCTGGTTATTAAAATCATAAGTAAAGAATAAATGATTTTTATTTATTTTCCAAGAAAATCAATCACCTGTTTATTGCATGCTTAGGCCATGTGTCCTTTCAATTCCCAATTACTCCATCTCTTTGGCCAAAGTCAAAAGCTTATAAATACTATGTAATTAATTTTATTTTAAAAAATAACCATACTTTTTTCTACTTTATATTATATGTAGGTTATTGAATACTTAAATTAAATATAATAAAATAATTTGTATTCGATAAATTTTTATCTGTAATGATATGGTAGGTTTAAAATTTTTTTTCTTTTTAAAGTCATATTCATGTTAGAGTTTTAGATTACACTATTTATATCTAATTTAAGAGGTTATAAAAAATAATTTTTATTTATTTAATTATATATATTATATTAATAATATTATTATTTAATATTTTAATTTAAGATTAATTTAATAAAAATATTATATTTATATATAATTAAATTTTAATTTATATTAAAAAATATTTTATAAATATTATGTTAAATTTAAATTATTAAATTAATTTAAACTAGATTGATTATTTTTTATAAATTTACGGATAAAAAAATAACATTTTGATATCATATATTAATATTAAAGAGTCACTCAAGCAAAATCTCGTCTTCTCGCCGTCCTTTTCAACTAAAATCATTCTCACTCATTAATGATCCATATTTTTATTGTTAAAAAGTAAGTTGATGTGTTTTAAGAGCATGGTTAGGTCATATGTATACATAATTGAATTCTCTTCTCATTTATTCGGTTCCGTAGGAATTTTAATGAAATTTTGACGAGGTTCACTTATAATCACAAATTCAGATTGAAATCATGAAATTAATGATAGAGCATTAATTTCCTCGAAAAATATTAACCAAAAAAAAATAAAAAATAAAAAAATGAATCAATGATAGTTTAGTAGTAGCAACAGCAGCTGGAAACTGAGCTGCTGTCCTCATTCTGATATTTCTCAGCCAATATTGTTAATTAAAGGGGAAATTAGTGGGAAATAAATTGGAAAATTCGGGAAATTAATGAAGGATTAATTTTTATTTATTCATACTCAAAGATGCATAAAATACAGTAATATTTATAGAATACAATAAATACTTCGACCCTGGAAACATTTATAAAAGGAAAAAGATATATATAAATAAATATATATATAGGGCACCATTTTATTTTGAGAATTAGCTGGTGAAGATGATCAAGCTTTTATAAGGGAAATAATCACATTGAAAAACTCAGTCTTCTCCTTGGACATGCGATCAGCAACGATTTCTCTGTACCTCTGGAACACCTCATCAATGATTGCTTCACCAAAGTGGCTGGCAAGCAATGGCTCATCCACAGCGATCATGCACTTTGCAACATTGTACCCACCATCCTTGAATGCATCAGACAAGTCAACTTCATTCTGATATGCATTCCAATTCACTTCCGTGACCTCCAAGCGATCTATGGTGAAGGATCCTTCCTTCAGAACCTCTGATTTAACCTCATCTGGAGATGGTGCGTACTGAGGAATGTTGAAGGAGTTCAGTTTCTCTTCTTCTATGAGTCCCCGCATTTGTTCATGATTAATTTCATTATTTGTACCTCATGCAAATTAAACCTTTAACCACAGTAGTTAATCTTTTCTTTATGAAATTAACTTTTTGCCCTTTTGATGAACTTTTCTTGGTTCATATGGGCCAGTGAACTCTCACTGCTCGAAAATGACATATAAATCGGCCAAAATTAAGCACAGGAATCTGACATGACTCAAAATCGATAGATAATGTGCATTTATATTAAGGAAAATGATTATCCCTGCATGTAATTTATGTACCTCAACGACCATATCATTGAGAGCCATGGCCAAAAGCTCCCAAATGTAACAACACTCTTTGCTTGCTGGATCATCACTTCTTCTCCCTAAAAATGTCAAAACCATACGCCCTCCAGCTACCAGTTCCTCTGATCTACACTTCAAAAACAATGAAAAATCTTGCTGGAATTGCTCACAATATGCCCTCAGCACGTCTGGGGGACTCGTAGTAGCCATGTAAATGTTCCCTTTATTACTTTCCAGCCCTTCAGGCACCTGAATGGAAATATAATTCACTCATAAAGTGCTGATACTATATTTTACATGAATATAATTTCCTAAACATTAGCTGATACTAAATCTGAGAGAGCCACTGGAGACTATAGGAAGAGTGTATGAAATGCAGACTCTTGTTTCTGAAAAGCCTGCCATAGAAAGAACCAGGCACTCCAGTGAAAAAACATGGTCCGCTGCCAGCAAAAATTGTTTCTTCAGTTTGTTTTGGAAGCTGGGCAAGGATTTGAAAATCGTGTTGAAGTCATTCCCCGAAAGGTCATTCAAGAACACTTGATACTCGGGTTATTTTTGGCCTATCTTTTGGCGAATGCTATCCACCACTTTGATAAGTTCAGATACCACGAACAAAGTGTTTGGTCCTGAAGAAAACCCAAATCTGCAGTGGCTATGACGGCAGGGTAGTTGCTGCAATAGAGCTTAGTTATGGCTTCCTCTGTGATTGGCTTTGTCATGGATATCACCTTTTGCTGTCCAAATTAGTTCAAGTCAAAACAAAAAATCTTCAGTATATAAAACTTATTGACAAATTTTTTTCTGATATTTTCCATTCAATGGAGAGTTAATCAATTACCTGAACTAAAGAGTTGTTCGCATAACTGGTTTCTCCAACTCCTTCTTTCATATGAAGCACTTGAACTAATCTCGACCTCTATCTCTCCCTCTCTTACTAGCTATCAAGCTGGAATAATGGCTAACTTGTGTGCTCAATGAGACGCTGCATCTCCTATTTATAGATGTTGTTTGCCTCTCAGGTACTCAGGTATTGTTCAGGGTTCATTGTATTTAAAACTACCATTGTATTCCTCTTCAACATTTTTTTGGATCATCCTTTTCTACCACTCAAAAGAAGATCGTTTTCTTGTAACAGGTGTTCCTAGCAACAAGGCTATACAAACCAACTACAACTTTGTCGTAACAACCAAAGCATTTTTACTAACGCTGTACTATAACTATTGTTAAAGAATTACCGCGATATACGGATTAATTTTATTTATTAATTAATATATTTTAAATCTATAAAATTATTAATTAAAAATTATTATTATTAAAAAATTAAAAAATTATATTAAAATATTTTTTAATAATTAAACATCAGTTCACAATAAAAATATTTATGTAACCAATAAATAAATAAAATTAATTTGGATCTAAAAGAATTTGTTTTGGAATATAGTTGATTCTCATTTTTAAGTCCATGTGATCCAAAACTAATAATTAGTGTAAGAGATCTATTTAAGTTTTAAAAATATATACAAACCTATTTTAGTTATAAAACGGTAAAAGGAATTTAGAAATTCTTGAATTGAAAAATATTTAGAGACTAAACAAAACTTACTATCATTACCTTTAGAAAAAATAATATTTTATAGCTTAATTTTCATATGCACAATTCATATTATCATTTTTTTTTGCTTGAGGAAAAATGTATTAGTATAAAAGTTAAAAAAATTAAATATTTAAAAAATTAAATGTAGTAGCAATAATAATAATTATTCCCTTTACTCTATTTTTTTTTCCACTTTTCATTTAATAAAACATTATAATAAACATAACCTGGTATGTTAAAATTCATTATCGGGAGGATTTATATGTCCAAAAAATAAGTAGTACAATTAATAACTAATCAATTATTTGGCACCAAAATAAGATCTTCGCATAGAGTAGAATTTTCACAAAGTTAAACTCAATACATAATACAAAAAATTTAACGAATGAAATATTTATATATTATCTATAAATTATATAAAGCCAAATTCTTTATTCAATGATTTTTTCTTGGCATAAATATATACTTCCAAATTTTTGTTTTAGTGTTTAAAAATTGTGATCTTGATAAAAAAAAGTAATTAAAATAATTAGAAAATGTTAAGCAAATAGAAAACTAGTTAAAAATAACAATGATGTTAGAAAACAAAATTAACTAAAAATGGAATTGATATGCCTTAACTTAATTGTAATAGTGATCAAACCATTAAAAAATATTAAGAAATTTAAATTAAAAAAAGAATCTGAATAAAAATAGTTTACTTGTATGATTATTAGATGTGAAAATACACACTTCATATTTAACTTGTAATCAATGCAAGTTCAATCAAGGAAATATTAAAGAGGATATAATAAGTGATTTTAATTTGTTTGAATTTTTTAAAAAAATACTAAATATTAAAAAATTATGAGGAAATCTATGAAGACATTGAAATTTTCAAATTTAAAAGAGATATATGTATGTTATTGGAAAATTTTATTTTAAAAGAAATATATCTAAATTATATTTAAATTGTATGCTTTACACATAATTAATCCAAATATTTAAAGTAATATACATAGGAAAAAGTCAAAAAGTTAGTAAAACTATAATTATTTAATGGAAAAATATTTGATATTTAAAAGTTAGCATTTGAATTTTGGATTTGATATATATTGATAATAAGAGTTAGTTGAGATTTTTTGTGATTTAAATTAAGTTAAAGTTTATATAAAATTGAAATATTGAGTAAACTTAATTTTTAAAATTTTAAAATTATTTGGTAAATAATTAAAATTAAAGAATTATTTTATGTATAAATTATACATGTAAGTGATCATACAAAAATGCTTATTTGGTAGTAAATTTAAAACTATCTTATGTGCCATCAAAATTGATTGTACATATAAGATTACACGTAAGGAAATCTTATAGGATATTCTTATATGTTGCAATATAATATTATATATGATTGATTTTTTATTTAAATATTAATAAACTTTAATCCATAAATATATTTAAATAATAATTTTATTTATAGATAATATCTATTCAAATAATAATATTTAAATTTTGGTGTTTTATACAATTATCCTCTAAAGAAAAATATCTAATCAGATAATTAATCGATAACTTAAGACTAAAAAAATTTCATCAAAGTGACTAACATGGCTTATTAGAGTTTAAAAGTTATCTAACATAGATTTTTTTCTTATTGTTATTTAGTTGTGCATTGTGATTTATCTGTATAAATAAAATGAAACAAATTTATTAAGTTTATTTTCTTATTTGTTTTAAAATCATAATAAAAAAATATATTAACCTAAGTGGGTTCTAATTAAGTTTATTATGAATTGAGAAATAGAAAAAAGAAATGATATAGCTAACTTGAAAAAAAAAATCCTACCTGACGGAGTGAATAGTATGTTTAATAAAATAATATTTATTATATATAAAAAAAAGCATGTTAGTTCCTATATAAAGAATATACTAATAAAAAGAGAGATTAAATTAATAATAAAGAAATATGTTTAGCTTATATGCTTTGTGGAACATTGTGAAAGCTATATAACTAAGAACTACCAACAATGAGAGCTTTCTTGAAGTTATATATACTTTTTCACATTAACTTAAAATATTAATATTAAAAATCTATGACAAATATTGATTTAAATTTAAATTTAAATTTTATTTTAATTAAGATATATCTAAATCCATTTTTTAAAACTAATGGATTGTTTATTAAAATTATGTTTATCTATAAGTAATATATTTAAAAGCTAAAGATAATATAAAGATTATTTATCAAAAATATTAAAGATATTAAATAATATTTTAAAATTTTTGATAAATTTAAATAATCTTGTTGAGTGCAAATAAATTAGAAAAGATAACTACTGTAAAATTGATTTTAAATTGAGATGTGGTAATGTATAGAAGAAAAAATTTTCATTAGAATTTAAATTAGTTTTTGATTAAAATTTAAAATTTAAGATAATTTAATATTTTTTAAAATATATTTTTTATAAATAATTTAAAATTAATAAATATCTTATGTATCATCATAATAAAAAGATTTTAAAATTATCTTACATATGAAAAAAAGAAGCTATGCACATAAATGTCCATGTTAATAAATATTATATGATAATTATGTATATTGTAATATAGTATATATGTAAATATATGATTAGAAGTCCAACATATCAAGATTCCTTGTCCCATCCCAAAAAATAAATGTGAATCCAACCAACCTTGTTGGCACGCACATTGTCGTTTTCATCTTTTTGGGTTTTCCAATTAATATTGGCCCTTTTATCTTCACTCCACGTCATAAAGTTGGCTATATCCTCATCTTTTAACTATCTTTCTTAAGTGAAAAAAGTCTAATCAATGGGAAAGTCTTTACGCTCCCTCACTTTCAAAGATATTAGAATTTTTATTTAATATATTATCGGTATATATCTTTTATATATTATTAATGAATTAAATAATATTATTTTATTAATAAGATAAATCATATAATAGTATCTCATTAATGAATGAGTTTTTTAAAAAATATATTAATTTTTATATATTTATTTTAAAAATTAATATTTATTCATTAATAAATTATTACTATTTTATTCACTAATAGTATAAAAGATCTATATACTAATAATATATAAAATATAAATAGTCAGGTCCTAGATGGAGTTGAAAATGTTGGGCTTAGCTTCCTCTAGGTGGAGGTAGCTTAAAACTAAAGCTCATTCACCAAAAATTTTTTAATTCTTTCATGTTATAGGGTTTTAAACCCTTATATAGTTGAAAAAAAAAAAGAGTATGGCGACAAAATAGAAAAAAAAAGAGAAAACAATTGTGCAATTATGGTTAAATAATTTGATCAAAGTCAATTTGTTGTCCTATTAAATTGAAATTTAATCAGTGTGTTCATAACTTATTGTTCTTTAGTCTGAATGTTAAGATCAGACTTTGAGTTTTCTACCTAATGATTTCGTGGGTATTTATTAATCTTTAAATTTGTTGAGACTTTTTCAGTTTTCTTTTGCAAGATTATTTTTTTATCAAGATTATTTAATCTTAAGATATTGTAGTTGTATACCTCTAGTTCTAGCTAGAAAAAATTTTGTATTTTCATTATTTTGATAGTGAAGATTATTTGTTGCTGTCCATAGTTTTTGCTCCTCATTTTGAGGAGGTTTTTCATGTAAATTGCTTGTATTCTTATGTTTGTGGTTTGGTGATTTATTTGTTAGCTCTATTTGTTTGTTTCATGCTAGATTCACACAAGAAAAAGATAATTTGATTTTTTTCTCTGCGTGACGTATTTGGTTTGAATATTATTTAAGGTTATTTTATCCCATCAAAGTAGTATCAGAGCTCAAGCTCTTTGATTTGTGTCTTGTATTGAATAATGAAATTCAATACAAGTAGAATGATTAATTTGAATGATTCAAATTACCATATGTGGAAAGGGTAGATGAAGACTTACTTTATGTGAGAGATTATTATTTGCCTATATTTGACACTAAAAAGCCTGAAAATAAAACAGATGTGGAATTAAATTTGTTTCATCGACATGTATGCGATTATCTTAGATAGTGAGTAGATGATAATATTTTAAACCATGTTACTGAAAAATACATGCACACATTCTTTGGAGCAAGCTTGAGGAGTTGTATGCTCAAAAAATTGAGAATAATAAATTATTTTTAATTAAATAGTTGATGAGTTTGAAATATCAGGATGGCATTCTTATGATAAAGCATTTGAATGCATATCAAAGTATTATTAATCTGTTGACTAACACAAATATCAAGTTTGAAGATAAGATATAAAGTTTACGGCTTCTTGGTACATTGTCGAACTCATGAGAGACGTTTAGAATAATGTTATCTAACTCAGTCTCAAATAGTATTATTACTATAGATTTGGCTAAAAGTGATGTTTTGAATGAAAAGATGAGTAAAAGTCACATGGTTATTTCTCACAGTCTAAGGTCTTAGTCATAAAAAATTGGAAGACGAGTAAAAGTAAAAGTCCAAAGAATAGAGACAAAAGTAAGAGTAAGTCTAACAAATTTAACAATATTGAGTGTCATTGCTGTGGTTTGAAAGAACATATAAGAAAATATTGTCCAAAGTTGAAAAGAAACAACAATAGTGACAAAAATAAGGAAAAAAATAATGATGATGGTAATGACGTTGATAAAGTTGCTACTGTCACAGATAACTTCTTTATTTTATATGATGATGATGTTGTTAATCTTACACGTCATGAGACTAGTTGGGTGATTGATACCGGTGCTGTCATTCATGTTATATCTCGGAAAGACTACTTTATATCATACACATCTGGTGATTTTGAAAGTGTTAAAATGAGTAATGATAACCCAGCTAAAGCCATTAGTATAGGAGATGTATTCTTAGAGACCAATAATGACATTACATTGGTCTTGAAAAATATTAAACATATTTTCGATATTCGCATGAATTTAATTTTTGTAAGAAAGTTTCATAATGAAGGGTTTTACAACACTTTTGTGATGGTCAATGGAAACTCATTAAAGGTTCTATGGTTTTAACTAAGGTACAAAGAGCTCCTCATTTTATTTATTATAGGCAAAGGTATTCGATTCCATTATCAATGCAATAGATAATGATGATACAATTGAGCTTTGACACAAGCGACTTAGTCACATGAGCAAAAAAGGTTTAAAAGTTTTGGCCAAAAAAAAAATTCTTTTGGGGTGAAGAATGTATCCTTGAAGAAGTGTGACCTTTGCTTGGCTAGGAAACAAACCAAAGTTGCATTCAAAACATCTCATCTATCAAGAAAGCCTTGTATACTTGATTTAGTATGTTATGATATTTGTGGTCCTTTGAGAACAAAAACACTTGGTGGTTCCATTTATTTTGTGACTTTTATATATGATTATTTAAGGAAGATATGGGCTTATACCTTAAAATCAAAAGACTAAGTGTTAGATATGTTTAAACAATTTTATGCTTTAGTTGAAAAACAAACGGGGTTGAAATTGAAATGCATAAAGACTAATAATGGAGGTGAGTACATTGGACCTTTTGATGAATATTGTAGACAACATGGTATTAGACATCAAAGGCACTTCTTAAAACCCCTCAGTTGAATGGGTTAGCTAAGAAGATAAACTAGACACTAATGAAAAAGGTGAGATGTTTGTTTTCACGAGCACAATTATTAAAATCTTTTTGAAGTGAGGCTTTGAGAATAGTTGTACATGTTTGGAATCTTTCACCATTTGTTTTTCTAGATTTTAATGTTCTAAATAAAGTTTGGTAGGGCAAGAATGTGTCTTATGATCACTAGCGCACTTTTGGATACATGGCTTTTGTGCATATTCCCAAATATGAGAGGTCTAAGCTTAATGTCAAGACTAGACTATGTGTATTCTTTAGTTATGACCATGATGAGTTTAGCTACAAATTTTATAACCTAGTATAGAAGAAACTTGTGAAAAGCAAGGATGTTGTTTTTATTGAAGACCATACAATACAAGATATTCTAAAGACTGACACATCGATTCTATGATGTAATGATGATTTGATTGACTTAGATCTAGTTCTTCTAACACATGTGCCTACAAAGATTAAAGATGTTAAAGATAATCAATATAATACAAGTGATGTTAATACTAATCCTACACAGGTTAAAGTGGATAATGATACCTATGAACAGTCACCGGTATCAAAGGTTCAACCAAAAGTTTCATTCAAAAGATCTATTAGAGATCGATAGCTTTTTACATAGGGATGGCATCGGGTCGGGTTTTGCTCGCCTCGAACCCGATCCGATTTTATGCTTTATTAAACCCGAACTCGACCCGACCCGAATTTTTTTAATACCCAAACCCGATCGACCATACACTATGTAAATCGTACCTGACCCGACCCAACCCGAAATTAATAAAAATATTATTTTTTAAATATAAAATATTATTTTTTAAATATAAATATTTAAAAATATCATTATATAAATAAATATATATAAATAAATAATTAATTAAAAAATAATTTTTTAGTAATGTCGGGTCGGGTAGGGTAGGGTCGGGTTTTAGGCATACCCGAACCCGACCCGATCCCGATTGTTACCTAATTTTACTCGATCCGACCCCAACTCGAAACCCGAAATTCAAAAAAAAAAAACCTGACCTTATAGGGTCGAGTCGGGCCGAAACCCGTTGGGGACGGGCTTGATTGCCGTCCCTACTTTTACACGATATTCTGTTGATGAGTCTATGATGCTAACTGACGAAAGAGAACCCGAATGTTATGCAAAGGTTATGAAAGATAAACACAAAAAAGAGTGGGTTTGTGCCATGCAAAATGAGATGAAGTCTTTGCATGTGAATAATACTTTTAAGCTAGTAATACTATCAAGGGAGAAACTTGAAGTTTTATCATTCAATCACCAGAATGGCGATTCCCTCCACATAGTCGGAAATGGGAGATTTGTTGGGCTTGATTTCCTTTATATGGAAGTGGCCTAAAACTAAAACCCATTCACGAAGGGTTTTTTAGTTCTTTCATACTTGGTTATAGGGTTTTAAATCTTTATATGGCTGAAAAAAAAATAGTGTGGCGACAAAATAGAGAAAAAAGAGAGAAAAGTGGGTTTTGTATAGTTCCATTCAAGTAGTTTGATCGAGGTCAATTTGTTGTTCGATTAAGCTAAAATTTTATCAGTGTGTTCATGACTCATTGTATTTCAATTTGAACAATGAGATCAGGTTTTATGTTTTCTACTTACTAATTTCATGGGTATTTGTTAATTCCTAAATTTATTGAGACTTCTCCAATTTTTTTTTACAAAATTGTTTCTTTACTAAAATTGTTTAATCTTGAGATATTGTGATTGTATACTTCTAGTTCTAGCTAGAAAAAACTTTATATTTTTATTTTTTTATAGTGAAAATTATTTGTTGCTGCTCGTGATTTTTATTTCTCGTTTTAGAAAGGTTTTTCACATAAATTGCTTATATCCTTGTGCTTGTAGTTTGATGATTTATTTATTAGCTCTATTTGTTTAATTCCTACTAGATTCACACAAAAGAGAGATAATTTAATTTTTTTAACTATGTGACATATTCGATTTGAATATTGTTTGAGGTTATTTTATTCTGTCAAAGAACAGCAAGTGAAATATATTCATGGCAAAATCAAGTAATCCCAATGTATTTAAACCTTATGCAAAGCAATTTCAGGAGGACTTCTCATTGTTTTTAAGAATGCGATCAGAAGAAATAGAACCTCGAGGGCATATGGTCCTTACCTTAATGGGTAGGAGAAACCCAACCCCTCCACCGAGTTTTATGGTTGAGAATTGCTAGCAACATCACTTTGTGATTTGGTGGAAGAGGTTATTTTTTTTCTATTCCCAACCTACTTAATTATTTTCTAACTTATTTTCTTTTTTGTACAATAATTGCTATTTCATTGTGGGGACTTGTGAAAGTGGCTGATTTGGATTCATTCAACCTTCCCCGGTATACACACTATAAGGAAGAAATAAGAGAGATTATTCAAGAGGAGGGGTCCTTTGAACTTGACAGCTAGAAGTTTTCGTAGTTGATTGGGAGACGAAACAAGATATCAACAATGGTTCTGTGTTGGACAAGTATGAAAGGGGACAAAAGCTTGCAAATATTTTAAGAACTCTTGCTTGCTTGACATTTTGGAGATGCTATAATTGATAGGTTATTTGCAAGGTTAGCACTACATCGGGCAAAGAATCTTGATTCCAATGATGATAAGGTGATTAATTTTGTGGTTTCAATAACAGAGAAGTAGACAGCAAATATTCATATGCTTTAGCTTTAGTTAAAAAAGAAAGCTTTATTCTACTATCTACCTGAATACCTTATATAATTAAGTTGGCTCTGTTGAACGTATTAAGAGTTAATATGTGTTTGGAGCTCTCTTGGATTAATAATTACCAAAGTTCTGTAATATAAAAGCATTCCTTGAGGTCTAAAAATATTTTGGTGTTCTGAATAGAATTTCTGGCTCCTCCATTTCTGGCAACCAGTTTAAATCATCCCTCTGTGTCTTAAAAGTATATCTCAAGCATTAGATTAAAAAATAAAATAAAATAAATATAAAATTTAATTTAATTGATTCATACAATTATTATTATTATATAGCTTCATTCTTCATTGTTTGAGAACAAAATCTGCTGCTGGCTGTATCAATTTAAAAATAGAAAGAGGGAAAAGAAAACTCATAAGTAAAAATTGTGTCATGCCTTGTTGCCTTTTCTTTTTGTTTGGATAAATGGAATTTTATTCATCCAAAGAAGCAAGCTGCTATAAAATGAACAAAAAGCTGGAAAGAGCAGTAAAACAGTCTTTGCATATATAGCAAAAACGACCACGAACAAAAGCAGAAATTAAACAAACATGTCCTCTGTACCCGGCCAGTTTTCATTTATCATCCTGTTGATCCCGTGCACTTACAATCTGCTGGAATCTATAAAGTCTTCATCTGCAACTTCTCTAATGTGATTTAGAATAACATGAACAGAGCTGGCCTTCGCACCACGAATCTTGCTGCTATTTGTCCCATCCTGATAAAGTAAAAGACACATACCCCCAGCCTGTCTTATCACTATACTTCAATTAAAGGTATCCCCTTACTCTTTCGTACCCAGATGAATTCACTACACCAATTAAAGGCTGCCAAGTCTGCCTATTAAAATCATAAGTAAAGAATAAATGACTTTTATCTAGTTTCCAAGAAAATCAATCACCTATATATTGCATCCTGAGGCCATGTGTCCTGTCAATTCCCAATTACTCCATCTTCTTTGGCCAAAGTCAAAAGCTTATAAATACTTTGTAATTAATTTTATTTTAAAAAATAACCATACTTTTTTCTACTTTATATTATATGGAGTTTAATAAATGCTTAAATTAAATGTAATAAAATAATTTATATTCGAATAAATATTTATCTGTAATGATATATATGTTTGGATTTTTTTTAAACGAAGATAAATTTAATTTTTTTTAAGTTAGATACACATTAGAGTTAGATTACATCATTTATATCTTATTTGAGAATATATAAAAATTAATTTTTATTTATTTAATTTTATATTTATATATAATACATTAATAAAATTATTATTTAATATTTTAATTTAAAATTAATTTAATACAAATATTATATTTATATATAATTAAATTTTAGTTTACATTAAAATATTATATAAATATTATATTAAATTAATTTAAACCGAATCCATTATTATTTATAAATATATAGATAAAAAAAATAACATTTTGATATTAAAATCATATGTAACGTAAAAGAGTCACTCAAGCAAAAACTTGTCTTCTTGCCGTCCTTTTTAAGTAAATTCATTCTCATTCAATAGTGATCCATGTTTTTATTATTAAAAAGTAAGTTGATGTGTTTTAAGAGCATGATTAGGTGATATGTACACTAAAGGGCATACATAATTGAATTCTCATCTCATTTATTCGGTTCCATAGGAATTTTCATGAAAATTTGACGTGGTTCAATTATTATCACAAATTCAGATTGAAATCATGAAATTAATGATAGAGTGTTAATTACTTCGAAAAAAATTACAAAAAAAAGAAAAAGAAACAAAAAAATGAATCAATGATAGTTAGCAGTAACAACAGCAGCTGGAAACTCGGCGACTGTCCTCATTCTGATATTTCTCAGCCAATATTGTTAATTAAAGGGGAAATTAGTAGGAAATAAATTGGAAAATTCGGGAAATTAATGAAGGATTGATTTTTATTTATTCATACTCAAAGATGCATCAAATACAGTAATATTTATAGAATACAATAAATACTTTGACCCTGAAAACATCTATAAAAGGTAAAAGATATATATATATATATATATATATATATTGGGCCCCATTTTATTTTGAGAATTAGCCGGTGAAGATAATCAAGCTTTTATAAGGGAAATAATCACATTGACAAACTCAGTCTTCTCCTTGGACATGCGATCAGCAACGATTTCTCTGTACCTCCGGAACACCTCATCAATGATTGCTTCACCAAAGTGGCTGGCAAGCAATGGCTCAGCCACGGCTCTCATGCACTTTGCAACATTGTACCCACCATCCTTGAATGCATCAGACAAGTCAACTTCATTCTGATATGCATTCCAATTCACTGCCGTAACCTCCAAGCGATCTATGGTGAAGGACCCTTCCTTCAGAACCTCTGATTTAACCTCAGCTGGAGATGGTGTGTACTGAGGAATGTTGAAGGAGTTCAGTTTCTCTTCTTCTATGAGTCCCTGCATTTGTTCATGATTAATTTCATTGTTTGTACTTTATGCAAATTAAACCTTTAACCACAGTAGTTAATCTTTTCTTTAGGAAAATAACAGCTTTTTGCCATTTTTATGAACTTTTCTTGGTTCATATGGGCCAGTGAGCTCTCACTGCTCGAAAATGACACATAAATCGGCCAAAATTAAGCACAGGAATCTGACATGACTCAAAATCGATAGATAATGTGTATTTATATCAAGGAAAATGATTATCCCTGCATGTAATTTATGTACCTCAAAGACCATTTCATTGAGAGCCATGGCCAAAAGCTCCCAAATGTAACAACACTCTTTGCTTGCAGGATCATCACTTCTTCTCCCTAAAAATGTCAAAACCATATGCCCTCCAGCCACTAGTTCCTCTGATCTACACTTCAAAAACAATGAAAAATCTTGCTGGAATTGCTCATAATATGCTCTCAGCACGTCTGGGGGACTTGTAGTAGCCATGTAAATGTTCCCTTTATTACTTTCCAGCCCTTCGGGAACCTGAATGGAAATATAATTCACTCATAAAGTACTGGTACTGTATTTTACATGAATATAATTTCCAAAACATTAGCTGATACTAAACCTGAGAGAGCCACTGAAGACTATAGGAAGAGTGTATGAAATGCAGACTCTTGTTTCTGAAAAGCCTGCCATAGAAAGAACCAGGCACTCCAGTGAAAAAACATGGTCCACTGCCAGCAAAAAGTTGTTTCTTCAGTTTGTTTTGGAAGCTGGGCAAGGATTTGAAAATCGTGTTGAAGTCATTCCCCGGAAGGTCATTCAAGAACACTTGATACTCGGGTGATTTTTGGCCTATCTTTTGGCGAATGCTATCCACCACTTTGATAAGTTCAGATATCACGAACAAAGTGTTTGGTCCTGAAGAACAACCCAAATCTGCAATGGCTATGGCTGCAGGGTAGGTGCTGCAATAAAGCTTAGTTATGGCTTCCTCTGTGATTGGCTTTGTCATGGATATCACCTTTTGCTGTCCAAATTAGTTCAAGTCAAAACAAAAAATCTTCAGTATATGAAACTTATTGACAAATTATTTTCTGATATTTTCCAATTAAGGGAGAGTTAATCAATTACCTGAACTAAAGAGTTGTTCGCATAACTGGTTTCTCCAACTCCTCCTTTCATATGAAGCACTTGAACTACTTCCATCTCGACCTCTATCTCTCCCTCTCTTACTAGCTATCAAGCTGGAATAATGGCTAACTTGTGTGCTCAATGAGACGCTGCATCTCCTATTTATAGGTGTTATTTGCCTCTCGGGTACTCGGGTGTTGTTCAGGGTTTATTGTATTTAACACTATTATTTTATTCCTTTTTTTGGATCATCCATTTCAACCAATCAAAAGAAGATCCTTTTCTTGTAACAATTATTCCTATCTACAAGGCCATACAGGATAAAAATAAAGGTGTAGTTGGTGAAATTTTTTATTAGAAATAAGTAAACCAAAATTTTGATAAAAAAATATGAACTAGATACATGATAGAATTTATTATGAAAATTAATAATATGTAAAAAAATATATTTAAAAAATTATTAAAATTTAAATATTATAGGTAAAAATATTGTTAATGTTTTTATTAAAAAAATATATTTAATAAATATATCAAAATTTATTAAATTTTTTTAAAATTTTATATATTTAATATATGTGATGAGATTTTTTAATTTATCAATTTTAATTTTAATTTTAATTTTTATTTATTCATTTTTAATAAAAAATTTCATAAACTTCATCTATAAAAATTTCATATAAGATTTCCGTCACTATAAAAACCTATAAACAACAACCACAACTTTGTCCTAACCACCAAAGCATTTTTACTAACGTTGTAGTATTGCTAGAGAATTATAAACCAAAGTCCAACATATCAAGATTACATGTCCCATCCTAACGAGCTCATTGGCTCGCGCATTGTTCATTTTATCTTTTTGGGTTTTCCAATTAATATTGGCACGTTTTTCTTCACTTCACATTATAAAGTTGGCTATATCCCCATCTTTTTTCTTTCTTTAAGTGAAGAAAGGGAGGTCTTCTCCATCCCTCACGTTAGGAGATATTAGAATTTATATTTAATATATTATTGGTGTATATATTTTATATATTAATAAAATAGATTAGATAATAATATTTTATTAATTAATAAATTTTTTTTAAAAATTAATTTTTATATATTTATTTTAAAAATTAATATTTATTTATTAATAAATTATTATTATTTAATTTATTGATAATATATAAAATTATATACTATTAATGTATTAAATATAAACTCGAGATATTATAGTTTCTATCATACGTTACTACTAAAAGATTTTTCCTATGCATAATCTTGTGCCACCTGCAATTACTGACCAAAAGCAACTTATTAATCTATAATTAATTAAGGTAGAAAGATTCCGATAATATAAGGTTATTGTGAAGTGGGCCAACCCTTATGGTTGTTAACACAGACTTTTCCTCCAGCTTGTAACAATTATTAATTTTTTGAATTTTCCCATGCAGCATTCCTTGAAGTTTGTTGAAAGTTGTTGAGGTGAGATATGATAATTTGTACGTATATCATATAAAATATTAAAATTTTTATATTTATATTTAATTTTATATAAAAATTATATATTATAATTTATATTAATATAAAAATATAAAATATATTTTTTTATTTTATTAAATTTATATATAATTATTATTATAATTTTAAGTTATGTCATTTTTATATTTTATTTTTATATTATATTCAAATCGAATTATTATATCATATTTTAAATTATCAAATTTAGTTAAAATTAATTTTTTATTTTTTTATAATTGCTTTATTTTCTTGTTTATTTTAAATTATTAAATCTTGTTTATTTAATAATATATATATATATATATGCATCATATTAATGAGATCATGCAAGTGCCGTATCTAGTTTTGCATAATGAAAATAATGCATGCCTACGTAAGTGACGTCCCCAGTTTTGCATATGGTTATCTGCTTGCGATCGCTATGATGTAATCTCTATTATTAGGTTGCTATTAATTAGATATATAGTTTGGATTTGTTTACTATTAAAAAAATTATAATGGACAAGAGAGACCAAGCTCAAATCATTTGACAATTTCAAAATTTTATTGATTTTATAAGCCATTCTTAACACATAGGCTGCTGTGGCTATAGACCTGATGATAAAGAGTGCTAACTCAACTCGAGAAAGGATCTTCTCCTCCGATGAAAAATAGTGAAGATCTCTAGCTTTCACCGTAGAATACTTTTAAACAAATTTATTTTGTCACATCATTTTACCTGTTTTATTAATTTTTATCTATTTTTTATTCAATTTATGGTCATTAAAATTTCAATTAGAGAGTACTCCCTGTTCCATTTTTTTGTCTTTTTTTTTTTGGAATGTTTCAAAATTATATATATTTTTTAACATCTATAATTATTATTTTTTATATTTTAAAATTATTTTTTATGATTTTTTATTTTTTTATATTAAAAATTATAAAACTTTAATTTTAATATTAAATATATTAAAATTAAAATTTGTTTCTTAAGCTCTATAAAAATTAATACATCTCAAATATTTTAAGATGAAGAGAGTAATTTTCATATACATAAATCGCTTTAAAATAAAACAGTGAACATTTTCATTACTTTTAATCATGAAAACATTTTTTCAATATCGTACTTCTTGGGTTTATGTAATGATGACGTAATTAAAAAAAAACGTATTATGTAATAATCTTTAAATAATTTGAACGCAAGCATACTTGGTTGCGATGATCGGGGCTAATTTGTCCGGTGTGGGACTTGCAAACAGCATTTTTTTATTAATTATCGAGAGAGGCACCTGGGACGTGCGAATAGATTGTTAACGTGAAACACGAAAATACGAAAACGATATTAATTAAGATTACAAAAATAATATAATTTAAAATTAAAAAAATTATATATAAATTTAATAAAATTAAAAAATTATATTTTATAATTTTATATTAATATAATTTTTAATTTTAATTTTTATATAAAATATAATATAAATATAATATTTTATATAATATTTAACAAACCTAAATGAACCAGAAACCACTTCAACATAATGGTTGGTGGGATAAGAAGCGACGTCTTTTTAAATTTTAGATTTGGACGGTTGAACCTTACGCGGTGGAAATCGAAAACCACTTCAATATAATGGTTGGTGGGGATAAGAAGCGATGTCTTGCTAAATTTTAATTTGGACGGTTGAACCTTACGCGGTGGCAATTGAATTACACGATGCTCGGTTAGGCCGAAGATCCTGACTTAACACACGTACGTGTGTGTACATATACATGTATATATATATATATATATATTATATACCCTTAATCATTTTTACAGAAAATAAAAAATAATGTAAATAAATCCTTCTCCATATATATATATATTGCCAAAAATTTTCATATTTTTTATAATTAATAAAAACTTGAATAGTAAAAATACAATGTATATATCATCTTGTATTAAAGACGGAGTAACATCCCACATTTTTATTTTAAAAATATATATAAATTAATATTTTTAAAAATAAAATATATAATCTACATCTTTAATTTTTAAATAATGTATCATTTAATCTAAATTTTAATACTATTAACTTAACATGTTATTTAACAAGTATAATTGTATTATATGCATATATTTTATTAAATAAAAGTATTAAGATTTTGTAAAAACTTTATTTGGATGTCGTATCACAAATAATAATTAAACAATCTTAGATAATTTTTATGATTCAAGTAAAATATATAATTTTTAATTTATATTGAAAATAAATGTTGATAATATGTGTAATGAATATATAATTTGATAATATTTGTCAAATATCATAATATATAAAAAATGATATAGTTAATGAGATTAAAATTTAGATTAACATTATATATAATTTAAAATTTTAATGTACAAATTATAAATTTTATTTTTTAGATATTAATTTATAAATATTTTATAAAATTCAAATACTAATTGTTAAGCTGAACAAAAAATTAAAAAAAAAAAAGAAAAAGAAAAACAATGCCCTATTTACCGACCACTTATCTCCATTGTTATGGACAAAACCCATCTGTTCTACCGAAATCTGTGGAGGAGATTAATACCTTAAATTATAATAGTACAAAACCAAATAATTTACATGGCTTGAATTGTATAGACATAGATCTTTCGAACCCATCATCTTTTGGCATTGCTGCGGTTGTGGCTCAAATGTCTTGGTGCCTCAATCAAACCAGCGCATGATTCCCACATGTTTCACAAGTTGTGTTATGGACATTTAGTACCCATTAGAGCTGTCGTCGGTGGCCAACATGCACCACGTGAACCATGGCTTTCATCTTGGAATTAGAATATCTAATGTACCAAGAACCAATGTGTTAAACAATTTGTTATTTGGCTTCGGCTTATCAACATTTAAACAACAACTAAAACGATAGAATTTTAGGTTATTATTGACTTAAATGGAACTTTAAAATCACATTCGGTTGCCATCAAGAAAATTGATGCCGTATTCAAACCAAAATTTTGTTTGAAAGTTGTTATCTTCTGATTCTTACCAATTTTGATTTTTGGTTTCCAGTTCATCGGTGACTAGATTGTTTGCGTGCATAGGATATACAGCTGATCCTTTCCAAGGAGTTTGATTCTTGGCTTGTCAAGTGTAATTGCAGCAGATG
This sequence comes from Durio zibethinus, assembly GCF_047325235.1. NCBI lineage: Eukaryota > Viridiplantae > Streptophyta > Magnoliopsida > Malvales > Malvaceae > Durio > Durio zibethinus. The sequence continues at coordinate 20,709,432 of NC_143185.1, forward strand.
GTGCGAGCTGGTGGGCTGCAAGGAGAACAAATATAAGCAAGTCGATCCAAATATGAACAAGAACATAGAACTCATGGTCAAATATGCTAAAAAAAAATGCAAATCCAAGTAAGAATCCAAGAATCTGGGAATGTGGTTGTCGTAACGGTTTTGAAGCCACTTGACGAATTTGAAAACGAAAATAAAAGAACGAAAAACGGAGTTGCCATTGATCACCTATTAAAATTTATCATTTTAATAAGATTTTAACATTAATTAAAATTTATTTAAAATATAATTTTATAGTCTACGAAACAATCTGGATTCAGGAGTCAATTACGCGTAGAGAAGTATTAACACCCCCACAACACGCGTTTAAAAACGATACCACTTAATTATGTTTATCCATTGATTTTAATAAAAACAGTCTTATTTTTTGTGTTTGAAAAATAATTCCTTGATTTATTTTTTTTATTCATTGCATTTTTTATTTTTCCTTTAATTTTATTTAATATTTATTATTCAAGTTTAATTCTAGAAAAATAAATTAGAACCTTTTTATTGAAATAATTCTTAAAATGTTTCAGTACGTTGGTAACATTAGAAAAAATTTTTCTCACCCAGAGATTTCTTAGACATCGCTTTTTGGAATACCTTAGAATCTCATCTTAGGAGATTCGAATTTACTTTTCATAAAAATTATGTCATGCATGCAATGCAAATGCTAACATATTGATGCACACATTTTATTTTTACTCTTTGGAAATATTATGAATTTTTATTAATTTTTTCGTTTAAAAAAATGAAGAAAAGAGAAATTTTTATTATATTGAAGATTTTCTTTAAATGTTCCAATACAGTGGTAATATTTAAAAAATATCTTCTCACCTAGAGAGTTCTTAAAGCATCTCTACTCGAAATACTTTTAGAATCCTATCATTGAATAAATTTTCCCTTTTTTTCTCATTTTTTATTACTTATTCTTAATTTATTAATTAATTTTATTTTTTTATTGTTAAAGAAAATAAATTTTTTATTGTATTGAAAACTTTTTATAAATACTCCAATACATTGGTAATATTAAAAAAAATATTCTCACCTAGAGATTTCGTAGGTATCACTACTTGGAGTACCTTTGAATCTCATCATCGGATAAAAATTTTCTTTTCTTACAATTTTTATTAATTTTGTATTATTATTAAGTTTATTTTTTATTTTATTTTTTATTTTTAGAGTTAGTTTTTAAATTTTAACAAAATTATAAAAATTTTAACTACATATTTCATCATTTAATCTAACAAATATAATTATTTTAATATGCACAAATATTAAAAAATAAAAAAAAATAAAAATTTTTTTTTACCGGTCAATGCTGTGTCCAGTCTGGTCCAACGACTTGGTTCAGTCTGGGTGACTCGATGGTTCGACGCAGTTTGGTTCTGTTCGACCCGATTTATCTGGATCGATCAAGGTCAAATGATGAGTCAGGTTGTCGGGTAGGGTCGACGGGTTGACGCACGAATCTTAGGATTAAAACGACGTCGTTTCGATCGTTTAATGAAATGTCATTTTGGCTTTCAACTTTCTATAAAAACTTAAAATTTTTTTCTCCCATTTTCTCTTCTCCCCTTTCTCTCTATACTTTCAAAGCTTCTCTTTCTACCCTGTCAGCCAGTCACCATTGACCGCCGTTGGAGGTTGATTGTCGATCGTCGATCGTCATACACGACTATCGAAAATTTAAAAAAAGCCTAAAATATTCCCATCGATTTTTTGAACACAGATATAGCCTTCTTTTCACTAAAAAGGGTTCTGATTCCTTATATCTACCTTCAAACTTTCGGTCAAACTTTTTTTTTTGTATTTTGACCCCTTTCTTTTTTACTGACTTTGCTTTTTTTTTGTAGGTGATCTCGATGTTGAGTCCCCCCGTTCCAGGGGACTATCGTAACGGTTTTGGGACCGTCAGACATAAAAGATGATGTTTTAAAATCGAGAAAAATAAATAAAAAAGTGAGAGTCGCCACCAATCTTTGTTAGGGTGTGATTAGCCACCCAAAAGTTTATCCTTTTAATAAAACTATAAAAATGGGTTTAAAGTTTATCGAAAAGATAAATTTTGGTCTACGAAAAATCAGGTTGAGTCCGAGAGTCAGTTACGTATGGGGAAGGATTAGCACCCCCACAACGCCAATAAATTGGTACCATTCAACTATGCGCTATTTTCAATGTTGGATAAAAATGATTTTAATTTAAAATTTAACACTAATTCCCTTCACTTAAAAAAAATAAAATTTTGCTAAAATATTTATTTAGAACTATTAAGAAAATCTTTAAGTTAAAGAATTATCTTAAAATTCTTCATCGTCTAGGCAGAATTTAAAATAACTCTTTTCGCTTAAGATTTAACACAACAATCCTTAAAATGAAATAGCACTTTTTATAGAAAATTGTTGGTGACTCTTCAACATCTAGGCAGAGTACCAAGAATTATTTTTTTCGAAATATTATTTTTATTTTATTTTGTAATATCATAATTTTTTTTAAAAGTAGTATAAATAAAAATTAAAGACAGAATAGTACAAATAAATACTAATAATAACATGCTAATGTGTGTATATTAATGAATGTTATGTAAAATGAAATGTAATTTAAAAGTTAGATTCTTAAGCATAATGAGACCACCCTAACTCTCCAACATCTAGACAGAGTTTAGATACGACTGTTTATATTTAAGATCCCAATTTACTATTATACTTTTTATTTATTAATCTTATTGTTGATGTAAATTAAGAAATCGTGTGAAAAGACTTAACGAAGTAAAATTTCCTAAAGACCCCATCATCTAGGCGGCATTCGGGAACAAATTGCTTCAAATAGAATTTTCACACGTGTCCTTAGGATTTTTAGGAGTTTGGATTTTAGGAATTTTGGATTTTTAGGGGTTTGGATTTTAGAGATTTTGGATTTTTACGGGTTTTAAAAACTTAGGATTTTGAAAATTAAAAATTAGTGTTTAAGGTTTAGGTAAAACGCGAACATCTCTAAAAATCTCCATCATCTAGGCGAACTTTCGGAGTAGGTTCAATTTTTTATAATTTTTTAAAACTAATTAAAAATTTCTTATATTTTTTTTTTATGAAAATTTATTCATAATTCCCTAACATCTAGGCAAAATTATTTCTTTAGAAAAATATTTTTATTCCCTCTAATATCTAGGCAGGAAAAATAATAAAAATTATTTTTTTGAGCATTTTAATATATTTTTAATTATTATTTGTTTTCAATTTTATTACTATTAAAATAATTAAACATTTATTCTAACAAATTTATAAATTTATCATGCATAAATATAAAAAATATATTTAAAATAACAAAAATAATAATATATAAAAAAATTTTGAAAATTCAAAAAAAAAATTTTTTTTACCTGAATCGGACCGGTCAACGATTCGGTCAACGATTCGGTCAACGTTGGTCTGGACCGATCTGACCGATTCTGCGGTTCGATCGATGGTTCGGGCGGTCCAGTGGTTCGGACCGGCTCAGATCGGTTCACTGGTTGGCTGAAGCGGGTTGGTGGGTTGGTTTGTGTGGATCTCGGATCAGATCCGGATCCACTCACGGATCCTTTTTGATTAAAACGACGTCGTTTTGGGTCTTTCCTTAAACGACGTCGTTTTGAATTTTTGCTTGACTATATATAGTTGAAGGTTTTTTTTTTTTGTTCATTCGATTTCTGTTTCAAAATAAAAAAAAAAGAGAGGGAGAGAGAGCTATGGGGAAGAGGTTCGGCAGCCCTCTGTTCGGTCGCCGGACCACCGCGTCGGCTGTCACCTGGGTCGTCCCCGACAGTGGTCGTTGATGATCGAAAAAATGCCAAAATACTTTCGGAAGTGCTCTTCAACGCGCTTTTCTAAGATTTGACCTCATTTTGTCGAAAACAGCCCCGATCGGCGTAGATCGGGGCTCAAAGTTTTTGTTTTCAATTTTTTTGTTTGTTTTGTTGAAGCAAGATTGATCTGTTTTTTTTTTTACTTTTACAGGTAGCTTCAGCGCTAGGTTCCTCCCTGCGGGGAGGACTGTGTTTGTACCTTTTTTGTTTCTATTTTTCTTTTCTTTTTATTGTTGTGGTTTCTGTTTGGTTTTTTGATGGGTAGGAGGTTTCGATTTTGGGTATTCAAAAGCTTGTTCAAAGGAGGGGGGCTGTGTGTCTGAAAAAGCTTTCGAAAAGGGAGGTTCCAGAGATCTGTTGAAGGAAATTTCCAGAAAGAGGTTGAATGGGGATTCCAGAGGGAGATTGAAGGGGATTCCGAGAGCTGTTGAAGGGGATTCCAGCCAGCCTCCAGAAAGGGGGTCTGCGAAAGAGGTTGAAGGGGATTCGAGCCAACTTCTTTTTTCAGAGCTTGAAGGAAAAATGGCTGGAGATTTTTAAAGGCTTCAATTAAGGGGATCTAGGTGGTTGTAGGGTAGTTAGTTGGTGGTCGTAGGGTGACTGGTCGGGAGGCTGATCGGGTAGTTGGTCGAGGGTTGGTTGGGGTTGGTTCGGCGCCATACCAACCTCTTGATTTCTGTCTTATTTCTCTTTTTTAATTTTTAATTAATATATATTTTATTATTATTGTTATTATTATTATTAGTATTAATATATTTAAAATGGAAATAGTAGACCCGGATAAAACTGATATTTACGGCTGCCCCTTTTTGCACATTACTGAGAATCAGAAATAGGGCAAAGACAAAGACAACGATTTTGTCCGAAAATAAATCATGATCTTTTATTTTTTATTTATTTATTATTTAAAAAAAACAAAATGATTAGGATGACGTCGCAAGTCGAAAAATAATGAATTGATCGAGATAACATCGCGAATCGATTTTATGCCCAGAGGTCTTACAAATCATGCCCGGAGGTCTTACAGAATTGATTAAGATAACACCACAAGTCAAAAATAAAAAATCGATCGGGATAACACCGCAAATCAAAATTATACACGGAGGTCTTAGAAATTATGCCCGGAGGTCTTATAGAATTGACTAGGATAACACCGCAAGTTAAAATTATAGAATTGATCGGGATAGCACCGTGGATCAAATTTATGCCCGAAGGTTTTACAGAATTGATTGAAATAACACCACAAGTCGAAAGATAAAGAATCGATCGGGATAATACCGCGAATCGAATTTATGCCAGGAGGTCTTAGAAATCATGCTCGGAGGTTTTACAGAATCATGCCCGGAGGTCTTAAAAATCATGTCTGGAGGTCTTACAGAATTGACTGTGATAACACCGTAAGTCAAAATTATAGAATTGATCAGAATAATATCGCGAATCAATTTTATGCCCGGAGATCTTACAGAATTGATTGAAATAACACCACAAGTCGAAAGATAAAGAATCGATCGGGATGACACCGCGAATCAAATTTATGTCCGAAGGTCTTACAGAATCATACCCGGAGGTCTTACAAAATTGATTGGAATAACACCACAAGTCGAAAGATAAAGAATCGATCGGGATAACATCGCGAATCGAATTGATGCCTGAAGGTCTTAGAAATCATGCCCGGAGGTCTTACAAAATTGACTGGGATAACACCATAAGTCAAAATTATAAAAAATTGATCGGGATAACACCGCGAATCAATTTTATACCCGGAGGTCTTACAAATCATGTCCGGAGGTTTTACAGAATTGACTGGGACAACACCGCAAGTCAAAAAATAAAGAATTGATCGGGATAACACCGTAAATCAAATTTATGCTCGAAAGTCTTAGAAATCATGCCCGAAGGTCTTACAAAATTGACTGGAGGTCTTAAAAATCATGCCCGGAGGTCGTATAGAATTGACTGGGATAACATCGCAAGTCAAAAAATAAAGAATTGATCGGGATAACAGCGCGAATCAAATTTATGCTCGGAGGTCTTAAAATTCTCAAAATCTTTGAATGCTCCTCATAATCAAAGGCAATGAAACTTTAAAATTTAAAAATCTTTTAATTTTGAAAGTCGTGCATAAAGGCTTCTAGAGATTATGCCCAAAGGTCTTACAAATCTAAAAATCTTTGAATGCTCCTCATAATCAAAGGCAATGAAACTTTAAAATTTAAAAATCTTTTAAAACATGGCTTTCACCTTATCAGAGATTTTTTAGACTCTAAAGGTCTTTTCTGAGGAAGGTTCCCTCTAAACAAAGGCTTTAAAATCTTGATTGAAATTGGTTCCTCTTAAACAGAGGCTTTAAAATTTTGATTGAGAACGATTTCTCTTAAACAGAGACTTTAAAATTTTAAAAACATGCCTTTTTTTATTTTTTAATATTTACAAAGTTGATAAATGCAAACATGACAAATATCTATTCTCATCAAATGATGCTGATGCAAATGTTAATGCCAACGTAAGAATGCAAATGCTTGATACATTTGACTTTTTCACAATGCAAATGACAATGTCTTTTTCATGTAGATGCCCCTACAAATACCTTTTCTTAAGATGCATATGCCATGATGCAAATGCAAATTCTTCTTATGGTGTGAATGCAAATGTCTTATACAAGTGATGCAAATACGAATGTCTTTCTTGTGATGCAGATACCATGATGCAAATGCAAAAACTCTTCTTGCTCCACTTTTTTTTGTGAAAAATTTTTGTTTTTGTTTTTTTTTTGAAAAATTTTGTTTAAATTTTCATTGTTTTACTTTCACCCAAAAAAAAATGATCTCAGTATTATATGCAAAATGCTCAAATAATCTTAAAAATTTTCAAAAGTGATCAAAAATTACCCCACATAAAGTATCTTTACAATTGAATGAAAAAAATTTAAAACTCAAGACTTTTGAATCTCTTGAAAATTAATAATTACTATTTGGAAAGCTTATGGATGGGGGTAAATTGACAATTCAATTCCTTTTACTGGTGGGCATATCTCATGGAAAGCTGGACGAGGGTTGCAAGAATTTCTTTCGGGCTTACAAAAGAGATAAATTTTTAAAACATTTTTTTTATTGAAAACGTGATACTCCAATGTGAGTCAAAACTAGTAATTACTTTTCAAACAAGATTTGAGAAGAAGACAAGGCTATTTTTTTTTTATTTTTAAAAGAAGGTCTTTAATGGGTACTGATCTTTCAAAAGGTTTTGTATCAAGACTTTTTATTTTTGATAGAACCTTGAAACTCTAAAATTCATTTTGAGGCCTCAAAAAATGACTTTAGCTCTAAACTGCCCTTTTGGAGTTTTCACCTTAGAGCTATATTTTTTTTATCAATGAAGAATTCAACAAGTATATACAAATTTAGGGATATTGCTCTTCAATCCATGTATCCATATTTGATCAAAATAGGCTTTTCAGGGTGTGTAATGTAGGCCGAGGTTAAGGGTTCTAAAAAAAATAGATAAATAAGCTCAAATATGTTATTTAGGGTGATTAGGCCAAGGATCCTAATGAGCACTATTTGGCTTTCTTCTTTTACCCCCTTTTTTTAAAAACATTTGGCTTTAGTTTTAGCAACTTTACTCACCCTTTTTTTTTTTCGAATTCTAAGTGAAGCTTCAGATTCTTATCTCTAAGATTTCTTTGTTTTGCCTCAGAAATACTTAACTTTATCTTTGGCTATTCACTTTCTTGAATCTTGAAATTTCAATCGAAGCCTTGTTCACTTTTTACCCCAGACTTTCACCTCCGAAGGGCATGTTAGATGCTTTCAATATCGGATACTTTTTTTAAAGTTAATCTTGAATGTATCCTAATTTTTTTCCTAATGTAGAAAATGATCCTTGGCTAGGGTTTATTTTGGAATAAAAAAAATTTAATAAGCTCAAATGGGTAGCAAATGGATAATTTTTATGTACGAGAAGGATAGAAAAAGATAGCCATTCATCATTTCAAACATGATCACTTGGGTAGAAGAGCAAATCATTGAATATGTCCTTTTTATTTTTTTATCTTCTTTTTTATTTTTTTTATTTTTTTATGCCCCATCTTTTTTTACTCAAGGTTCTAACGACGATTAAGTCGTATAGGATTGATCGCATAGCTCAAAAAGGCTTTTTGGGCTCTAAATTTTTTTGGCATTTTCTTGGTGAAAGGAAGAGAAAAGGTATAAAAGTATGAAATAAATTGTCTTAGGCAGAAAGGGATTTTTTTTTAATGTGCCTTAAGACATGGAACAAAGGTTATTTAAGAAAAAGGCTCAAGTGTTTTTGTATCTACGGTCATTGTAAAATTTTGACACACATTGGACTATCAATTGGAAAATTTGAAAGAATATCTGATTTTTAAAATTCAAAACAAACTTTCAAAATTAATCTATTTTGTTCTTTGCCCAGAAAAAGATTATCGACCCTTTAAGGTCTGAACTCAAACTCACATTCCCTGAAAGGTTATGGTTGATGAGTCCAATCATTTAAGTAATTAAGGACATGAAAGTATTTGAAAAGGTGTGGAGGTATTTGATGAGCTTTTTCCTATTACCATTTCTTTTAAGAATTCTTCCATCTTCATCACAAAATAAAATTTTTTTTCTCTTTTTTTTTTTTTGAAAGTTACTTATGTGGGACTTTTATCCAAACAAATGCATAAAGAAAAAATTTTATGAAAAAGATTCCAAGTATTCAATTCTTCCAAAATAAGTTAAATAACTCATCGAGACACAATGCACATGTCCTACATACATAAAAAAAAAATCATCCTATCCTGATTTTTAAAACTTGACACCTCCCTCTTCATCTCAACTTTTCACATTTGACAATTGAATGGAGTCAACAACTTTCATTGTTCTATTACCTTCGAAGTTAGAATACCATTCTTGATAAGATTTTCAATATTTTTTTTCAACTGCCTGCATTTTTCAGTTGAGTGGTCAATTGCCCCCATATGGTAATCACACTTATCATTGGGATTGTAACTCCTTGCTGATGGATTTGGTGTTGTTTTTAGAGGCACAGGAGTGAGATGTCGACCTTCTATTAGCAAAGACAAAAGGTGAGAAATAGGGATGGGTAATTTCTCTTGATCATTCCTTGGTCTCTTTCGATTTTTTATTGGTCGAGTGGTGGATTCAAATGTGGGAGTAAGATCATGAATGACCACTTGAGGATGAAAGTTTACTGAAAAGCTCAAATGTTGGCTTGATTGGCAAAGATATGGGTTTTGAGAGATATGACTTATGACAAGGTGATGAGGTTGATAAGCAAGATAAAGATTGTACGGGATAAAGCTATTAGGTAGATACCCCTTCAGTGTGACTGTTTGCACCTCTTCTTTATTCTATTTTGATGTACTTTCTTTTTCAATATCTGTCACATCTTTTAACTTAATTCTGTCACTCTTAATTGCATTTTCTATAATTTTACCAGAAATCACCATGTCTGAAAAGTTTTTAGAGATATTCTCAATCATTCTTTCATAATAGGGAGTGTCCAAAGAATTGACAAATAGAACAGTAATTTTTTTCTCTAACAAGGGTGGTTGTACTTGAGCTGCTATGTCTCTCCATCTCTATGCATATTCTTTGAATGTTTTAGTTGATCTTTTCTTCATGTTCTGTAAGGACAACCTATCTGACACCATATCTTCAACATGCTTATATTGTGCTAGTAAAGCCTTAGCTAATTCATTCCAAGAGCAAACCTTACTTTGATCTAACTGAGCATACCATTTTGCTGCAGGTTCAGTGAGACTATCTTAAAAGTAATGGATCAATAATTTATCATCATGAGTGTAGCCTATCATCTTTCGACAGTACACGGTAATGTGTATTAAAGGGTATTTTGTTCCATCATACTTTTCAAAACTTGGGGCTTTAAATTTTGATGAAATAACAAGATCAGGTACTAGACTAAGTTTACTGACGCCAATATTTTTGTACACATCATGGCTTTCAATTGCTTTCAATCTCTCTTCTAATAGATCATACTTATCTTTCATCATTATATCTTCTGATGGATCTGACACCCTTTTCAATTTCTTTAATTTTTTATGATCATCCACATTAGGCACAGTAGTGAAGTCGTGAGGAGTATTCCCAAGATTGACATTTGTCTGAACTGATGGTAACTCGGCAAAATGGCCAATATAAGGTTGATGAGTTGTTGAAAGTGCTTGTGACACATGGGGATCTTGAACATATGTGAACGCAGATGGATACAATGGTGTCTCGATAGTTGTTTCCTCCCTTATCCTGTATGTCTCAACAACTTTTTTTTTTGTCAATTCCACTATCATCTGTTTTAATTATGCCAGTTGTCTGTTCATGTTTTGTTGTATTCTCGTAATTGTTTCACTGATATCTCCTTGGGCCTTTTCTACTCTGTCCATTCGATTGGCACCTTCATTTTCCATGATTATGGTACTGACTTGAGTGCTATAAGTGTGCAGACTCAACTGACCTTGTTTCTTAGAATAGCTATCCTTGAACCTTTTATTAATTACCAGAAGTCAGAAATGCATGGCATGAATTCTATTATATATAAAAAAAAATTGCTTCAAAGGTTTGACAAGTATATTTACAATTATCATTCCTTATCGTTAGCTGGCATGAAAAACAATGAATTCAAGCAAATGATGCATGATATGCAAGTCAAATTTTGTTACTTTGGTGAAGAAAAACTTGAATTCCATCCTATATTCAAAATAGGTCATCTAGATATATCTCTTATGTCTCAAAAGTTTGGTGAAAACATACTTGCAACCATCACTCTTTCTTACACTCTTTTAGGCACGCCAATAAAACAAATAGATGCATCAATTCATAAAAAATCTAGGTTAAAATAAGTTTTCATTCATTTTCAAAAGCATCAAGTTTACACATCATGAACCATTCTAGGACTGGGGCCAAAAAGTGCCAAATATGCTCCCACTTCCCTTTGTCTTTCCTGAAAAATAGTTGACTATGATTACTAGGGAGGATAACTCTTTGCTTAAAAAGCTTTTTATTCATCATTCTGACGAATTTTACTGTTATCTGCAGCATTGCCTACCATTTTGACATGGATCGAAGAAGGGTTCTCGTGAATAATTGGCTTCATTTTGGCATCAAAACTCAGATATTCGACTTTCATCAATCCTTGCACCTTATGTTTCAAAGCTGTGCAATCTTCCAGAGAATGGCCCACAACACCAAAATGGTATTCACATTGGGCATTAGGGTTATACCATTTAACGAAAGGTGGTTTACGAGGTTTAGTAAGGATAGGGGCAATGAGGTAGTTCCTTAGGAGCAGCGAGTATAACTATGTGTAGGACATAGGTATTGGATCAATAGGGGCTTTTCCTTTGGTGTTACCAGAGTTTTTTTATCCTATGGTTGGTTTACTTTGTTGAAATGGTGCTAGTATAGTTGGTCTCAAGGTGAATTGAAAAATTTTGAGTCGAAGATCGGGTTCAAAAGATAGTGACGGAATAGCATACTGAACAGATGATTGTGAAATATGAGATGGTGGATATGGGTTCAGGTGTGAAATTCTTGGTGGTTGCATGAAAATTAAGGGTTTAATCCTAGGTACTTGGAAATGAGGTTGAAAATGGTCATAAGGAGGATTTGAGTATGGGTTAGGACTTGAGATAGTTGCTGATGGTTGTTTGAAGCCAGGTGACTCCTTATTGGAAATCAAACTCTTGAGCTTAGTTATTTGTGTGGCTAGTTCACCCATTCCTCTCTTAAGTTCGCCCAAACTTCGATCACTGTTCAAATCACCCAATGCTTTAGCATACTCTGGTAGAGTGTTGGAACTAACAGGAGCCAATTGACTTTGACTTGACGGTAATGACAACAGTCTTTAAAGAGGAACAAACTCAACTCCATCACTCCCTCTAATCATTTTTATCAATTGAGCCATCTGTTGTTTCATCTCTCGAAGCTCAAGCCATAATTCCTCTTGATTTAACTCCAAAGCACTAATCCTTGCTTCCAATTGATCTCTCATTTTCATCACTCTGATTCCCACCATGACAGGCATTTTATTCCAGAATTTAGACAAAAAATTCTAGACTATTACCCTTATTAAATGAATATAAAAAAAACAAAAACACACAAAGTATGTTTATGAATACATGAATATGAGAATGTCACGGAATGTATATATACTTATGACAATGAATTTTTATATGTACAAAGACCCAAACAAAAATTTTCGTCAACCATGAATGCGTATGTAAAAAAATGCAATGTTATGTTACAAGAATGGTGAGATATGAAATGCAATGTACGTTCCATACGACTTTATGAATCTATATACATGAAATGTAATGACATATGTACATGAATGGTGAGATGTATTCCTATGACCAATGCAACATACTTGTATGGAATGCATGAACCTATCAAGTGCTCATTATATTTTTATATGAAATGCAATGCTTGTGTTATGTCATCCTAATGAACTGACATTACCTTTAAACATATAATGAAATGGAATGTGCGCACTATTTATTAAGATGCGTATGGTAGGCATGTATCATTTATCAACAAGTGTATAACATGAGATGTATGCACTGTCCATTGATGTGGATGGGATGGAATGCTCATATTATCCTATTATAATGCGAATGGGATGAGATACATGTATGATGTATGAAATGCGAAGGATGAAATAAAATAAAAATTTTTTGTATTTTGAGAAGGAAAAAAGAAAGAAATAAGGCTTGAAAATTAGTCTTTATTTGGTCAATAAACAAAGAATTAAAAAAAAAATCCTTAATCTTTGGAAATGTTCTTTTGTCTTTTTTTTCCATTTTTTTTCAATGATTGACCTAAAATAAGTACCACATATTCAAATATAATGCACACAATCAAAGAATATATAAAAAAATAAAATGACTCGAGAATTCAAAACAAACAAGTAAGAGAAATAATATAACAACCATACAACCATATAATGTCCTAATTTTTGGTAATTTTCTTAGAAGGTGGCATGACTCTATCTTAGGCAGGCTTCTTATAGCTCACGATATGCTGGGTTAGGATTTATATGTCTAAAGGTTCCCAGACTATTCCTCACATCATCGTCCATTATAGACTAGTAAGGTTCCCTGATCCTTACTCATTATGGGTTATTAACGAAAAAGATTTAATCTGAGTGGAAGTGTTTTTCTAGCAAATGCGGAGGTTATCACCTCACGAGAGCGTAGCTACTTCACTTTCTCCTAAAAAGGATGAAGCCCGGGTATAAAGCTCATGCATGCGAGTGAATATGCAAAGTGTATGCAATGTAATGTATTAATCAAAATAACATGAATAAATCAAAAGCAAAATCAAAATTAAGTAGTAACTAGCACATAATTTATTTTATTTATTAACATGAATGTTTTCAAAAAAAATAAAATAAAAGAAATTAAATATCAAATAAAATCAATTAAATCCAACCATTGTCAATAGCACATAATTAAAATGTTGGCCTGACTCTCAAATATTTCCCCAATGAACTCGCCAAGCTGTCGTAACGATTTTGAGACCGCCAGACGTAAAAGATGATGTTTTAAAATCGAGAAAAATAAATAAAAAAGTGGGAATCACTATCAATCTTTGTTAGGGTGTGATTAGCCACCCAAAAGTTTATCCTTTTAATAAAACTATAAAAACAGGTTTAAAGTTTATCAAAAAAATAAATTTTGATCTACGAAAAATCAGGTTGGGTCCAGGAGTCGGTTACGTGTGGGGAAGGATTAGCACCCCCACAATGCCCATAACTTGGTACCATTCAACTATGCGCTATTTTCGATGTTTGATAAAAATGATTTTAATTTGAAATTTAACACTAATTCCCTTCACTTAAAAAAAATAAAATTTTGCTAAAATATTTATTTAGAACTATTAAGAAAATCTTTAAGTTAAAGAATTATCTTAAAATTCTCCATCATCTAGGCAGAATTTAAAATAACTCTTTTCGCTTAAAATTTAACACAACAATCCTTAAAATGAAATAGCACTCTTTATAAAAAATTGTTGGTGACTCTCCAACATCTAGGTAGAGTACCAAAAATTATTTTTTTTGGAATCTTATTTTTATTTTATTTTGTAATATCATAATTTTTTTTTAAAAGTAGTACAAATAAAAATTAAAGACAGAATAGTACAAATAAATACTAATAATAACATGCTAATGTGTGTATATTAATGAATGTTATGTAAAATGAAATGTAATTTAAAAGTTGGATTCTTAAGCATAATGAGACCACCCTAACTCTCCAACATCTAGGCAGAGCTTAGGTACGACTGTTTATATTTAAGATCCCAATTTACTATTATACTTTTTATTTATTAATCTTATTGTTGATGCAAATTAAGAAATCGTGTGAAAAGACTTAACGAAGTAAAATTTCCTAAATACCCCATCATCTAGGTGGCATTCGGGAACAAATTGCTTCAAATAAAATTTTCACACATGTCCTTAGGATTTTTAGGAGTTTGGATTTTAGGGATTTTGGATTTTTAGGGGTTTGGATTTTAGGGATTTTGGATTTTTAGAGGTTTTAAAAACTTAAGATTTTAAAAATTAAAAATTAGTGTTTAAGGTTTAGGTAAAACGCGAACATCTCTAAAAATTCTCTTCATCTAGGCGTACTTTCGGAGTAGGTTCAATTTTTTATAATTTTTGAAAACTAATTAAAAATTTCTTTTTTTTTTTATGAAAATTTATTAATAATTCCCCAACATCTAGGCAGAATTATTTCTTTAGAAAAATATTTTTATTCCCTCCAACATCTAGGCAGGAAAAATAATAAAAATTATTTTTTTGAGCATTTTAATATATTTTTAATTATTATTCGTTTTCAATTTTATTACTATTAAAACAATTAAACATTTATTCTAACAAATTTATAAATTGTTATGCATAAATATAAAAAATATATTTAAAATAACAAAAATAATAATATATAAAAAAAATTAGAAATTTCAAAAAAAAAAAATTTTTTTACTTGAACCGGACCGGTCAACGATCCGATCAACGCTGGTTTGGATCGATCTGATCGATTCTGCGGTTCGATCGATGGTTCGAACGGTACAATGGTTCGGACTGACTCAGACCGGTTCACTGATTGGTTGAAACGGGTTGGCGAGTCGATTTACGTGGATCTCGGGTCGGATCCAGGTCCACTCGCGGATCCTCTTTGGTTAGAACGATGTCGTTTTGGGTCTTTCCCTTAACGATGTCATTTTGAATTTTTGCTTTACTATATATAGTTAAAGATTTTTTTTTGTTCATTCGATTTCTGTTTCAGAAGAAAAAAAAGAGAGGGAGAGAGAGCTCTAGGGAAGAGAGCTCTGGGTCACCGTCAGCGGTGTCGTCGGTGATCGAAAAAATGCCAAAATACTTTCAGAAGTGCTCTTCAATGCGTTCTTCCAAGATCTGACCTCTTTTTTGTCGAAAACAATCCCGATCGATGTAGATCGGGGCTCAAAGTTTCTGTTTTCAATTTTTTTGTTTGTTTTGTTGAAGCAAGACTGATCTTTTTTTTTTTTTGCTTTTGCAGGTAGCTTCGGCGCTGGGTTCCTCCCTGTGGGGAGGACTGTGTTTGTACCTTTTTTTGTTTCTGTTTTTCTTTTTTTTTTTCAATTGTTGTGGTTTCTGTTTGGTTTTTTGATGGGTAGGAGGTTTCGATTTTGGGTATTCAAAAGCTTGTTCAAAGGAGAAGGGCTGTGTGTCCGAAAAAGCTTTCGAAAAGGGAGGTTTCAGAGATCTGTTGAAGGGAATTTCCAGAGACAGGTTGAATGGGGATTTCAGAGGGAGATTGAAGGGGATTTCGAGAGCTATTGAAGGGGATTTCGAGATCTGTTGAAGGGGATTCCAGCCAGCCTCCAAAAAGGGGGTCTGCGAAAGAGGTTGAAAGGGATTCGAGCCAGCTTCCTTTTTCAGAGCTTGAAGGGAAAATGGCTGGAGATTTTTAAAGGCTTCAATTAGGGGGATCTAAGTGGCTGTAGGGTAGTTAGTTGGTGGCTGGTCGAGAGGCTAATCGGGAGGCTGGTCGGGTAGTTGGTCGACGGTTGGTTCGGCGTCGTTCCAACCCCTTGACTTCTCTCTTATTTCCTTTTTTTAATTTTTAATTAATATATATTTTATTATTATGGTTATTATTATTATTAGTATTAATATACTTAAAATGAAAATAGTAGACCCGAACAAAATCGGTGTTTACAGGGACTGAGTTACTTTTTTATATTTTTTTGTTGTTGGTTTTAGCAAAAAGCTTTTCCTTATTTTTTTGCAAGGTATCCCTTATTTTTTTTGTTGGTTCGACTAGGAGCTCTATTTACAAAGCTCCGACCATGCCCTGTGCCTGAGTGAACTGTACAAGGCTTGATAGAGGGGGATGTTGTGTATGGCACCCCAGCACAGCTTATCTGCCCTTTTTTTTCTTCTTATATCTTGTCTAGTGGTAGGGCATGATTGCAGTGAGCATAAGGCATGGGTGTGAACAGGGATGAACAGGGGGTAGTGACTTAGGTGACGGTCGGAGCGACGGTCTGACGTCGGACTCCGGCAAAGCCCTGGGATCTTTCCAAGAGCTCTGAAAATTTTTTTCTAGCTGAAGGGTGAGAATGGAGTAAAAAAAAAATTTGGTTTTATATAGAGGAAAAAAACCCAAAACGACGTCGTTTTAGTCAAGGAGGATCTGCGCGTGAACCCGGATCCGACACGAGATCTGCGTAACCTGACCCACGACCCGTTTTAGCAAGCCTTGAACCAGTTTGAACTGCTAGATCCCCCAAACCGCTGATTGAACCGTCAAATTGGTAAGACCGATCTAGACCAGTGTTAACCGGTCCGGTTTAGGTAAAAAAAAATTTTTTTTATTATTATTTTTGTTATTTTAAGTATTTTTTTTAATATTGATTCATGATAAATTCTTGAATTTGTTAGAATAATTTTTTTAATTATTTTTTAATAATAAAATGAAAACAAAGTAAGATAATAATTAAAATATATATATTAAAAATGCTTAAATAATAATAATATATTGTTTTTTTATTATTTTTTTTGCCTAGATGTTGAAGGGAATAAAAATATTTTTCTAAAAATAATTTTATCTAGATGTTGAAAAATTATTATTAATAAATTTTCATAAAAAATAAGTATATAAGAAATTTTTAATTAATTTTCAAAAATCATTAAAATCGAAATTGCTTCGAAAATTCACCTAGATGTTGAAATTTAGAGATGTTCGTATTTTCTTAAAAACGAAACCTTAAACACTAATTTTTAATTTTTAAAATCCTAAGTTTCTAAAATCCCTAAAATCCAAAATCTCCTAAAATCTGAAACCCCTAAAATCCAAACCCTTAAATCCAAACCCTTAAATTAAAACCCCAAATTTTAAAATCGAAACCCTAAAATCTTCAAACTCTAAAATCAAAATCCTAAACCTTCCATACCTTAAAACCAAACCCTAAAACCTTCAAAACTTAAATCCAAACCCTTAAAATTTGAATCTTCAAAATCTTGAAACTCTAACCTTTAAAACTTTTATTGAAGCCCTTACTCAAAACATCATGTAAATCCTAAGGACATGTGTGAAAATTTTAAAATTAGAATTTTTAAAAATTAGAATGCCATATGTCAAAAAATTTTATTTTATTTTTTTTGAAAAAAAATAAAAATGGTGCAAATGATGCATGAATACAAGTGGAAAATATTTGCTCTTAAACAAATTTTAACACTAAAAATTTTCATTGATTTCATACAACTTTGATTACATGGGATTTGTCATCCTAAAGTTATATCCATAAAAGGGTTTAACTTGCTCATAATGATTTTTCACCTCATCTAAAAAGTTTACTAGGCGCTATCCATATTCTCCTACAGGATTGACTTCTTGTCTTAACGCTTCTACCTTTTCAACCATCTCTCATGCCTTTTTTACTGCCTTACAAACTTGACTGGTTATGTACTCTATGCATTGTTACCTCCCTAAACTTTTTACTTTTCATATCATACGAACATCTCTTTCTGAGTCACATGTGAATATCCAATCTTTTTTTCTTCTCTACCACTCATCTATTATTACTGAAATATGGTTCTTATGGTCTTGTAGTTGTAACTCTAACCCTTGGATCATCCGATAAAATGATTCTATCTCATTCAGTACTTTTAGATGCTTTCTTCTCTCTTTCATGATTATAGCCTTTAACCATTCTTTTTCTTTCTGATATTCCATCAATCTTACTGAAGCCGTATTATATAATCTTTTCCAATTTTGATATTCTTGAGAGATTTCGATGGCCTCCTCTTGCTTTTCTTGAGCTTTGCCCTTCTATTGGTTCATTTCTTCTCGAAGCTCATCCACTTCGCGTTGTCGATTAAGGTAGGACTTGGTGAATTTTTCAGTTTTGAATTGAACTCGCAATCTCTTATTTTTTTAGTGCAAATCTTTCAAATCATTGTTGGCCATATCTGGTTCTTTTATGATCTTTTCCAATCTACTCCATTATATTTTTGCTTCATATTTCAACTATCTCACCTTTTCACAAAGTCTCAAATTTTCTCTTCTTATTTTTTCTTTTTCAGCTTCTAATTTTTCTTCACAAGCTCAATTTCTAATAATTGTACTTTTTTTAAAGATTAGTTGATCGATATGAGCTATCATCAAGAGGGAGTATTATATCTCTAGGTCACTTTGCTTTCCAAATTTGATAATCAAGGGTGATTTTGTCGATCAGAGGCCCTGATCTCATTTTTTGTGTTTTTTTCCATGCTTGAATCAGCTGCTTCGAGGTTCTTAGTGGATTTAGTTCCCCATAAGTGAATTCTACTTGAGCCAGGCCATGAGTGACGAGAACGAACTACTTCACACTAAATTGCTTGAGCACCATTAATGAAGCATAACTTACAACACCCCATAGCCCTAATAACGGCATCCATGGCTCGTTTCCTTCACGATACAATAAGGGCACCCGAGGCATCCAAGGCGTCATCCATTCAATTTCATCCCTAGTAAGCTTTCGTAAGAATAAAAGCCACTTTCTCTTGTTCTTCAATGTCGGCCATTGACTTCAGCAGAACTCTTCAATTGGTGCTTTATTTTGAAGATACGACTTTGAAAAAGCACTCTTTCCACACTTGAAATGACATCTGATCTACACATATAATAGTGATGCACATCCTATGAACCTTTAATTTCCATTTCGTCGATAGAAATTCAATGATCGAATGATTTTTGCTAAGACTACTGGTGCGAGATTAATTGCTTGGGTTTTCATTTGCTCGAAAAAATCTATCATAGTTATCTCAATGTAATCCAAAGTCTTCAAAAAAATTATCATGTCATACAATGCTAGAGCAAACACAGCCATACCTTGGTCATCATTTAAATGCTCCTAAATAAAGTTTCAGAGAAAATTCCAACGAATGTCGAGATGTTCACCTTTAGGCTTCGCGAAAGAATCAATGGTTTTAACTTTAACCCCCATAAGCTTAGCCAACTTTTTACGATAACCTGATTTTAGCTTTCAGGTAAATACTTTATCTGGACACTGTAGTTCTATCGCAACCAAAATTGAATATTTTTCAATAGTTGACATCAAATCTTCCTGATTAAAAGTAAAACATCTATAGGACAGATCTCAAAACTGTATAACTGCTCTAATCAATTGTTCATCCATCACTATCGAAATAAAGGATGCAATATGTTCGTACTTCTTGTAAAAACTTTTTTTTCTTGATTTAACTGATCCCAGATAGCGGTTAAGTTTTCTAAATCATTTTGTGTGAGATCTAAATGTACCTTTTCGGGTAACTCTGACACATAACTAGTAGGAAGATAATCTTCACTTTTTTGTTGGGCCTCTTTTGACCAAACATGTACTTTATTATACGGTTTACATAAGACATTGACTGATGATGAGCAAATCTGTAGTTTTATAGGATCCATGAAGACTTCTTAGGAGAAAGCTATCCTAAAGCAAATATCTCGATACAGAGCTGTATGACAAGATTTTGTAAAAAAAAAAAAGAAAACAAACAAAATTGAATTAGTGTGAGGATGTGATTTAAGAAAAATATTTTTTTTTATGTTTTGAGATTTTTTGTTTTATTTTGTTTTGTATTAGAAATAGGTATTTCCTACAAGAAGGTGGACGAGACTCTACCTAAGGCTGATTTTTTAGGCTTATTACATGTTGAGTTTGGATTAACATGTGACTAAAGGTTCTCAAATTGTCCCTCACTGTCGTCTATATTAGACTAGTAAGGCACTCTGATCCTTCACCCATTACAGGCTATGAACGAAAATGACTCTATTTGAGTGGAAGTATTTTGCTTGTCATTGTGGAGGTTATCACCTCATGAAGGCATAGGCACTCTACTTCTTCCTGTAAGGGACAGAGCCCAGGTATAGAGCTAATACATAAAATGCATCATGTTATTGTGTGTGCAAATGTTTCCTAATCTATCAATAGTATTATATACGAAAAAATAAAGCATAAGAGGCATAGTAAAAGAAATGTGTGTAAATTTTTTTCTTTTTGTTTTCGATTTTTTTTTTTACTTTTTTTGTTAAAAATGAAAATAAAAATCTAAAAAATCGATTAAGACTGTTTAAATTAAAATTTGAGGATAACACGTAGTTAATTTTGGTCTGACTCTCGAAAATAAATGGCATCCCCAGTGGAGTTACCAAGTTGTCGTAACGATTTTGGAGTCGCCCGACGAATTTGAAAACGAAAATAAAAGAACGAAAAATGAAGTTATGTGCGATTGGCCACTTATTAAAATTTATCATTTTAATAAGATTTTAAAATTAATTAAAATTTATTAAAAAAATCTTTTTTGGCTATGTGCGATTGGTCACCTATTAAAGTTTATCCTTTTAATAAGATTTTAAAATTAATTAAAATTTATTAAAAAAATAATTTTATTGTATACGAAACAGTCTGGATTCGAGAGTAGGTTACGCATGGGAAAGGATTAGCACCCCTATAGTGTCCGTTTAAAAACGGTACTACTTAATTATGTGTTATCTATTGATTTTAAGAAAAATAGTCTTATTTTCGATGTTTGAAAATAATTCTTTGATTTATATTTTTTATTCATTGCATTTTTGGTTTTTCCTTTAATTTTATTTAATATTTATTATTCAAGTTTAATTCGAGAAAAATAAATTAGAACCCTTTTATTGAAATAATTCTTAAAATGTTCCAGTACGTTGGTAACATTAAAAGAACTTTTTTCTCACTTAGAGATTTCTTACGCATCACTTTTTAGAATACCTTAGAATCTCATCTTCGGAAGTTCGAATTTACTTTTCATAAAAATTATGTTATGCATGCAATGCAAATGCTAACATATTGATGCACACATTTTATTTTTACTCTTTAGAAATATTATAAATTTTTATTAATTTTTTTGTTTAAAAAAATAAAAAAAAGAGGAATTTTTATTATATTAAAGATTTTTTATAAATATTCTAAAATACTGGTAATATTTAAAAAATATCTTCTCACCTATGAAATTCTTAAAGCATCTTTTCTCGAAATACTTTTAGAATCTCATCATTGAATAAATTTTCCTTTTTTTCTCATTTTTATTACTTATTCTTAATTTATTGATTAATTTATTTTTTTATTATTAAAGAAAAGAAAATTTTAATTGTATTGAAAATTTTTTATAATACTCCAATACACTGGTAGTATTTAAAAAAAATCTTCTCACCTAAAAATTTCGTAGGTATCACTACTTAGAGTACCTTTGAATCTCATAATCGGGTAAAAATTTTCTTTCCTTATAATTTTTATTAATTTTGTATTATTATTAAGTTTATTTTTTATTTTATTTTTTATTTTTTGCAGTTTGTTTTTAAAATTTAACAAAATTATAAATTTTTAACTACATATTTTAGCATTTAATCTAACAAATATAATTATTTTAATATGCACAAATATTATAAAAATAATATAAAAAATAAAAAAAAATTTTACTTGAACCGGACTGATCAACGTTGGGTTAGGTATGGTCCGACAGCTTGAATTCGATTTGGGTGACTCGACGGTTCGACGCTATCTGGTTTGGTTCAACCCGGTTTATTTGGACCGATCAGGGTCAAAGGATGAGTCAGGTTACCAGGTCGGTTGCGCGGACCCCAGGTCAGGTCAGCAAGTTGATTCACGAATCCTAGGCTTAAAATGACGTCGTTTCGACCGTTTAATGAAACGGCGTCGTTTTGACTTTCAGCTTTCTATAAAAGCCCAAAAATTTTTTTTCCCATTTTCTCTTCTTCCCCTCTCTCTCTACACTCTTAGAGCTTCTCTCTCAACCTTGTTGGTCGGCTACCGTCGGTCGCCGTTAGGTGTTGATCGTCGGTTGCAGTACATGGCTGTCGAAAAATCTCAAAAAAGCCTGAAATACTCCCTTCGATTTCCTGAACACAGATCTGGCATTCTTTTCACCAAAAAAAAGGTTTCCAATTCCCTAGATCTACCTTCAAACTTTAGCCAAACTTCTTTTTTTTTGTATTCTGACCCTCTTTCTTTTTTATTAACTTTGCTTTCTTTTTACAGGTGATCTTGGTGCTGGGTTCCATATTCCAGGGGACTGAGTTACTTTTTTGTATTCTTTTGTTATTGTTTTTGGCAGAAAGTTTTCCTTTTTTTTTTTACAAGGTATCCCCTCTTTTTTTTTTGTTGGTTCGACTAGGAGCTTTATTTATAGAGCTCCGGTCCTGTACCTGAGTGAACGGCACAGGCTTGACAGAGGGGGATGCCATGTATGGCACCCCAACACATGCTCTCCTTTTCTTCTTATGTTTTGTCCAGTGGTAGGACATGATTGCAGTGAGCATAAAACGTGAGTGTGAACAGGAATGAACAGGGGGTGGCAATGGCACCATGCACGGCACCCACTGTTATCAACCATTTATTTTTTCCCTTTGTTTTTTAGCTTTTTTTTTTGTTTTGTATTTTTTGTTTGTTTTTTTTCTTTCTTTTTATTTTTTTATTATTGTATTTAATAATAATATTAGTATCCTATTAATATATATTATTTAATAAAAAAAAGTAAATTTGATCAAACAAATTTGATGTCTATAATGGTTATAATAAAATTAGATGAGTTCCAGACAAACAGGCAATACGATAAGCCTTCCTAGGGAGAGTGAACAATCCAAGAATCTGATATGCTGTCGCTCTTAAATAAGATAACACTTCATGCTACAGTACTAACCAAAAAGTGTGCTCATTTAGATTTTTAGATATAGAGTAGCTTGTTTCCACGGTGAAGGAGACTGTCTTGAAGATTGATATCTCATGCCATAAATGCAAGAAGAAGGCTCCTCTTGGCTTCCTTCCCTTTCAGAACAAATTAATCAATGATGTTTATTATGATTCTTAATTTCTCAATAAAAAAGAAAAAGAAAAGGTTCCAACAATAATATCTCTGACTTTGCTCTTAATCGTTTTTTTCTCATGATTTCAGAGTTTTATGCCTCAACTCAAAACTCGACACCAACAACTAAATTCTTAAAGATCTAATCATAAAATGCAACTATGACATACTGAGGCTTCCCAACCAAATGAAACCTCAATCAATTGCAAGTGTAGATAAGATTCAGTTTGATGCTGCTGAGGGAACTGTATCAGTAACAGTGCGAAACTAACCCATATGAACTGGATAGTATTGGGCCTCCTCCCGCCCCTCCAAACTAGGAACTCCAAAGAAGCCTGAAGAGAAGAAGCCTGAACCCAAGAAAGATTATAAGAAACCCGACCCAAAGACCCAAATCCACAACCATGAAACCTGCTCTGTTTGTCAGCAAATGTCTGCTATCTATATGGACCGACATGGGGAGCCCAACATGACATGCCCTATTATGTACTAATTACTTATGTTTGACCAATTTAAGTTTTTTTTATTTTTTTTTATTTTTTATAGTAGTTATTTTTTCAAGTTTCTTTAAGAAAAACTTTGAAGGCCTGGGTTTTCTTTGTTATGCAGTTAGTCAGACTTTTACTTATATTTCATATGAAGAAAAATCATGTAGCTTTGCTGTCATATATTTTTATTTTATTAGTGGTTTTATGCAATGTATCAATAATAATTATTATTGCTACTAAAAAAGAAAAATTGAAGAAGATCTATACTTTTTTATTAAATAAGTGATAACATTGCTTAATAATAATAATTATTATTTCTACTTAAAAAGAAAAATTGAAGGAGATATATACTTTTTATTAAATAAGTGATAATATTGCTTAATAATTTTTATATTAAAAGATATTTTGATGAATAGAATTTAAAACTTCATTTTTGTTGTTTGTTTGACAAAAAAGAGCATGAAGTTTTATTTTTTAAAGGAACATATTGCAATTTTATGAAATAAATGCAATATGTAACATTGTAACTTATTATTTAGAGTGTGTTTGATTTGGAAGAATTTATAAATTTTTCTCCGATAATGAGTATTTAATTTTTATATTTGATTCAAGATAATCCAATTACAGAGAAAAATATCATATTTCTAACAGCATTTAAAGTTTCGAAATAAAAAATTTATCTCTTTCTGTAATATTCTAAGATTCCAAATAAAAAAGTTACATTATTTTAAAATTTGATCTGAATAAAATATTATAATATAGCTGTTATCATTTTGAAAAGTATGTTTGAAAGTGATTATAATTTAGTTGTAGGTTTTTATTAGTGGCATTTTTTTTTTTATATTGCAACTAAAGCGTTTCAATGAAGAAATGTCTTAATTGATAATCAATTAAGACGTTTATAAATAGAAATGCCTTAATTAATCAGTTATAAAAAAGTAAAATGATTAATTAAGATATTTGTGTACAAAAACGTCTTAAATAATTGATCAATTAAGACGTTTATGTATAAAAATACTTTAATTGATTAAATTTAGATTTTTTAATTAATGATCAATTAAGGTATTTTTGTACACAAATTCCTTAATTAATCATCTTTATAAATTTAAAAAAAGATCAATTAAAGCATTTGTGCAATCAAATGCCTTAATTGATCTTTTGTAAAATTTGTAACAAATCAATTAAGGTGTTTAAAGTACCAAATGCCTTAATTGATTATGTTTTATAAATAAAAACAACAATCAATTAAAATATTTATTTATTTTTTGCTGCTAAAGGCATCATTTATCATTTAGATATATATTATTAATAAAATAAAATAAAAAGTTACCATCATATATGTCAATGAGATTATGATAATTATACAATAATTACTATACATGAATTCTCCTTAATAAAACAAGTTGATTTCAATACAAAAATACCTTAAAAATGGAAGAAAGCTTGTGTATCGCACTTTTTCGAAAATCACATTTTATTTTAAAATTTAAGATTTTACGAATCAAAAACCTCTTTATGGATAAAAAAGTACTATCAGTAGCTACCACCTATGTATAGAAATTGGTATACCACTTCTATTTGAAATCTTATAAAAAAAGATAAATACACATTTAACTTGTATATTATATATTTTCGTTCAATTTAGAACCTTAAAAGTAAATTTTCATTTTAGTACTCTTTAACTTTTATTCTGTTATTCACTTTGATATTTTAAACTAATCAAACTTATTGACGTAATATGAACATATAATAAAATATTGATATATGTAAAAAAGATTAAGTAAATGCCACATCATTAATTGTCACTTCAACATTAATAAAAAAATTTTAAAAAACCTAAAATAGTTCAAAATATTTCAAAAATTTTACCTTTTTTATTTTTCAAATTTCAAGAAAATTTTATTTTTATTAAAATTTTTTGAATTTTTTAAAATTTTTATTTGATTTTATATATTTTTTATTTTTTAAAAGTTTTTATAAATTTTAAAAATATTTCATATATTTTAATTTTTATAAAATTTTAAAATATTTCAAACCTTTTAAAATTTTAAAAATTTTTAGAAATTTCCTTTTAATATTATAGGTAATTGATAATGTGACACTGATTAAAATTTTGACATGTATCAATATTTTATTGGATATTGATGTCAACTTGACTAACATAGTTAGTCTTATATAACAAAATAAATGATAGAATGAAAGTCAAGTATCAAATTGAAAATTTTATTTCTTGAAGTATTAAACTAATAAAAAATATATAGTATAGAGACAAATGAGTAGTTAATCTATAGTTGTTAATTTTGTTTCAGTACCGTCGTATCAATCAATATGCTTCAATTATCCTAAAATATGATACACCTCAAGATGATTTTTTATATTGGATTTAGTATCGTTATTTTTGTTAGTTTTAGTTTGTTTTGATGAATTTTTGTGAAATAATATATTTTAATCGATACGTGAATGTGAAATATATTTTATAATTTTTAACTTATTTTTTGTTATTTAATTATTTTTATTTTGATAAAAATAAAATTAATTGATAAAATAGCTCTTAAAAGTTAAGTTTTTTATTTTTTATTTTTTATACTTTTATTTTTTCAAACCAAAAGTTTATAATATTTCAATTTTTTTTCAAAAATATACTCCTTTTATAAAATTTAACAACCATAAAGTTTTGATTTTTTTTTCATCATTTTGTTTTTAATTTAATATTTATATGAAAAATGCTTATTTATATACATATGGTCAATTAAATGTTTAAAAATATCATAAAAAATTTATGATATTATTTTTTATGCTTTTAAATTTATTTATTTGATTTTTGAATATATTACATATATATTTTATAAATTAATAATAATATTATAATGTATAAATTGATATATATATATATATATTTATAAATATATTTGTATTAAATTAAAAAATCTAAAATAATATATCCAATAAATTGTTATTACCATATTTTTAAAAAAATTAAAACTTTATACGATCACATTGAGTTAACCCTGAAAAAAAAAAAAAAGGCAGTAGAACAGCCTTCAGTTTCGATCTCCTGTATCCCCACCAAACTCTCAAAACTTTGAAAATGATCTTGCAACAGCACAAGCTCAAAGAGATTGCTTTATCCGAAAAATTCTTAGACAAAGCTCTTCTCATTGTCTCATTCCCAACTTAGGTACGGGCTAACTGAGTCTGGGCTCCAACGAAGATGGGCTGTGCGAAAGTCTTCTGTGTTGGAACGGCTGATACTAAGCATGACGAGCTCCGATTCCTGTCCGAGTCAGTTCGATCCTCTCTTACCACCTTCTCTAAAAGCTCTTCCTCCAAGGTTCATTCTACTTTCTCCAATTTCCATTGGTTTCAGAATTGATGGTTTTTATTTGATTTTACAATGATATGAAAGTTGGTGTGTTATTTAGTTTTAATCCTAGTTTAACAATGTTTTTAAATTTTCTGTTTTGATAACAAAAAAATGAATTCGGGTTTCTTTTTTTACTAATGGAAATGATAGGTAGAAGTTGTGATAGTTGATGTTTCTGCTGGTCAAAAGGAAACAGAGAGTTTGGGTGATTCCAAGTTTGTGAAAAGAAAGGAACTTCTTTTATGTTATTCTGAATCCGTTGGAGAAAACCAAGTTGCTCTTCCAGATGATAGAGGTAAAGCTGTTGATATTATGAGTAAAGCACTTGAACATTTTATTAAGAAAGCTCAGGCTGATGGTGTTCTTGCTGGAGCTATTGGCCTTGGAGGCAGTGGAGGCACATCTTTGCTATCATCTGCTTTCAGATCTCTTCCTGTTGGTGTGCCAAAGCTACTTGTATCTACTGTAGCTAGCGGTCAAACTGAACCTTATGTTGGAACATCGGATTTGATATTGTTTCCATCAGTTGTGGATATATGTGGGATTAATAGTGTTAGTAGAGTTGTGTTATCAAATGCTGGAACTGCTTTGGCTGGAATGGTGATTGGAAGGCTTGAGAGGTACCGAGACTCTTGTAGCCAAGGTAAAAAATGCACGGTGGGTATAACAATGTTTGGGGTCACAACTCCATGTGTTAATGTTGTGAAAGAAAGATTGCAGAAGGAAGGTTACGAAACCCTCATTTTCCATGCCACTGGGGTAGGGGGCAGGGCTATGGAATCACTGGTTAGGGAAGGCTATATACAGGTATCTATCTCCATCATGTATTTGCTTCCAAAAAGGGAGCCTTGACTGTGGTAATAGTATTTATGTTTGAATTTAATGAGAAATGCGCAAAACCTCAACCATTAAATGCTGTGACTTTTGGAAGTTGTCATAGTTTGACACCCCATGTTAGCATTGAAGCTGGATCCTTTTGCTTATTCAAGCTGTGTTGCAGCAACATATTGAATTTCATTACCATTGAAGGTTTTTAACTTTGTGTTTTGCTCTATAATGGTTTTCTTTTCATTTATTATTCAATTCTTCAGTTTCAGCTTTTTCCTTTTTGTGTTACACAGGGAGTTTTGGACATTACAACTACTGAGGTTGCAGATTATGTAGTTGGAGGTGTGATGCCTTGTGACAGTTCTCGTTTTGATGTTATTATAGAAAAGAAGATCCCTTTGGTCCTCAGTGTCGGGGCCTTAGATATGGTCAACTTTGGACCTAAAGAGACCATACCTTCTAATTTTCAGCAAAGAAAGATTCATGTGCACAATGCCCAGGTGATAAGTCCATATACCTCGGGGTTTCTTTTCCTTTCCTTTTGGTGCTGTAAGATTGTCCATATGGTAGAGAAAAGATTATATCATTCCATCATACTTTTACTTTTGGAATTAGATGGTTAAATGAGTTTCGTTTGTACATTTTACCAAAACATCGTATCAGATCAACTTTTTCTCTGTCTCACTGCTGAAAGAATGGAGAGATAGGTCGATTGTTCTGGATTATACCATGTTTTCCGTTGTCTAATATGTCTTCTATGTG
Organism: Durio zibethinus; assembly: GCF_047325235.1. Lineage (NCBI taxonomy): Eukaryota > Viridiplantae > Streptophyta > Magnoliopsida > Malvales > Malvaceae > Durio > Durio zibethinus. The sequence continues at coordinate 20,738,167 of NC_143185.1, forward strand.
TCAACATGGGTGATTGAAGGTATCGCTCATGCGAACCACAGTAGACGAGAACAAAAAATTTGCTGGCTTTATAGCTGATAAACTGAACAAGTCTTCATCAAAGATCTGTGTTTGCCTTCCACAAAGGGGTGTTTCAGCATTGGATGCATTAGAGAAGCCCTTCTATGATCCTGAGGCTACTGGTACCCTTTTAAATGAACTGAAGAGACTTATTCATTTAAATGAAGATCGGCAGGTATCATTATTGCTTATTAAATGGTGTGTATGTAAATTTTATACTTTCTCTGTTTGTTTGGGCTTCATCGTATCATGCATGTTGCATTCCTATTGTTCTTATGAAGTTGGAAATTATGATTACTGATAGGTAAAGATGTGTCCTTACCATATCAATGACCCTGAGTTTGCGAGTGCATTGGTTGACTCATTTATGGAGATCTGTTCAAAAAATCGTCCAGATTCAAGTCTTCCTCAGGTTGCTTCTTGTGAGTCCAGCCAGGACCTTCAAAAGGATCGTGACTACAATGTGAACTCATCAAGCTCTGGGATCCTTACCTATAGCCCAAGCAACTTCCCTGATGCAAGACCAGGTTCGGTTATTCTAAGGGAGCCTTGTTACTTGCAGAAAGTCTTGATCATAAATAATGTGTTTAGAAGGGCGAAAAACATGGTAATAACATGTAATACCTTAATCTCACACTGGGATGTTCTATGGATCTGCTATGACATATATGTAGAGACTTAAATTCATAATTGTGAGATGCACTAAACTGTAAGAATTTCGAGTCAAAATAGACAATACCTTATCAGTTTCAAAATTACAATTTTGCAAATATGTTAATTATAAACAACTTGATCAGCTTTTTTATCAAGTAGCTAGATTATATATGTTTCTTTGTTTCAATCTGGAAGAAAGCTAACTTGTAACTATTTTGTGACAGAAACTTTACAAAGAACTCAGGGAATATTGCAGCAACTCAGAGATCAAATATCTAAAGGACTGCCCATAGTTGGAGCTGGTGCAGGGACTGGAATATCTGCAAAATTTGAGGAGGCTGGTGGAGTTGATCTGATAGTTTTGTACAATTCAGGACGCTTTCGTATGGCAGGAAGGGGTTCTTTGGCTGGCCTATTGTCCTTTGCTGATGCAAATGCAATAGTCCTTGAGATGGCGAATGAAGTACTGCCAGTAAGTTTTAACATGCTTGCTTGTGTCATCAATTGCCATCTACACTAGTTAAATTCAAATTTTATTTCATCGGTTGTAGCAGGCAAATGACTGTCAACTTATTTCCTGCTAATTTAGTGTCACCTTTTTTACAATTTCGTTCTGACACATAACTCCAAATACTCATAGGTGGTGAAGGCGGTACCAGTTCTTGCTGGAGTGTGTGGAACTGATCCTTTTCGCCGAATGGATTACTTTCTAAAGCAATTGGAATCAATTGGGTTCTCTGGAGTACAAAATTTTCCAACTGTTGGATTATTTGATGGTAACTTTAGACAGAATCTGGAAGAGACTGGAATGGGATATGGGTATTAATCTATACCTTAAACGTTTCATTTTGCTCATCATGCAGTTACACTTTAGTTGCTTTATATGTTGCTTTATATTTCCTAATATTCAGCTTGGAGGTTCAGATGATTGAGAAAGCACATAAAATGGGTTTCTTGACAACTCCATATGCTTTCAACACTAATGAAGCTGTGGAAATGGCAAAAGCTGGTGCTGATATAATAGTGGCCCATATGGGACTCACTACATCTGGTTCTATAGGCGCCAAAACAGCTATCTCAATGAAGGAAAGTGTACTCCGTGTTCAAGCTATTGCTGATGCTGCTCATAGCATCAATGCTAATGTAATTGTGCTCTGTCATGGAGGTACATGTCAGCTCCTTTTTGTCCCTTTATAATGAAGCTCTGATGATTATCTGTTGTAGTGAATTTTCTATTTTGACATGCTGTTGGTTCCTTAAATTATTACCAGGAACATAAAATCTGGTGCATTTTGCAGGTCCAATATCTGGTCCTTCAGAAGCAGAATTCATATTGAAGAGAACCAAGGGAGTTCATGGGTTTTATGGTGCATCGAGCATGGAGAGGCTACCAGTTGAACAAGCTATAACAAGTACCGTTCAGCAATACAAATCAATATCCCTCAAGTGAACTTGAACGTCAGTTCTTAACCGAGCCAGATTCCTTTATTATATATATATATATATATATATATATATATTTCAGTACTTTGGTTTTTTTAACGTATTCTTCTTTACAACTCATGATTGTGATGAAATGAAAACATTTCAAATGATATGACAGAAAATGCTGAGTCATCCATGTATAATGTTGCAAATTGTTTGTTTTATTCTTCATGTACTTGGTAAGAGCTGAGGCTGGGAGGCCTATGCAAATTTAATCAAATAATGCTAATTGACATGAATGGTGTCTGTTTTGCTTGGCTATGGTCTATTACATGTTAATCATGCAATAACATTATCAGAGCCATCTGCCATACAACAAAAAGGTAAACCAACAAATGTGAGAGAATATATGTTGCTAAAGCCATTGATACTGAAAGAAAACGCAGTAATAGATTCCTGCAGGTCCTCTATTTTGGGATATTGTTTTTTTAATCTGTTCTCATTATATCAACAGAATGGAACTGAAGCAATAACACATGTTTATTCTCCAAGATTATTTTAGCTTGTCAAACATAACCTGTTGCTAAAAAGGGACTTTGATAATTGGAAAAATGAAGATGTACATACAAAGAGTCATAGTGAGGAATGTTTTGCTTTCTGGAAATGAAAGGAGTAAGGATTTTGCAGTCAGTGGCTTATAGTGGTCTCATGATTAAGAAAATAAAAAATGCTTAGAGCAATAAGGCAAAGATAGTTTACCTCAAATGATGGCTAAAAAGACAGCTTGGAGTGGCGTCAGGTGTGGTCTATCATGATTGTAGTAACAGATGCAGTAGTTGGTGGAGGAGGCCCATTCTTATTACAATTCCGTGTGTTTTGCTGCAGAGTGGCCCAGGTTGATCAGTAGATATTTCTCTTTCACTCAGATTTAGTTTATATTTTGTTAATGTTGAAAAATATGGACGGCAGATTACAGTTGTTTGATAATTTCCATCATTTTCATGCTCAGATGATGAATAATATCTGCATAAGCCAAGCTGCTAGTGGTGGGAAAGGAGCAAAGCAATTCAGCCCCATAAGCAATGGCTCGTTTGGACTGAAACAATTGACCATTTAGAATTAGGCCTGAAAAGGCAGCACAAGACTAAGAATATGGGCTTTTCTCAGGCTATTTGACCCCAAATTTAGTCAGGTTAAAACTTAGAAATTATCAAACCCTGGCAGAATCTCAGTGGGCAGAGCCCAAACGAGGCGCTTCGCCGTTACCTGTGACTACACGTCAGTGAGTAGAGACGATAACGGGTCTAATCAAATCAAGTTGAATTTACTTAAAATTAAGACCCTGATTTTTTCAAAAATCGAAACCCGATTTTCAAAAAGACACACTTTCATGCATGTTAACGGGTTATATTCCTTTTCCTGGGTGCTTCAAAATTGGATTTCCTTTCAACTCAGGAAATTCATTGGATTGAAGTCAACCTAAGGGAAGAAAATTAAATCCTTGCTTTAATGGAAGGTCTTTTTCTTGGAATATGTTATGGTCATCTCTCGACAATTAACACCAAATTATACGTTAAGCTTTGGCTAGCAAGTCCACTGGAAATAATCAAAGGTTACCTAAACACAAAATTCTGATTTTTTTTTTTTTTTGTTAAACGAGGTTTTGAGTTTCGTGCAGTATTTTTTTAAAAAATTTTTTCATTGATTCAAATAAATTTATTTAAATTTATTTATATTAAACTTAATAAATTTATTAAAATTATTTTTTTCAAAATTTATCACTTATCCCAAATACACGCATCAATGCATAAATTTGAACGTTAGTTTGGAAGTCCAATACTACGCTTTTTCCTTTTGAGATCAACCCTCGATTTGGTCTTCAATATTGAGATAAGTCTTCTTTTTGTTTAATTAATAAAAACTTATAAGATTCAATAATTAATATATGATTTTTTTATTTAAATATCAAGACTTGAATAATTTCAAATAAATAATAATAATAATAATAATGAACAAAATCTAAAAATCTAAGTGTCGAATTTCATGCCAAAAAAAAAGGTTTGGGGTTGGTCTAAATTCACTTAGATTTTATATTATTATATTTTTTTAATATTTGGAATTATCAAAAATTAGATCTTGAAAGTCCAATGAAATTAAAATTTTTTTCCTTTATTTCGTAGTTTTTTCTTTTAATTTTTTGAATCTATGATGATTAAAATTTAGAATTTAAAAATTATATAAACAAAAATTTTAATCAAATTATTTGAAATCCAAAAATTTTTAATTTAATCCAAATTTAGATTCCTCAAACCTAATTAGAAAAAAAAAATACACATAGTTAGACAACTCATAATTTTAACAATGAATTTCGTTACGAGAGAGTTATAAAATCAATTACTAATTTTTAAGATTATTTTACTCTTTTATTATTATTATTTTTTGAAATTAACATCACAATAAATTAAACCCATGGGCCTATCGTTTCCAAGTGATCACATCAATGTAAAATTTCAAGGCCTGAATCGTCCATCTGTCCCAATACAGGAAGGAACCCATGATGGTTCCTTAATTCAACAGCCCTTCCAGTCGCCGTCACCATCACCATTTTAATTCCGTGTTCCTCACTCCTCATAGTCAAGGTGTTCTTTTCGGTTAATGCTTTTAATTTTAAATTGAATTATTTAAAATTAAATTAATTTCAATTATGTTATTTTATTTTTATTAATTAAATTAAATTAATTAATTTTAACAATTAATTTATTGAATTTAATTTGATTAAGTTTTTTAGTTAACTGAATAATAAATATATTTATATTAAATTATATTTTAAAATTTGAAATTTTCATATTTTAAATAAATTAAATAAAATTATCTAATAAAATATTTAAAAATCAAAATATTATATTAAAAAATTTGACAACTTATAAAATTAAATGATTCATTTCATATATTTTTTAATTTAGATTTAAAATTTTAATTAATTTAATTAATTCAATTTTTAAATCGAAATAATTAAAAATTAAAATTTTTTAAAAATTATTTTTATTTATCAATTAAAATTAATTTAACGATAACAAAATCAAATCAATTCAATCAATTAATTTGATTAAAACCAAATTATCAATACCCTTACTTCATTTTCCACTTCATTGATTCATTCCCCAAATGTAAAATATATATACTCAACTAACAGTCAATAAATAGCAGACTCCCAAAGGCTTAATTTCTTTCAGAATCCAAAAGCCTTGATCTAACACCAGAAAAACATGGAGAGCTCTTCCGGTGAATCCAAAATTGCCAACGCCAAGACAATTGTATCTGCAGCTGCATCTTTTGCGGCCACGGTGATGTTGGTTCGATCAATAGCACAAGAATTCTTGCCATATGAAATCAAAGACTATTTCTTCTTCGGCATCCGAAAAATCTTCAACCGATTCTCGTCCACACTCACCGTGGTCATTGACGAATTCAATGGCCTTGTTTACAACCAAATCTATGAGGCTGCAGAGATCTACTTAGGCAGCAAAATATCTCCCTCTTCACAAAGATTCAAAGTGAGCAAGCCTGAGAAAGAAAACAAGTTCGTTGTCACCATGGAACGTAATGAAGAAATGGTTGACATCTATAATGGTGTCAAGTTCAATTGGGTTTTGGTCTGCAAACAAGTAGAATCAGCGAGGCATTTTCACAACCCTCGAGATATCAACTCCACATTAAAATCAGAAGTGCGTTCTTTCGAGCTCAGCTTTTCCAAGAAACACAAAGAAATGGTACTTAACTCTTACTTACCTCACATTGTTAAGGAAGCAAAGTCCTTGAAACAAGAACGGAAGACAATAAAACTCTTTACTGTTGACTACGAGAGCATGTATGGCAACTTGGCGGATTCTTGGAGGGCTGTGAATCTTGATCACCCTGCAACTTTTGAAACGTTGGCTATGGATACCGACCAAAAGAATGCAATCTTGCAAGATCTTCAGAGGTTCCTGAGCAGGAAAGATCATTACAGGAAAGTAGGGAAAGCTTGGAAGAGAGGGTACTTGTTGTACGGTCCACCAGGGACAGGCAAATCGAGCCTGATTGCTGCAATGGCTAATTACTTGAATTTTGATGTTTATGACTTGGAATTGAGTGATGTACGATGCAACTCGGAACTCAGGAGACTGCTCGTGGCTACTGGGAACCGGTCCATATTGGTGGTAGAAGACATAGATTGCACCATTGAGTTACAAGATCGGATGACCGTGGCTCGTGCTTCACGTTTTAACGATTATCCTCCTCAAAAACAGGTCAGTTGTCTGTTTTTTCCCTTTATGGTTTTAATTGTGTTTCGGATTTTTAATTCTAGTCTATTTTTTGGTTGGTTGTTCTTGTTCTACTTAGTCCAGAACAAACAGAAATTTGAAGGATAGGCTTCCATTAGCATTAACTCAATTTAGTTCCCCAAACTTTTAATCCTCTCAGACAAGTAAAAATGTCTGTTCAAATATTAATCAGGGCAGTGGTTTTCAATTGATGGAATTTATAGCTGAATTTCACAGTTTTGCAATTATTCAAAAATTTCATGAATCAACATGTTTAGAAACAATGCATATTATTTCTTCCAAAATGCTACCCTCTCATACTTCCATGAAGGAATATGTTGAAGTAGGGGATCACCAGATGTGCACGTGCTTCAAGTATTTATTAAAGAAAAAGAACAAAATAGAAAATTTAGGAAAGATTCTTTCTTTTTCTTTTTAATAAATTACCTATCATCCTTATTTCTTTTACTTTAAAAATACGAATATGAGAATTATTAAAATGTTTGTTTGATTTTGATTGAAAGGGTATTATTCATCTATATTATTCATAGAATACATTACTTCACTAAAATCCAAAAATTTCAAAATAAAAACTAATAAAATAGTTTTTAAAAAAGCTTTGTAAAACAATCTAAAAAACAATTAATACAATTAGATTCCTCAACCCAATTAGAAGTACCCGTTGAGTCCACTTCTACCCTATACTTCGAGTGAAAGGGAAAATGTAAAGACTATCATTAAAACAGCCCAAGCAAGACTTACTATATCCATGTGTATTATGTCCCCTATTTCTATGAATATGAAACAAATAGGAAGGAATTTTACAATTACTCTCTGCTTTGCTAGGAAAGTTCTGATAGGTCGCCTAGAAGCCACATCCTGATTCCTGACGTTGCTTAGTTTTGGAACTTAGATTCCTTGAAATGCCATGCCCCTCTGTTTAGATTGTTGGTGTTTGTCATTTGGTAAAGACGACATAACATTTGTCACATAAAACATATTGTCACCATGGGTTCAACATGCATGTTTCAAGGATCATCATTAAAAGTGGTTGTCAAATATATAGATTGTGATGAGAGGGTGCAAACAAGCAAAAGTTTAAGTCATCAAATCAGCTTGCAGTTCATTTCCAATAATGAGAAATATATTTTCACCTATGAAATTTTCTACTGAGACAGGTCACACTGTCAGGACTGCTCAATTTCATTGATGGGTTGTGGTCAAGCTGTGGCGATGAGAGGATTATTGTGTTCACTACCAACCATAAAGATAAACTGGACCCGGCACTCTTGCGTCCAGGGCGCATGGATATGCACATTCACATGTCCTATTGCACTTCCTGTGGATTCAGAATTCTTGCATCAAATTACCTCGGAATTAAAGAGCATGCATTGTTTGGAGAGATTGAGGAGGCAATTAGAACAACAGAAGTGACCCCAGCTGAAGTGGCAGAGCAGCTGCTTAGGAATGAAGATCTTGAAACTGTGCTCGAAGACCTCATTGAATTCCTCAAGGTGAAAAAGATAGAAAATCAGGAAGCAAAGGCCATTAAGAGTCAAGCAGAAGCAGTATCAAACAAAGAAGCGCAAAGCATAGAAGCTGAAAGGGTCGTACAAAAGGAAGATGATGATGACGAAAACAAAACCACAAAATAGAAGCCTATTCTAATAAAGGGACATATAATGCTATTATTTGAGATGGATAGTGCTTGTTTCCTTGCACTCAATGGTTAAACTCCGTCTGATTTCTAGTTAAAGTAAAATTCCAATCTCAAGCCCTTGTTACCATTAAGTATCACAAATATTACAAGTTTTACAAGTTAAATTAGCTCATACCTTCTATGTGACGCTTTTATTCCGTACGTAGTGTTTTCTATATCTTTCAATATTGATTTTTCAATCCATCTAAATAAAATTTGATAAGAAAGGAACAAAATGGTGGTTTTTGACCTCCATTTTTAGATAAAAGCCACTAGGTAAACTTGATTTGTTATTTTTAAACATAGATGAGAGAATCTGTAGTCTGTGGTCAAGCTGTGGGGATGAGATAATCATCCTGTTCACAACCAACTATAAGGATCGGCTTTGCCCTGCTCTGCGGCACCTTGGTTGAATGGACCTGTACATCCACATGTCGTATTGCATCCCCCATAGATTCAGGCTCTTCGCTTCTAATTATCTGGACATCGGCAGCAAAGACAACCCTTCTTCAGAGAAATTGATGGCTTATTAGAGAGCACAGAGGCAACCCTGGCAGAGGTAGCGGAGGAATTGATGAAAAATGATGATGCCAACGTTGTTCTATAAGGTCTTGTTAAATTCCTTAAACGGCAGAAGAATGAAGCCAATGGAATCAAGAATAAAGCCACAGATTGCGGTGAAGTTCATTCCTCCATCACAAGACTGAATGTAATAGTATCAAGAACTAAGAGATTGAAATCCAATGGTGACTAGTGATGGCAATGCGCAGGTTAAGATGGGTTTTTATTCATTTTGATTTTGATTCGATTTTATAAAATATATTTTTGATTTTGATCCGATTCATTGTAGTAAAATATTAGACTCTAATAAAATTTTCTTTTACCATTAAATATAATTTCCATGGAGAAAAATATGTTGAATTGCAAAACATACTTTGTTAAGAACCCTTTTTTAGAGTTATTAAGTATGTGGTTTGTTTGAAGATATGATTATCAAAAGAGCCCTTAATTTATAATCGTAGAATTAGAAGTCCCTTGGAGTCGTAAAAAATGATTCATTGCAAAACTCTAAAAACCCTCAAGTCAGCCCAATACTTGGGCCTAAATTGGAATTTTGGGTACTTAAATTTGGGTCTTCAGGAGCTAAGATTTCCCTGCTAAGGCTCACAGTAACTCCAGTTACTCCACCCTCAAAACCGGTGCGCTTCATCTGACTCTTTCTCTTCCTTCAAATTTTCGAGGTCCCTTTTTTCTTTTCGGCTCTTCTTCAGTCTCGACCCAAACATCCAGCAAGTAAGAATCTACTCTGGGTCTGCGTGCTTCGTTATAATTTCCATTAAAGCCTCGATTTTGTATTTTTTATGAATGTTTTATTTTTTGTTTTAATCTTTCAGAGAAAGAGAAATGGATCCCAATTCAGTTAAATCAACTTTGTCTAATTTGGCATTTGGGAATGTAATGGCAGCAGCTGCTCGTGACTATAAACAGGTTGTCTTTTTCTCTCTATTTTCGGTTCTTTATTTATGGGTTTTTTTTCTTTTTTTAATCTTTGATATTTTAATTGGATTTTTAGCTCCTTGCCTTTTGGGCAGATTTTTACTGTTATGCCACTGAAGCAACTGTAATTTGCTAGAGAACTTGGAGAGAATAATTTGTGCTTGGACTTGTAGGCAGTGTAGTAAAGTTGTAATTGAATTCATGGTTGTTGAAAATCTATATTCTTTTATAATCATACAATTTCGAGATTTTGTTTTGGATTAAAAAAGTGGGTTTGAACTTTGAAGGGTTGCTTGGGAACTGTAAATGGATGGTTTTCATTGTTCTGATGGTAAAGTTTAAATGGTCTAAGCTAGATTGATATAACTTAGCTGTAAAATTGTGATGTCTGATTGTCCAAGTTAGCTTGTAACAAAATAGTTATGCCAAGTGGCATCTGTTTAATGTGTCAATGTGATGATCTTACAGGAGCTGCTTGCCCAAGAGAAGGCACAATCATCAACTTCAGTCAACCAGGAGGTTGACCTTGATGAGCTGATCGATGTAAGTCTTTCAAGCTTTCTGTATTTTATGATGTAGCATCTTTGTTTCCTTCTACATTGTTCGGCTTTCGTTTAGGCTCATGTGCTTCTTGCATGCAGGATCCTGAGCTGGAAAAACTGCATGCTGACAGGATTGGGGCTCTCAAGGTTAGAAATTTAATAGTAATTCTTAATTCAAAATGATGCAATAGAGTCTATAGCTCTGAGGATAGGCATTCTGAACTCCTAGGATTTATGTGAATAGAAAGAAGCTGAGAAGCGAGAAGCATTAAAGAGGCAAGGGCATGGAGAGTACAGGGAGATTAGTGAAGGAGAGTTTTTGGCTGAAGTCACTGGAAGCGAGAAAGTGATTTGTCACTTCTACCATAAGGAGTTCTACCGATGCAAGTAAAGTTTTTAACTTTTCTCTGTCTATGACTCATACATATGCACATGAAGTGACATTCATGCTTGCACACAAACACTGAGCATGCTCCATCATAAATGTGCGAGACTTAATTGTGTAATATACATGGATAATCCAGGATAATGGATAAGCATTTGAAAGCCCTTGCACTAAAGCACATGGATACAAAGTTCATCAAGCTGGATGCTGAGGTGAATATCAACAAGCCTTTTCTGTTTCTACATGTTGATAGAGATTTTTCATATTTCATTCTGGATGTGTTATTCTTTTCATTGCCAACATACGATTCTGAATTTTTGTGGCAGAATGCGCCTTTCTTTGTCACCAAACTTGCTGTCAAAACTTTGCCCTGTGTTATAATTTTCAGGTCAGCCATCTCTTAGCTTTTCTTTTCTCTTCCTTTCCCTTGAAGGCTCAAATATTGATAGTGTTTATATGATGCAGAAAAAAAAAGGATTTACACATCATGTTTATTTAGTTCTGTAATAATTTTCTATATTTTCCTCCTTCTACCTAAGAATTAAGCAATAAATATTGATAAGGAATAGGGATCTACCCAGTCAAACATTGAAGCATCAAGTATTGAAGTTAGAAAACTGTGATATCTCTTTTATCATATCTATCTAACTTGAAGAGTTGCAATTTTTGGTCAGAAAAGGGATTGCAGTGGATAGGCTGGTTGGGTTTCAAGATCTCGGAGGGAAAGATGATTTTGCTACTAGGACACTTGAGGTTGTACTGATAAAGAAAGGTAATGACTTTGTCTAGTTCAACATGCAATTTATAGCATGTAGTAGCATCTGAAACCATATATCATTTTACAGGTATAATTAGCAAGAAGAAAAATGATGAAGATGATGAAGATGATGTTTATGATGAGAGTAGGAGCAAGACAGTGAGGTCTTCTTTGAATCATGACTCTGATTCTGACTAAAAATGGAAACAGAAAAAAAAAAAATAAAATTACTGTTTTCCATGGGATTATCCATTGTTTTTGCACGTGTGTGGTTCCATATCTCAAGAAGTTCAGTTTGCACTCCCAGAATTAAATAGGAATATTGCCATATCAACTGCTAAGCACTGGTAACTACAAAGTGTCTTGGTTTGGTGCTGAAGTTCGGCAATCGTAGTGTGATTCTGGGTTTGAAGTTCAAATCGTATCGAAAAACAGAGGCAAGCTAGAGGGACAGGTATATAGGTCATTGATGTACGGTTGTACTCTTCGCCTTCTTATGTATTAGGTCATACAACATTGTTTCGTTATTCAAGTGCTGCAGTACTTTGCAGCTAGTTCTTAGCATTACATTTGTGACTGATTCGCGTAGGAGGCAATTTAATGAATTCTCTTAATGGTTCAACTTCAACCATCCTAAAACTTTTAGTGTTTTTTTTTTCTATTTGGGTGTCAGAATTTGAATCATGATCATGGTTATTGAAATTTAAAGTTTAACACTCACGACTGACGGCAATGAAAACTGTTAGTTATTCTGGATTTCACAAATAAATGGTTCGAGAAAAAGGTTTTTAATAAAAAAATATATATGCCATTCAACTTTATATGAACGTGTATATTCTCACGGCCATGTTCGTTAGCCAAATATTGACAAAAGAAGAATTATGGGTCTAATGAATGATTTTTTTTTAATTTTTTTTTGCCGCGTAAAGAGGGAAAGACCGTTTAGTTTAGGGAAAAGGAAAGGAACCCTCAAAAAGAAATTTGAACGGAGAGGCCATGCATTTCGCATTCAAATTTCTATAAAAAGAATGGCCATGACAGTTGTTGAGAGTGGAGACTTGGTCAAAAGATCATTAAAATGCAATTGCCAAATAATAATAATAATAAAAAAACAAGCCCATTTCTTCTTTTCTTACAAACATTAACAAAAACATTACCAATGTTTTGTTTGATTGGTATGTCGTGTCTGCCTCATTGTCTCCCCGCCATTTTCGAAGGACGCTAAAACAATCCACAGAAAAAATTAGCTCTCTCTTATATTATTCTCCTTCTATCCTCCTTGCTACTTTGCAGAGGTATATTGTTTTTCTTTTTTTTTTTCTCTCTCTCTCTCTCTCTCTCTTTCTCTATGTTTAGACTTGAATTCTAGTTTTAGTGTTTCCCATCTCGATCTTTGAATGCTGTTGATTTAATGTTATATGTGCAGGCATTTGGGTCTGGGAGCGATAGATAAATGAGTGCTTGATTCTTCTGCCATTTACTGTTGCTCACCTATCAGGAAAATTCCCAAAGCCTCAAATCATGTCCGCTATTCTATCTCAAAAACAAGGTCCTCTTCTTATTCTCCCTACCTTCTTTTCTTTCTGTTTCATATTCTGTTATTAGGATCTCCATGCTTGTTAGATGTTCTACTTCTATCAACAGGATAGTTAGGTGGGCCATGAATGAGAACCCTTTTAATTTTTTATGTTTATTTGGGGAAGGGGGATTCGAAAAGGATAATGCACCTGCCATTGAGTCAAATGCTCGGATTGGATGTAACGAGAACCCATTTTAGTTAGATAGCATCATTGTACATTTTGGATGTATTGATTTGTATCTTTTTGTCCTGCTGCTTGCTTCTTTTGCAGCCTCACTTGTGTACAATTAGCTGGTTTTCTCCTGCCCTCGTTGCTTTGAACAAAATCCCAATTATCCAAAGAGGATGTTTAGATGTTATAGTTGGAGAATGTTGTTATTGTACTGCTGAATGCTGATTTGCATGAATTTTTGTGGCATAATTGCAATGGGATTCCGGTGTACACTATTTGATTGCTATTTGTTAATGATGGCCGATCAAAACCAAAACTTAATCTTAATAGATGGCGAATATTTGGAATATTTTCAATTTTTATTATATTTGATGTTAATAATTGTTCCTTCTACAGCATCTGATATTGATGACCCCGAGGAAGAAAAAATGACCACAATGGGGTCTCTGAAGAAGGCAGCAATCAGTGCCTCCAATAAATTCAGGAATTCTTTTACAAAGAAAGGTAGGAGAAGCAGTAAAGTAATGTCTGTTGAAATTGAGGATGTGCATGATGCAGAGGAATTGCAGGCTGTTGATGCCTTGCGTCAGGCACTTATATTGGAGGAATTGCTCCCCGAGAAACATGATGATTATCACATGATGCTCAGGTTACTTTCTGTCCTGTTTCATCTTTGGTGATATAGATTAATACATTGTTCTATACGTCTACTTGGCTGCTGTATTCAAATTAAGAACTTGGTAAGGCAACCGCAAATGTGATTATAGCTCTTGCTGTTTTAGTATCTAAAGTTATTATATGACAGGTTACCCAACATGTAGAACTGGTTTGAATTTGTTATATACTTATTGACCTCTAAATATACCCCTCTGATAATGCAGGTTCTTGAAAGCCAGAAAATTTGACATTGAGAAAACAAAGCAAATGTGGTCTGATATGCTCCAATGGAGGAAGGAATTTGGTACCGACACAATTTTAGAGGTATTCTTCTTAGAATTCATCTCTAGAAGACACAGAATTCTTTTATTTGTTTATGTTCCTTTCAAACATTGCCTTTTTCAAAACTGCCCCAAATGACTCTTTGGCTGAGTTCCCTTCCTGTTTTCTGCTCTTTGTTTAAGGACTTCGAGTTCAAGGAGCATAATGAAGTCGTGCAATATTATCCCCAAGGGTACCATGGAGTAGATAAGGATGGACGACCGGTGTATATAGAGAGAATAGGTCTAGTAGATGCTACCAAGCTCATGCAGGTCACAACCCTGGACCGCTATCTCAAATACCATGTAAAGGAATTTGAGAGGACCTTTGATGTTAAGTTTCCAGCTTGCTCTATTGCTGCCAAGAAGCACATTGACCAAAGCACAACCATCTTGGATGTGCAAGGAGTGGTAAGTGAGAACAGTAATCACTATGTCTATGATACAAGAATATGATAAAAGATGTGATTAATCACTATAAAGTGCTCGAACGACTGCAAAATGCTCGCTTCCACCTCTAATGTTCCCAAATCTTATTTTCAAAAGTATAACTCATGTTTTCTGACAAGAAAAAAGTATAAATCATGTATGAGATTATCCTCTAGCCTAATTTCAAGTTAATGACACAGGGTCTCAAAAGCTTCACAAAAGCAGCTAGAGAACTTATCACTCTTCTTCAGAAGACTGATGGTGACAATTATCCCGAGGTACCAATTTCCTTAATGACTATTTTTTTTGGTTGTGATTTTTAACGGTAGATGATGACTTTGTGATGTGGAAACTGTTGCCCTTTTTGCAGACTTTGAACCGCATGTTCATCATCAATGCAGGTTCTGGATTTAGAATGTTGTGGAACACTATTAAGTCTTTCCTTGATCCTAAGACCACAGCCAAAATCCATGTTAGCATACGATTCCTCTCGTTGAATTTGCTAGTTTTTGCCAATAGAAACTGATCGGCAAAATCTCTTATGTACCAGGTTCTTGGCAACAAATATCAGAGCAAGTTGCTTGAAATAATTGATGCTAGGTATACACCCATTAGATGATCTAAGTTTTGCTTCTTTATTTTGTATGTTGCCTTTCTGATTTTTATCCAATCCTAACTTAGAATTTAGAAGAACCAAAGATTATGAGATGCATTATCATCAAACATTCACATTAAGTGTTGCAAACATTTTCCTGGTGTTGCTTCTGTTTTGTTTGCTAATTTTTCTTTTGTTTTTGTTTTTTTTCCTGTTGTGGCTCTATATCAGTGAGTTGCCAGATTTTTTGGGAGGTACTTGCACTTGTGCTGATCAGGGAGGCTGCATGCTTTCTGATAAGGGCCCATGGAAGGACCCGGAGATCTTGAAGGTGGATCACAACTATCTTTTAGTTCCATTCTTCTTTCATTTTGTTCACTTTTCTTTCTTTCTTTCTTTTTTTTTTTTTTTTTTTTTCTCAATTGCAGTCATATTGATTATCTTGTGTGGTTTGGTTTCTGGAGTCAAGGAACTACTAACCAATTCTTTGACCTGCAGATGGTTCAAAATGGTGAACATAAATGCACAAAGAAATCTCAGTCTCAAAGCATTGAAGAGAAAACAATTTTGGAGGATAAGACCGCTCTCTCAAAGGTTCCACCTGCTCTATGTGCATGCACCTGCCTCTTCCTCTTTTCCCCCTACATCGATATGTCCCTGAATTATAAACATGTTGCATGTTTATCATCAATTTTTTCTTAATTCATTGGCTTTTCTTTTGTATCTTCTTTTTATCGATTGACTGAGTAGTTTGTTTCACATACAGTCTACCCAGGCTAGTGAATCCTTGGATGCTGAGGCAGATGCAGGAAAGAAACAATCTCTTTCTTCTACACTTTCAAAGAATAATGCTGAGCACCTGCAGCTCTCTCCTGTTCATGAAAACGTAAGTTTAGCGGCCTTCCTACACAATATTGTCAATAATTAAGGGGTTTCATGCTTTGAATCTGCTTCTGGTGGTACCAACATAGAACTCAAAGTTGAATCAAGTTGTGAAAGATGTAGAACCTTACACGGCACAAGGCCCAGTACCAACAAAGTCCTTGAGTTCCTGGATATCTTGACATGATTGAATTTATTTGCTTCACCTCCTTCCTGCCTTGCTTTTCTTCTTTTCTTTTTTTCACTCTGAAAGTTCATTTTGTTATGTTTGTATGGGTGAAGTTACAATTTTTCCCCCTTCATTTCTCTTTGTTCTGATAAATAAATATTGCAGGTCCAAATGAGCCAATATGAGAAATTTGTCCCAATGGTTGATAAACCTGTGGATTTTGCTTGGCAGAACAAAGTGCAGAATGAAAATGTTGTCGCTCTATCCAAAGGTACAAGGCCTACTCAGACTGTTACATCTAATATTAGCGCGCACACATAATGTGCATGTTCCTCAATCTAGTTTAAAGAGGCTAATTGATCATATTGTTATGAACCGCTCATTTTTTATTTTAATCTAGATACTTTTCTTTTCAAGAAGAACTAGAACTACAGAATTCAGTATCAAGGACAGAATGATTTGTTTAAGCATATAAAGTATGTCAAAATCTATAAGTTGGGACGCCAAAATTATAATAATTTTATGGCCAAGGAGAATAGAGTAAAATTTTCTGATACCTCTATTCTTCATTTTAAATTCTTTAGCTGATGAAGGAAATGAAAGGATATTGATTTCTTGGATCAGATAGTTCCTCTATTTATGTGTGTCTAAACTAAATTATAATAGGACCTAAGGTTTCTATTGTTGCAATGGCAGATTCGTATGCTATGCAAGAAACTTGCAAGGTTCCTGATGGGCGTAGCTCTAATCTTTTCAATGGTGTCATGACCTTTGTTATGGGTATTGCCACAATGGTCAGAGTGACACGCAACATGCCCAGGAGGCTCACTGATGCCAACATCTACTCTAGTCCTGTTTACTGTGCTGACACAGAGGTTAAGAGCCAGGAACTTTCAGCCAAGCTATCCCCAGCAGCCATCTCCACTGCTGAGTTGATGTCTGTCATGAAACGTATGGCTGAGTTGGAAGAGAAAGTAACTGTTATGCACATGAAACCTACGACAATGCCCCCTGAGAAGGAGGAAATGTTACATTCTGCACTACATCGGGCGGATGCCTTGGAGCAAGAGCTTATGGCAACCAAGAAGGTAAAATTGCTGCTTTTGATAAAATTATTTATAAAGAATCTAATTGACCAGATTAGCACAAGCTATATTTCTGAAACATTAATCCTAATTGCCTATCCCAGTCATTTCAACTCTAAGGCATCAGTTAATAGTACTATATTCTATTTCAAATTAAGGACATCAAATACAAGTTCTAATAACTATAAAGTACACTTGCATACTTTTGCCAAATAATTTTGTACAGATAAAAAGAAGGAAAAAAAAGGGAAAATGCTTAATTGCAGCGTTACACTTAAACTGATTGCCATTGACTTGCTTTTTCAGGCTCTAGAAGACTCATTTGCTCAACAACAGGAGCTCGCGGCGTACCTTGACAAAAAGAAGAAGAGGAAGAAGAAGACTTTGGTAAGCTATTAAGATCATATTGCCCATTTATCCTTTACTTATGAACATTATAATTTACATGAACTTGTGTTTCTGAAATTGATTTGCTTGTATTTCAGTTCTGGTGAAGAAAGAAAAGCTGGATGCTGACAGATGCTCAGGAAACTGGTGGTGGGGTAATTCGTTATATAAGGCCACCCCCCCAAATGCACTCTTGTCTGACATTTCACTCATAAGATGCAAATGTAAAGTTTTGATCAAATATACATATTTTAATCGGCCTGTATAGATCGATGTACATATATGCATGTTGGCAGGCACATGTTTGACCTTCTATTTTTTAATCTCCCTTGTTTAGAATCCAGGGATTATAAAAGGAGGAAATGAAAGTCCCTTGGATGCATGGAGGGATATATTTAATGAGTGGTAATCTCCATACTTCATTCCTAGTCTATGTTATAATAATATGGTAATCAGAATCAGCCATCTCTGCTGCAACTGCAGAGATTTCAACATTCATCCAACCCTCCCCCCCTTTATTTTTATTATGCGATTTTTTTTGTATCCAAATAGATTTTTCGGCATATAATGCACTCAAGTAGAAAAGTTTTATGCCGAGTTTAATAGCCTTTCCAAATTGATGAGCCCCTAATAAACATTTTTTAATGGAGGTTGACAAGTATACATGAGCCAGCCAAAGCTCTAAGTCTCAATACCTTGAGCCTACTCCCGTAGTTTATAGTTTTTCATAATCCCAAAGGCCAAAATCATTTTTCTTATGTTCAACCTCAAGTTACTCAAGGGGGATGTCTAGATTCCACTACTGCAACTATTAATAAAATATGATGCGCAAGACTGAGGCACAAGGCATAGTCCTCTACTTCTAAGATCACGTTTCTGCTCTAATTCTTTTCCTTCTTCCTTTTTTGAACCCTGCCAATAAGAGAAAATTAGTGGATTTTCCTATCAAAGTCAATGGGAAGCAATTTTGTTGTTTATTGAGATGGCTAGGGAATTTCATACCACTTGCACTGTTCTATGTAGCTTGATTTGTGATGACTTCATATATGGAACGCTCAGTGTCTGCAAAGGAAATGGAAGAAAAAACTTGTTCAGGATCCCTGAGCAACTATATTCTTGCCCTTGCGGGACAGATCAAATTTGCGCATGCAAAACGTGGATAGCCAAGTATGAATACAATGGTAAAAGAGAAAATAACCAAATGAGAGAAAAATACCTGAACTTGGTCATGCAGGAACTGGATGTATCCAATGGCTTCTGTTAACACAGAGGCTGTATCTGTCTGTCAATCACTCCATACAGAAATTTAGATATGTGAGCATGGCCCTGTTAATATTTTAACCTTTTTAAGTCTAAATCTCTCTCATCTCATTCACTCTTAGTGGATGGTGATAGGGAAGTAACATGGAGAGAAGAATTGTACCTTGCCAAAAGGTGCCACCAACTTCTGAAGAGCTGCAACCCTGTCTCCTAGTTTCTCCTTTCTAATCTATAGTTAAAAACCCAAGTCCGAGCTAGTAAGAAATTGAAAAATATGAGAGGAAAAGAAACTACAACTTCAAGAATTGGTAGTGGAAATGGTAGTATCACCTTCAATGTTGGAAATGGGGATCGTGACATTGTGGATCGATACTTCTTAGCATCTGTATGGGATTCCTTTGTCTCAGAAAAGCTACCAGGCCTCTTTGTGCTTGTAATTGATCCACTAGCAAAGGCTGATACCTTTATGATGATGAAAAGAAAAGCACTTCAGTGTATAGATTGCGAGAGGAGAATCATGTTAAAGTGATGATCAATGGAAAAGCTTGCAAGAATGGCCACATGTAGCATATTGAACTGAAAAAGAACTCTTTTATTGCAGGTGAAATTGAAGTCCCCTTTGTAAAACTAAAAATGGATAATCAATCCTTTTTCCTGTGTCTTTCCCACAAAGGCTCTTCCATTAAGTTATTTTGTTTGGTAGTAAACAGGAGTTTTTAAATGCATGAAAAATACAAAGAGGCATAAAGAGAGAAAGATACCCACTTTGGAGCTGCTGGATGGACTATCACTACGTTCTCGTCTGTGATCATGGCCCAGAAGAACACTTCTTAATCTCCCAGGACTATCAATAAAAGATTGATTACAACTCCCCCCATCGAACGTAGAGGTCAAAAGATCCAAGGATTTCAAGTTCAAGTCCAAAGAGCTCGAAAAAAATGTGGAACACAAATCCGAGGTAGAAATATTTGTACTTGGAAATATATGATTGAAGTCATATCTGCTAGTTGCAGCTGCGGTTCCCAAATATGGGGAGTGGTGAGCATTAGTGTACAAGTCTCCTGAAGAAAGCTGCAGCTCAGTCATGTTATTAGCAATGGAGAAATTGCTATGCCATAGATTTCCTCCCAGATCACGATCACTAGATTGTGGATAGTGTTTTTTAGATGGTAAATATGAGTCTTCCGCACCAGAATGACAGTACATCATCTCACTCAGTTTGGGGAAGGAATCTGACATCTCGTCTTTGATATTTGCAAGGAGAAACTCACTGGCGGATTGTGGGTTGAAACTGTCGTGATTCATGGGAGTACTGACCGAAGGCGGTGGCCATAAATCCCTTGATTTTGGGATGGTTTCAGTCAGATTCCTATCGTGTTTACTACCAATATTCCTGCATGAAAGAAACAACGATAAACACAATATATTCAACTTGAAAACATTACTAATTTACCATTATACTGAAATAAAAGAAACCCCAAAAGCAAGAAACTTGTCCAGATTCAAGTTCATATATGCTTTGGGATTAACCATGCGATTTACAAACGAAAAAAACATGTCAAATGTTTATCGAAGAAGAGCTTCAAGAGGCATATATATGTTTTGCATGAAGAAAAAAAAAGAAGATGGTATATATGTAGAACTATACGCAATAAGTAAGCTCAAACTATAACAATGGAAACAACAGATGCTTTAACCCTTTCCAGGAAAAGCAAAAAATGAGAAGAACTAGCTAGTAAGCTTAGAACTTACAGAAAGAGCTGGTTTGAGTTCCAGTCATCATCTGTGGTTGATACTTGATGGCCAGTTTGAGTAAACACAGAGGGATATTTAACATACTGCTCTTGAACCGTATGGTGTTGATGATGATTTGCAGACTCCATATATAATGATTCTAGTGAGTAGTAAAACTTCAAAAATATATACCAAACCAAAATCAAATTAAGCAAACCTATCCCTTGAGGTCTTTCCCTGCAACTGCAAGTCTCAGCTTAAAGTAGCATCTGAAAGAAAGAAAAATGAATGCCCCCTTTAAACTTTGAGGTTACAGGAAACTTTATGCAGCTCAAGTTTGCTAGTGAACCCTATAAGTAGTGTTGTAAATATTGGATTAAGTCTCCTTTTTGTCCTCTCTATTAGATCGATGAGACATGATTGAAATCATGGTTTTGGAATTGGGGTATAAGATATATACTCAAAAGGAAGGGTTTGCTGAGGAAAATCTGCTTGAAAATGCTCTTTTCTTTTCACTTGTTCAAACAACTTATATTAAGCAATACATACGTACATATATATATATATATATATATATATATATAGGAATTTTTGTAGGGTTAATCATTTTAAAGTGAAAAATGTTGTAGGTTGTTAAATCATAGCCACCAGGTATTAGTCAGGAATTTGTGGTAGTGGAGTTAATATTATAATTTTTTATAATATTGTATTACTTAATATAATATTGATAAAAACTATAAAAATATTTTATAATATAATTTATGAATAAATATATATATTTTCTTATAATTTACCCATAATAGAAATTTATCTCAATTGTTTCATTAGTAATGCTATATAATGCTTTTTTTTTTCTCACATTCTTGATCAAAATTTTAGAAACTAATTCAAGTAGATTGATGATACAAATTTTTTTAAAACTTTTTTATAATAAGATTACATTTGTATTATCGAATTACTAATTATATAGGAAATAATTATTATATCAAGTATAACAAACCAATTATTTATAAATTAGATCAAATTCATATATAATATATATTACAAAGATAATTAAGGAAAAAAAATTTATCCAATAAATATGCCGACAATGAAGAGAGAATTTTAATAAAAAACAATTAACAAATCAAAATTAAAATAAAACTTAAAATGTGTAATTAAAAATCAGTAGATATATATACTAAAAAAATTTTAGACTCATTAGTTTCTTTTTCAATAATGCCACCAGTTAAACTTGTATTCATAAAGAAAAAAAAATTGTAATTAAAATAAATATAAACGTGAAGATCAATTTTTTTTTAATTTTTTCAACAAACTTTTAATAATTTTTAGTGATATCATTGTAAAAAAAAATTAATTTTTCATACTAGTTACATATATATTTATATAGTTAAAAAAAAAGTTAAGTGGAGTCAATCAACTCCAATCCTATAACTGCCAAGTATATATTAACTTATGCTTTTACTATATATGAAATATGATTAATCTATAATTACACTCCTTATGCTTGATAGAACAGCCATTACAAGAGAATGCTATGTATGTAACTTTGAATGACAGTACGTGGGAAGGCTTTGGTTAAGCAGGCGATACTATAATCTTATGCATTTAAATTAAAAAATATATATATATATATATATATATTATATTTGCGTGAAATTCATTAACGGCATGATTTTGAACTAAAAATACATAAAAAAAAAAAAAAAAAAAAACAAACGAAGCCAAAAAATAAAGATAATACTCTAAATTACACTCCTTAGCTAATCAAATTGGGATTTATCATACATAAAATTACCATCCAATCATTCTTGATTCAATGTGAAGAAACTTGCTAAATTCATAAGATGAATACAGTAAAATTAAGCTCCCATTGTCAAATTAATGCCTTGTAATAAATCTTTTCAACTTAGTTCTAACACCTAATCAATAATCTTCCAAATTAAGTCCAAACAATGTAACATGTTGTCTAAACACAAGTGGTAAGACCAAGTTTCAGAAATTAATAGTTCAAAAATCAGAAAAAGTGATGAAGGATGTGATCATTAGCTTAAGCAAACTGACTAGTGTGTGATGATGCTGAACTTTCAGCATTTTTTTATTAACTTAATTAAACTAAGATGTCCTTTCAACAAAAAGATCAGATCTATATATAATAAGCAAATATCAGAGGAAAAAGATGATAAAGAAAATGCAATATGAGGATTATGGGCGAGATTGCAAAATTGTCTCTCCAGGCTGCCCATCATCCACAACTTTTTTATTCTTAATATCAGTTTCTGCATCAATCCTAATCATTTTTCAACATTGGTTGCTTTAATTTCTTATAAATAAGTGAAGGTTTTCATTGGAAAAACAATAATAATAACAATGAGTGGAGTTTTAGCATTACTTGAAAGAGTAACTGATGATCAACTTGGATATCTATTTTTAAATTATATGGCAAAAACTATCCAATTGTTGGAACAACATTGGGATTCCAAGATGCTCATTTGGTATGTTATAAGGAGAATTGGAATATTAAATTCAAAGTGAGAGAGCACCTACTGAGTCTAATCCACTTGCATACATAGGTCACCAATTGGAATCCACGTTGGGATGCATTATATATGCTTTCACATAATATTTTAATATGTATATCTATCATATTATTAAAAGGAAATTTCCCACACCAAATGAAAGTTTTTAATTTCTTTCATCAGTTCATGATCTGCAGAAACACAGCAAGAGTGCTGTCAAATTGTAGCAGATGATATTTTATAAGTTAGAGAGTGCCAAGAATGTAGGCCTAGCCTTATATATACTCTTATTTGTCTTCTCTACTTGTATTGGTTAAACAACTAATCAGAATTTGTTTAAACTTATGAACATGAAAGAATTGTGGTGAAATTGAAAAGTAAGAAGACAACAGAACGTAGTGGCAAAGACCCTGAAAAGGTGGTGTAAAGTCGGCAGAATTAAGAAGAAGACAAAAGGCATTTGAATCCTGGAAGAATATATGCTCACTTTTGTTAGCATATAGAGCAGAAAATCCCGGTATGGGGGACCATGCTTTAATTATTTTACCCTTTCCAAGCCAAGTAAAGTAACTATATTAAGGATCGATTTTCAATCTGTTCATTCATCAAATTCAGATTTCAGGATCCTTAACAGGAAACAAAATTATAGGTCATATGCAGTCGAAGGATAATTTACAAAGATATTGAAATATATAAAAGTAATTTTGATTTTGCCATATGAACAAAAATGTGGCTGTAGTTTAGTGGTAAGAATTCCACGTTGTGGCCGTGGAGACCTGGGCTCGAATCCCAGCAGCCACATTACCACTACTTTTTAACATTTCCTTTCCAAAATTTTTCACGCACTTGAGTTCCCAAGAGTCCAAGATTGCCACTTTCTATGATTCTATGATCTAATCATGTGTCTGTAAACATGGAGGCCCTGTGGTCATAATTTGTGTCTGCCTTTGGGCTTTTGCAGTTTGTGTATAGGCCTAAGGTTCACACAATTTTTCGTGTTTTTTGTTCTTCAAGCTTCTGCTTTAAAGCCCAAAGAAAATTGCCAACTCAATTTCATTGCAGACCTTGCAGAAAAGAACCTCTATCCACATGTGAAACAGTGAAAGAGTGAACATTTTCTGTCATATTCTTCATTGCATGTGACTCAGCCACTCAGGCATGCATGTGTTTAACCCATAGCAAAGATGGATGATCCACGCCTGTATAATAAATTTAATGTGCTATTTATTATAAAAAAACTATTATGTAATTAAATTTTGAGATCATTACATTCCTATCTTACTTTCTTATTATCAATGGCTTTGTTCTTTGGCAAAAACTGGTGCATTAGGTCTAGTAGAGGTAGCTAGCGCGGTAGCACACCAACATTAATCATCATCAAGTTATGACAAAGGCAAGCCATGATTACCTTTAATTAACACATCTAAAATTAATGTCAAAGTCTTGCATTTTGAACTTTGACCCCCACCTGCCACCCCCAAGTAATAGAATTCAAGTCGTCCATCTCATGTCATAAGCAAACAAGCTTCATCAAGAAGCGACTAAAACGTTTTAAAGATTTGATCACTTTAACCTTTTTGTCATCTTGTAGCTCTCTTTTGATAAGATATAAAATCATTAATCACAGAATTACTTAAGTGCAATTTTTAACTAATGAAAGTGAGACTTTTTTTTTTTCACCATTTTCTAAGCCTACAAAAGAAAGAATTATCTGAATATAGTAAACAAGACGAAGTTTTTTCTTTCCCCAATTTTGTGGAAAGTGGAGCGAATAGAGCAGTTTGTGCGTGGCAAAGCTTAAGCAAACCCAAGATGCAAATTATCTGAAAAAAAGAGTTTTAAGGTTATTTATGCATGAAGAGAGAAATTATATTGATATTTCCTCAAACCCCCAAAAACCAAAACACTATGTAGATGTCGTTTATGCCTCAAGGAAAATGCCATGTGGGCGTCACGTCCCTGCCCTTTCCTTTACATGCTCTCTATATATCTTCTCTTTTCTCTCTCTTGTCTTTTTGGTCCGATCAGAAATTTAGAATCAGATCAGATCAGATAAGTTCTCTTGGTTTCGGAAAAGAATTTTACTTGAAGACCCAACGTTTGTTTTCTGTGAAGACAGATTAAGGGGCTTTGTCTTTACAGTGTAATGATTTCAAATTTGTGAATTTGGAGTTGGTTTAGAGGTTGAAGAAAAGGGTAGGAAAAAAGTTGGTTTTTTTTTTTTTGGAAGAAATAAAGGTCAAAGTTCGTAATTTTATGAAGGAATGATTTGAAAGTTGGTGAATTTGAAGCTTGCTGATAGATTGAAGAAAAGGGTAGCAAAAAGTTGGTTTTTTGTTAAAAAAAAAAGTGAAGAAATTGATAAAAAATCAAAGCAAAGAAGTAGAAGCGGCAAGTAAGAATTGATTCCAAACCCCTTTTTTCTGTTCATTTATGTTGTTAAATTTAAAATTTTTATGGTGATTCTTTGTTTCTGGGAATTTCACACAGGAATGGCGACGCTTGTGGAGCCACCGAATGGGGTGAAGCCAAGAGGGAAGCATTACTATTCAATGTGGCAGACCCTTTTCGAGATTGACACAAAGTACGTTCCAATCAAGCCTATAGGGAGAGGAGCATACGGCGTTGTTTGCTCATCAATCAACAGGGAAACCAATGAGAAAGTGGCTATAAAGAAGATCAACAATGTATTTGAGAATCGCGTTGATGCGTTGAGAACTTTGAGGGAGTTGAAACTTCTCAGACACATTCGACATGATAACGTGATTGCTTTGAAGGATGTTATGATGCCAACTCAGAGAGCCAGTTTTAAGGACGTTTACTTGGTTTATGAGCTTATGGACACGGATTTGCATCAGATTATCAAGTCTTCTCAGCCGCTTTCTAATGATCATTGCAAGTATTTTATTTTTCAGGTACTGGCAAATAACCGTTCTCTCCTTTTGTTTTTTGTACAGTTTCGTTTATTGCTTTCGTTGCTGCCAAAGTGAAATGTTGAGACGTTTTTCTGCATTATAATGTTTGACGTTCTGTTGATGTCGTGATGTCAGATTTAACAGATAAATTTGTATGTCCTGTTCTGAAGTTTTTCCTTGGCTTTTCAATGGTCCTGGATTCTCAGAAATGATGTTGTTGATAGAAGTTATATATGGCAATTTGGGTCTCATAAATTTTAACCAACTCTAGATGGTGATCTTAGTGTTAGATGCATATTGACCATTGAGTATCTATGAGTTTGCATTATTGTTGTTAAGTACTTATCATAGGTCATTAGATTTGTTTCCATTTTGTTGTTTGATTTCACCTTTTTTGCAGGACCTTTACACTGTAAAATGTCTAGTTAGCATTAATAGCCGTTCTTTGACGCTTAATTTCTATTCTTTCTTGGGTTTGGGTCTTTTATGAGTTTGGTGCTCAGGTGGTCGCGATGAGTTATTAGGCATAGCATGACAACTTGTACTGGTGGAAACTTATTAGTAGATTCATTATGGTACGAGATGATGGCAATTGATCAACAGTTCAAGGAATACAGATGCATATTCATTGAAGGAGAGTTATTCAGTTAGTGTTGTTCACAATCATTAGGGCCAGAATAGTATGCAATGTTCATTTCATTTAGAAAGGGTCTTTTCTGATTCAATTTGTTGTGCTTCCCCCTCCTCTTCCCTTCCCTTGTCTCGTCTTAATTATGGTACAGATCATCCTTTACAGCTTTTTCTGGTTGTCAACATAATTGCTTCATTAAATACTTACGGACTGATTTCTATAATCATTAACAGGATAGAGTAGGCATCTGGTAATAATAATGTAAAGTTAGAAAATTATGTTGCTTCATTGTTTGCATATGTAATACAGCGAACTTAACCATAATCTCATGTAGAATATTATGAGTAAAATTTAAATTTTATTTCCATCACATGTGCTTGGCATATGCATTCTATGGCAAAGGCCTTTTCTGATTCCTTCTGTTTCAGCCTAATCCTATTTCCTTCTCCATTCTCTCTTGTTCCAGTCTTGTTTCGTTTACTTTCTTTGCAAGTGAGTAAATGTTCCTTGATTCCCTCTTTCAGCTTTTCTGTTTGTCTAACTTAACTGCTTCATCAAATGCTTCACGGAATTATTTCTATTTGGTTATCAGGATAAGATATGCATCCTGTAAAAGTAAAGTTGAAAGTATGATGTTTGTCAGCAAAACATAAGAGGTATAGAAACCTTCTTGACTGTGTCAAGTAGAATCTTATGAGTAATGGTAAACCTCTATGGCTTAAGAAACTTGGCTCCAT
This sequence comes from Durio zibethinus, assembly GCF_047325235.1. Taxonomy (NCBI): domain Eukaryota; kingdom Viridiplantae; phylum Streptophyta; class Magnoliopsida; order Malvales; family Malvaceae; genus Durio; species Durio zibethinus. The sequence continues at coordinate 20,765,561 of NC_143185.1, forward strand.
GTAAAGTTGTAACAAGTTTCTAACTTCTTTTTTCTGTTAAGTATTTGTCTGCTTGTGACTAACCTTTAGTAAGTATTTTAGTTACTACGAGGGCTGAAGTACCTCCACTCAGCAAACATCCTTCACCGAGACTTGAAGCCTGGGAACCTCCTTGTCAATGCTAACTGTGACCTGAAGATATGTGATTTTGGGCTGGCCCGAACCAGCAGAGGTAATGAACAATTCATGACAGAGTATGTTGTCACCCGCTGGTACCGTGCACCTGAGCTCCTACTCTGTTGTGACAATTATGGGACCTCCATTGATGTTTGGTCGGTAGGATGCATCTTTGCAGAGATTCTTGGTCGGAAACCTATCTTTCCTGGAACAGAGTGCCTCAACCAGCTCAAGCTAATTATCAATGTCCTTGGAAGCCAGCGAGAGGCTGATCTTGAGTTTATTGATAATCCCAAAGCCAGAAGGTATATCAAGTCACTTCCTTACTCTAGGGGCACCCATTTTTCCCATTTATACCCTCAAGCCGATCCATTAGCCATAGATTTGTTGCAAAGGATGCTTGTTTTTGACCCATCTAAGAGAATTACCGTCACAGAAGCCCTCCTACATCCCTACATGTCAGGGCTATATGATCCCAGGCTCAATCCACCTGCCCAAGTGCCAATTGATCTTGACATAGATGAGAACATGGGAGAACAGATGATTAGGGATATGATGTGGACTGAGATGCTTCACTACCACCCAGAGGCTGCGTCAGCAAATGCTTAGATGACATTGTTTTAGCTATTTTGTCATAATGTGCTTTCAGAACCAGTATTATTGTTTGACCTAGAAGAACGCCACTGAGAAGTCTGCATTGAGACTTAGCAATTGTACCAAGATTTTGTTTTAACATCTTCCTTATTAGTGTGGCTTCTTTGGAACAGACTTTGGCTTGTGTAACTTGTAAATATTTATGCTATTATTTCTAATCTAGAGGACTTCTCTTTATGTTTATGAGCTGATCATATATAATCTTGTTATAGAAGGAACAATAAAGAAGGAATTAGCCCGTTATTGTAGTTTATGATAAGACTATTTACCATCAACTCTTATTCTTCTTCTTAATGCCATGAGTGGGATGAGTTGAACTTTCTTAAAGAACAAAGTAATCTGAAAAACAAACATTTTCCTCATTTAACAAGATAAGATCATCTGAAATCTGAATTTATATCCAAAAAGAGTAGTGCAATGAACAAAACCCTTTTCTATCCTGGAAGGAGAAAAGTCCAAGCTCTTCCATGGTGATAGCCTGGAGGCCCCATTGAGAGCCTAAAGCTTCAATCCCTATTACAAACATTTATTAGTTTTTCATTTTCACTGTTTTCCTGTTCATGCAATTAGGCTTAACCAAGGTTAACGTAGCTTTAATCCTGGTTAGTCAAAACCATGGTTGTAGCCTGAATGTTCCTTCAAGGTATCAACTCAAGCATAGCCTGCGCCCACTTTCACCCCTTTTTTCTCCTTTTCTTTTCTTTCGGTCAACCCCTTTAAAACTCATCTCAGTTGGAAGTCCAGCTCTGATCCAACTCTATTTCATATGTTAACCAAAAAAAAAAGTAAAATATATAATGTTTGCACTTTGCAGCAACTAGGAATCTTCCATGGCATATACACGTTTGAGGGGGTAACTTTCTCTGTTAAAAGCCTGGTCATTACTTTTGTCCACCAGCTTTTATTTGATCATGAGCCCATCTACTTTTGTGTTGAATAACTTTCATTTCTATATACCAAATACAATTATAATGTTATTGTCCACTGAAAAATCAACTAGATATTTGGTTGGTCCAAAACCAGCCAACAATTTCAATTTTCAACATTGTTAGAAAGAGACCAACGAGTTCGATCTCGTACATGAATGTCCGGATATCATCGGATTCCCTGTAATATGAAAACATTTTCTTGTGGCTTACTACTGTGATGTTGCTGTTTGTTTTTCTCGAGAAATTCCGCGTGACAACCATTAACTCTTTGTGTCTATCTGGCGATCGTCCTGTTCAAACCCAATGTGACAAATCAAAATTTATTGGAAAAACGTTTAGAATATTTTTACTTTTACAAAGTAATTTGGGAGGAAATAAGAAAGTGATTGGCGTGGAAATTCATTTGAACCGTTTCAAACTATCACCATTATATATTCAGAAACTAAGAAAAATGAAACTTTTAATTTCCTTTTCCTAATGGAAATGTGGTGTGACTTTCAAGTTTCAATGGAGGGTTTGGTTGTTCTGTTGCTTAAGGCTAGGAATTAAGAATATGTTACAGGTTAGTAGTCATCTCGGAACCCTAACCATGGAAAACCAACCATGAGCTTGAAATTTGAGAATAATGATGGCAACCTCAAAAAAACACAGGAAAGTTACTCGAATTTCTAACGTGACTTTTTCTTTTATTTAAAAAAAAAAAAACCCAACTTTGAAGAGATCACCGAAACCTTACCTTGCCATGAGGATGAGTCACTTAAAGATATAATCGATCGAGTTTGAATTAATACAATATTAAATTTGAGTTTAAGTTTAATTTTAATTCAAAATTCGAGATTTAAAATTTAATTTGAACTCGATCGAGTTTTACTTTTTTTATTTGAACTCAATTCGAGATAAAAATCAAGTTATTCAAATTCGTTCGATTAGATTCGATTAATATATAAAAATAAGCTCAATTTTTATATTTATTTGTGTTCGAACTCGAATTTAAAATATTTTATTAATTAAAATAATAAAAATATATTTAAATATAAAAATTAATTAAAATTTACAAATTACTTAAACCAAATATAAAAACATTCAAAATCGATTCAATCATAAATCAAATTATTTGAATTTAATTTTAATTATATAATAATTAAATTAAATTTAAATTTTATTGTAATTGAATTTAAATAATTTACAATTACCAAGGCAATATTTTTACTACAGCTACGCCGTCTCCTCCTCTTCTTTAGTGGCCTCTGTAAAACTATATTTTTTTGTTGGGACCAATCTTCAGAAAACTGACATGAAAGCATGTGATTTGTACGGCTTATGTGACAATAGACCCCGTGAATAACAGTGAACTTTTTCCGCTGTGGAAACATCATTGGTTAATCATCTTTGCCACTTCGGTGTTCGACCGTAAAACCCATTTTCTCTCAATCATGATTCATGAATGAAGATTTACTGCTAGGTACAAGACAACAAGAGAACGGCTGTCTGAAACCGACATTACATTGTCGTAGCAGTTAATTATTTTTCCAGTGGGTAGCTAACTGTTACTGCAAGCTTGCCAATATCAATTTTGCTAGTGCTACTTCACGTACAAGACCATACTTTCAACTCTCTAGACGCAATTCACTGTTTAATTTTCCCCAAACTTTTTAAGGCAACACTGCAATGCTTTCTCCATTAGTTTATCAGTTTCCAATGGGCATTTCCAGCCTATAAAGTCCACCATGAAATCCCACATCCACCTCTTTCCTTTCTCATCTTACATACCCAAGATCCTAGAGTCTCTTTGTTTCTCTATTTTGTCTAGCCAGCAATATTAATCTTTTTGATGCTCATCAACATCCTATTCTTGATGTTTGAGATTCATGTCTCCTGTACTCAGTGAAATCCTCCTTTCTGGATTTATGATCAACTCTGCTCTTAGGCGCAGGACCCATCTTGTTCAATCTTTCTCTGTTGTTTTCCTTCACTGGTTCTACGTGTTTTCATGAACTATCTCTTTCTGTAATCCCATAACCAGCCCTTATTTTCTTTAGTTTTTCTTAACCATTTTTCATAAACAATCCCATATCTGAGTTCTTTTGAATAATTGACTTCAGCGTTCTGTGTTATTACTTTTTCCAAGCATAGTCTGGTTATTGTTTCTGTTGTTTCTGTTATAAGGTGTTGTTGTCATGGCTACTTCAAGCACTGGAGCATCTTCAGCTTCAAGCACGCTGAGAAGCTCAAGTTCAGAAGAGGATATTCAGCAGATTTTGGATGAAAGGAAGCGCAAGAGAATGATATCCAACAGGGAATCGGCACGTCGGTCTCGGATGCGTAAACAGAAGCACCTGGATGATCTGATGGAACATGTTTCTCAGCTTACAAAGGACAATAACCAGATCCTTACAAGCATGAACATCACCACACATCTTTACTTGAACATTGAGGCTGAGAACTCAGTCCTTAGAGCTCAGATGGCTGAGCTCAGTACCAGGCTGCAATCTCTCAATGAAATCATTGATTTCATAAACTCAAGCAATGGGGTTTTTGAAAATCATGACAACAACTTTGAGGCTGCCTATCATCACCAGCATCAGATTAGCGATGATACCTTCATGAATCCTTGGGGTTCTTTCTCTGTCAATCAGCCCATCATGGCTTCTGCTGACATGATTATGTACTGATTAATAATTTCTATGGTGTGTGTGCTTTTTTCTTGTTTTACTTTATTATTTAGCTTGTAACCAAGGCTTAATTATGGCTGTAAAATGAAGGGATGCATGGATGAAGATTTCTAAGAACATAGCTCGCTGCACATTGTTGAAAAATTTTCTATGCAACTTGATCCCTCACCGTACGATGTATACTTAATTGTTAGTTAAAAACTTTTTTAAAAATAAAAATGAAAAATATTACTTTTATATGTCATCAACAGATATGATGTTGCCTACATATATATATATATATATTTATCAAAGTTTGAGAAAAAAAAAAACAATTAAGAGAATTTTAAATTAGTAAATAGTCAATCATCAAACAAAAAGACGAGGATACAACTACCAAATTTCCTCCTGAGTTTTGTCTTCACAAACAGACAATTAGCCAATTAAAAATAATATTAAACTAATAAAACATGACAACTAACTATAATATATAATATAGAAAAACCAGAACAGTTGTCTTTCTCTCTCTCTCATCTCTGATCCTCAGGTTTGGTTTCATAAATCTGGGTGATCCAATCTGTATTTAACCAAAAAGAGGAATAAAAAAATTAACCAAAGATTCCTCAATTATATATGGATCAATCTCTTAATCACTGAAACTTAAAAATTTATGGTGAAATACAAGTAAAATCTGCCACACTTTAGTCACAGATTTAATGATATTTGTGATTACCATTTTCTTTAGCCAATTAATTTATGTTTCCTAACCCTCTTTTTAATACTCAAACTGACAAAACAATTTGCAAATATTAATTAATTAAGGTGAATAATTCTTAATTATACATTAAATTTATTTTAATCAAATATCATTATTCACATATAAGTCAAAAAGGAGTGCCCCTTAATATCTAAATAAATATGCATGCATGCGCTTCCAGAGAAAAATAATTCATTGATAAAATTAAAAAAAAAATTGAGATTTAATTTAATTGATTAATAAAATTATATTTAAGAGATAACATTTAATCGATATGAATTTAAATTTTAATACCTTTAATTCATTCATTTTTCTTCGAACGACCTTTTTTGTATAAAAATAAAATTTAGAAAGAGATTAGAATAAATGTTTTAATTATATAATTTTTTGGGTAGTAATTTGATATTTGGCAAAGCTGGCCATATGGATAGGACAATTAATCCTGTGTCATGAATTATGTAAAAAATAAAGGGCAAATTTGAAAAAAAAAAGAAAGGAAGTAAACAAAGTTTCATATTAAAGTGGACAAGATCCATGCCATTTTTCCACCACAAACCAAAAAAATTAATTAGAAATACAATTAATTAATTAATTAATTACAATAAAATTATAGTTAACCTTTTCTTCAAGAAGACTCGAATGTACCCCTGGTTTCGTTGTGGATCTAACTGCATGTTAAAATCATTAATTATAATCTTAATACCAATTAAGAGAAAGCAAACATAAATGGCAAACCATTAATGACACAGGCCCACATGACCAAAGAAAATAAAATAAAAAAAAGGAGGTTTAATTTCTTAATCAGGTTTAGTGGAAATTTTCATTGAATTAATTATAAATATTGGCCAAAATTTTTTTTATTATAACACTGGTGATTATGGGTATAAATGATATATTAGTACTCGCAAGTTACTCGAATTTGATTAGAAGAAAACTCAAATTCGGTTCGATTATTATCGAGTCGAGCTCGAATTCGAGTAGTTCGACTTATCGATCGAACCGAATTCGAATATTCTTATATTTGACTCGAGTAGCTCGCGAGTTTAATCGAACTTTTATATTTAAATATATTTTTATTATTTTAATTAATAAATTATTTCGAATTCGAGTTCGAACTTGAGTATAAATAATCGAACTCTTATCGAGTATGCGAATCGAGCTTATTTTTACATATTAATCGAGCTTAATCGAGCGAGCTCGAGTAGCTCGAATTCGATCACGAATCGAGTTCGAACTTGAAAAATAAAACTCGATCGAGTTCGAACAGAATATCTAACCGCGAATTATGAGTCGAACTCGAGTTTCTCACTGTGTCGATTCGACTCGACTCGATTACATCCTTCCTGATGATGACCTTTTGTTAAATAAAAAAAAATGGTATTTAGTGCCTTTTTTGGCTCTAACTTCTTTATCAAGTAAGTTGAAACTAGAGTTGGCAGGCGAGAGGTGGCTGCTAGTTGAATAAATTTTATATCGATGATCAAAATGTATATTTTTAAAAAATTTTAGTTAATGATATTAATTATTAGCTGTCGAAATAAGTATATACCGATGGTTTGTGTCCATAGTAATTTTGTAATGTTATTACAAATGTGCTAGTTGCTAAGGAGGATGCGAATGGTCATGAAATTTTTTCTGCATTACATGTACCAGATTTCTTTGAAACTGAGACAATCATGTCAGGTTCTTGTGTTCATACATTCGATAACATACGAAATCATGTTGGTGAAGGTAGCCAACACTATAATGATTCTGAAACTTGTCCAATGGACCAAAATACTTCAAAGTAAGCTCTTGGCTAATGAGAAATTGTTCCTTAATGGTTTTTCCTGGAAATGTTTTTATGGCTAAATCCTACAATCTCTCAATGGATATTGACTGGACGGCATTTGTATGCCCTGGAGCTTATGCTTAAGTGATTGTTTTTAGTAGTAATATTAACAATAATTAATTTAGAGTCTGTAAAAAGAATTAATTCATAAGAGAGAACGAAACCATTATTTTATGTGTTTGATTGAATGAATTGTAACAACTTCAATAGTATTAGTAGTTTTTGAGCTCATAACTTCAATACTATTCATATCGAGTGTGTACGGCCATTGCTGATAGACAGGGTCAGAGTGATCTATTGAAAAGCCTTGTCGTTGATCTACGAGTTGGTCGTGTTGCTGAACAAAATTTATGAAAAATTTCACAAGTGAAGTTTGTAAAATTTTTTTATTAAAAGTAAATAAATAAAAATTTTAATAAAAAATTTAAATTAATAAATTAACAAAATTTGATATGAAGATTAATAATATGTAAAAAATATATATTATTTATAATTTAATTTTGATTTATATTTATTTAATAATAAAATTTTTGTTAATATTTTTACTAAAAATGTTTATTTAATAAGTATATCAAAATTTATTAATTTTTTTTTATTTTACCCAATTGATATATGTGATAAGATTTTTTTATCTATCAATTTTAATTTTAATTTGTTATTTTTAATAAAAAAATTTTACAAACTTCACTTGTAAAACTTCATGTAAATCTTTTCCCATTGTATTGAAGAGCTGTTGAGGATAAAAAGTGAGGTTTGTGCGGATGTAAGGGATGGCCATGTTGTTGCTCGATCAAATTCTAAGGAGACCTAGGTTCATGGTGATAAAGACTTTCAAATTCTTGATCTATTCGTAGTAAATAGTGATCTTTTGATTGTTTCTTGCAGATATGATATGCTATTAATTCGTTATTATTTTCATTTAGATTTTGTTGTTGCTTAGAAAATAGATTCTAGAAATCAAAAGTTATTGGTTTGGTGTGAGAAACAATCACTTTTTTCATCATTGATCACCATGAAAATTAAATGAGGAAAAGCATGTGACATTCTCGTGATCAACTATATAATTACTACATCATTGATGAATAAGAAATTAGACCAAGAGGCAAACTTATTTTCATTTTCTTTCCCTTTTTTCTATCTTGCTTGTACCAACCAAACACAAAGTTCACTTCTTTGAAACTTTTTTGATTGACTCAAAGATCATTGCAACAAAAACCAGAAAGCCAAATGGATTTAAGAAGCTATCGGTTCAAGACATGTCTGCCGGTGCTTCCATCAGCGCATCAGTTCAAGACATGCCAGATATTGCTTAAGGAACATGAACCCATATCTTGTTCCGAGAAAGTTAATGGAATAACTTTCAGGAGACCGTAAACTTCAGAGTTGAATGGTTCATTCATTTATTCATTCGATCATATAATTATAGAGCAAGGAGTTGTGACTGTGGGATATTGCTAATTGGTATGGCAAAGGATAAAAAGACATAATTACATGCAAACAAATGACCACTGGAACTGGTTAAGCCAGCCTGGCCCGACTTCTACTTTTGTTGAGCTGGGCTTCCGCCAAGAATTTTATGTTTAACAATAGAAAAGAAGCTTGACCCAAATCTGGTCCATAGACACTTTTAATGATCCCCTTTTTTTTTTTTTCAAAGAAAACGTTGTAGCATTTGAGATTTGAAAGGCCAAGTCCTTTGCAGATGTACACCAAAACAAATCAATTTCTTTTGCTTGAAACAACATTATTGAGATAAAGGACAGAAGTTTTTAGTTTGTGCATCTTATCAAAACCAAATAAAAGCCCTTAATTTGGATATCTCTATCCTACCGAGAGACAAGATTCATGAAAAACCCCATTTTAAAATATGAAATTGTGCATTAGTAAATATATATATATATATAATATAGTACAATTGTTTGAAAATACATAATATACCTAAGTAAGATAAATGGAACCGGTTTCAGTTTCATCATGCTTTTTGCTTTGTTTTCCATCCTTCATTTCATTTGTGTCCTTTGCTTCCTCTTCTTGAATCACATCTTCCCCAACTTCATCCTTTTTCATGTTAAGGAATTCAATGAAACCTTGGATAGCAGCCTCAGGGTCATCACTTTTGATCATCAATTGTTGCGCCACTTCTGCTGGAGTAACTTCAACATTCTTAATCAAATCATCAATGCAGCCAAACAGTTTATTATCTTTGATTCCAAGATATGTAGTGGCAAGTTTTCTGAATACTGCAGGAGTACAATAGCCCATGTGAATGTGCACATCCATGCGCCCTGGACGCAACAAAGCTGGGTCTAACTTCTCTTTGTGGTTTGTCGTGAAGATGATAAGTCTTTCATTCCCACAGCTTGACCAAAGTCCATCAATGAAATTTAAAAGGCCTGACAATGTCACCTACAAAAAAATTCATACATAAGTTAAAACCAACAGCAGCCAAATGAAAGAAAATGCAAAGAACAGAATAAATAATTTACTGTAATTGTAATAGCCTTATAGGTCTAATAAATTACCCCAGGATCGACAGAGTCACCTTCCTTCTCTTGCTTGTCTTTAACCTTGACACGATCTATTGAAATTTTTCTGCTGCAATCTATGTCCTCAATGAGCAAAATAGATCGGTTTGTAGTGGATGTGAGTATACGCCTGAGGTCAGCGTCGTTTCGAACACTTTGGAACTGGAGATCATATATATTGTAGCTCATGTAATTTGCAATTGCCGCAACCAGTGATGATTTTCCGGTCCCTGGAGGACCATACAAAAGGTACCCACGTTTCCAAGCCCTGCCAACATTTTCAAAGAAATCCTTGCGTCCCATAAATGAGTCAAGATCATCCATTATGGATTGCTTAAGCTTTGGCTCCATAGCCAAAGTCTCAAATCTTGCAGGGTGCTTGAAAACTGCTGATTCCCACCTGGAACGTTCTTGGTTGTAGGTATAGATGTTGAGGTTTTCTCGCTTGCTCAGGATTGTTTCAGCCATCTTTGCTATATGGGGAAAATACCTTTGTTCAACTAGATCTCTAACAGTTTTCTTGCAGGTCAAGTGAAAGCATTTCTTATCCGGGATAAAACACTTATCCGATTCTCTTACATGCAAAGTCCACTCCAAGGTCATGCCCTCAAATTCATCGATGATCTTGCTATCAGCAGGGATGTTTTGTTTTAGTGGCGCTGTTGGGTTATTGGGGTCATTGGAGCCTATGAGAAGTTTATCAGTTGAAGGGTCGATTCTAGTAGGCAGGTAGACCTCAATAGCACGATATGTTTCATTATAAACAGCCTGCCAGCGGTCCTCAATGATGAAGGTGAAGTTAGAGGAGAAGTAATTTGATATTAGGCCAGAAAATTTTGAATAAATAAACTTTTGCACCGGTTTTGGGATAATTTCGTTCAATATTGTACGAATTAGCATGGCCATGGCTGTGAGGGAACCATAGGCAGCAAGAAGAGTGGAAAAGGAAGGTAGCTCGTTCAACAGGGAAGCCATGGCTGAAAGACTGAAAATACAAGAGAAACCAAGACTTAAGGTGGGGTTTTAACTAGCAGTAGGAAGTGGCCTAGCTACTGTAGCAAGAAACAAGACGGAAGCTACTGCCTTTACTTGATTGCCATGACTCCGGAGAAAAAAGTTTGGAAAGGAATATAAAATATGGTCATGAGGAAGCTGCCTGGAAGATATTGGTGAGACTGTCTTGGACGGCTACTTGGAATCGAAACACGAGCTTTCACTTTCACCTGCTCTGTGTTCAACAATCAACATCATCAACCTGACATAGGGAAGGTGTTTTTTTTCTTTCTTTTCATTTCTTTTGTCTTTTGGGTGAAGATCATTGAGAGTTTGATGGCGAATACAGTAGTGCCAAGACTGATTATATTATTGCTAAACTCCATTACTCTTTCTTTTATTATAATCACAAGAACATATAATGGTTACAAATTTAAAAGGTGTGTTTGGAATTTATTTTTGACAAGAGAAAGTTCACAAATTTAGTGTGATTAAAATATAAATGAGTAAAAAGTGCAAGAATATAAGATTAATTTCAATAATAATAAATTTCGATGTTCTCAAAAGGCAGAGCTCAATGAAACTATTTTAATACTAACCTTTTAATTCTCTACTTTTAGAGTTGTTTTAATTGATTAGATATGGGACCGACATGGATGAAAATTTTCCTTTATATTCCAAAACCATCATCAAAGCGTAAGAAAATAAAATGATTTAAACAAAACATTTTTTTTTTATATGAGAAAGCCATCAAAGCCTAATACAACAAAATAAGGATATGACTACAATCAAGAAAAATGAAGAAAGGTGAAGAAATGTATGGATGGTAGGTTGTCAAAGAGACAAAGAAAGATAAAGAAAAACTGATAACGTAGAAAAAGAGAAGGCAATGCGGAGAAGGAACTTAAATACGATTCGATTACATTTTGGTAAGGCGGCTTTTTTAATTTATAAATAAATTAAGATGAAAAGACAAGTGTGTCCTTAGAGACCATTTCACTTATAAATTTTTTATTATTATTTTATACTTGTTTAATTTTAACAAAATATTTGATTTTATATAATTTTAAATTATAATTAACACATTTTTAAACATTAGTTGATAAAATTATAAATGATTAGCAGATACTGTTCTGATGAATACAAGCCTCATGTTCTGAATAATTATAAGTGGGTTTGTATAAGATTCTAGTTAACTATATTCCCAACAGTAACAATTTAATTTTTGTTGATAAAATTTCAAATTAGGCAATTGATCTTTCATTGTACAGAACATGCATCTCAATTCAGAAATCTGCTTATCAAGAAACATAGAAAGAATACAAAAGAAAATTGGATACCTAGCTAACCAGACATGATTATTTGCCAGATCCCAGCTTTCACTTTCTTTAACTCTGGTCTTTACATGAACAAAGCACAGCTTCCTATGGTCTTTCTATGTCAAGCAAAATCTTTCTCAGGTCATGACAGTGTGTGTTGATTGGGGTAGGATTTTGGGGAAAAACAAGTCGAAGAATCATACCGTTTGATGGGCCTAGGCAAGTCCAACATTCAACCCTAGTGTCTGATCATTTAGAAAAGAAAAGAAAAACCTTATAGCTATCAATGAGATCATTAGATATACATGAAATGAAAGCATGAAATGATCCTTTTAATAAAAAAAAATGGAATGAACGATTGTTAGATATACAAATACATCTTCCCACTGGCACAACAAACACTTTTCATGGTTCTCGTAATTGTGCACTTGGCGCAAATAACCCCAACCAACATAACCTCGTCCGTTTCAACACCTTCATTTTGCAGTCGTTCTCAAAGAACTCCAATGCCTCTCTGGGTTTAGCATTCTGAGCATACCCTGTAACCATAGCCGTTCATGCCACCATATCCTTCAGAGACAACTGACCAAACAATTTCCCTGCTGATTCCATATCCCCGATTTTCGCATACACAACAATCAGCTCAGTCTTTAAGAAATCAAACTCCTTTCAGGCAACTCATTAAACACCTTCCTCCCACATTCCAAAAATCCTAATTTAACATACATTTCAATCAAGCTATTGTTAACATGCAAATCAAAACCATACCCACCAATCAAAATCGTCTGGGCATGTATTTGCCTGCCCAAATTCACATCAAGAACCATACTATAAGCCTTAAAAAGAGCTGAAAATGTAAAAGAAACAAGAGAAATACCCTCTTTTCTCATACAATTAAACACAAAAACTGATTCCTTAACAAGACCTTGTAAACAATATCCACGAATAAGAGCAGTCCAAAGAAATGGGTTGGGGTATTTAACCTGGTTAAAAACAAGCTTAGAGTCATCATCCATGGGGATTTCCATTTTGGTGAGGATATAACAGCACTGCTCAAGGCCTTTACGAAGAATGCAAGCATGGGTTTGTTTGATTTGGGTGAGGGAAGTGCAGCCATTGAAATTGGAAATGAGCTGGAAGCGTTTGTTTTGTAGTTGAGAGAAGAATGCTGGGATCTTTGGTATTGAATTTTTTGCTGCCGGTTTTGACAGACCTGTTTTGGGATAAAATTTAGAAATATTGCAGAGAATTTGCGGGAGAAATGCACCATTACACAGTTCAAAATACTGAACTCAAAGTTTCCGGCTCCAAGCACGAATTAAACCTTCTGAACAAATAAGAAAAGCACGGATTAAACAAAAAAAATTAAGCTACTTGTAGTGAGTTCCTCTCAATCGTTTTTCACTAGTCTGCTGCTTAGATTTCTGAACTACTCGATACTCTTAAGCTAGATTCTTTATTAAGCTAATTGTGCTCTGACTAAAACTACAAGTATAATTCATTCATACACGGCATTGGCAACGGAAACCTGCTATTAGGACAGTCCTCCCAGCATGTGTGATAATGATACCCCAAACCCAGAAAACGTATTATTCCACATGGCCCCAACATGGCAAGACGTCTATGCTATAACAAGTAAAAACTCATTAGTTCTCGACTTATAAACAGCTATGAAAATTGTCTTAGCATGTACATAATTTACATCCCTATACGGCAAACTGGATGGTAAGAAGACAAGAAGACAGAAAAAACTAGGGCCATAATTAAAGATGTCAGCCATTATGTGAGAAAAAAATGGCATCCCAACCATGGCTGCTCTGATTCAAACTGAATCTACATCATCGACATGGGAGGTTCAATCAAGGTGTGTACTAGATTTGTTTTTAGACTTCCTCAACACTTCTTTAAGTACTCCAGCAATCCTCTCAGCCATGTGCTGCTCTAGAAATCTTTCTTTGACCCTTTCATAGCCTCTCTTTCCTATTGTAAGCCTCCTCTCCACATGAGTTGCCAGTTTGACAATATTTTTTGCGAGAGGAGTAACCCCCTCTTTTCCGACAGGATGTAATAAACCTGTAGTCCCGTTCACCACTATTTCCCTGGTGCCTCCTGCAGCTGTTCCCTGTTTTGAAAATAACATTATGTAAATATTAAAAACCAGCTCCCGTGACTGCTGGCTATAGAATATGAGCAGTGAACAACTTCACCATATTTTTTTTTCATAAGCTCATAACCCTAACTAAAATGTAACACCATGTAAAAGAAAATCAGGTAAAGTTAATGGATTACCAGTACAGGCAACTGAAATGCCATGGCTTCAATTGTTATCCGTCCAAAGCATTCTCCCCGTGCCTACATGTAAGAAAAACCTTTTCTGATACCCTTTCTATCAAAGTAACTTTTAAGCAAATACCAAGGTAGTCTTAGCGTAAAATGTAATGCTAATCATGGACAAAATTGAAAGAAAAAAAGTTAAAAAATTAGAAGTTTACAGAGAGGTCGGAAAAATCAAAACCTTCATTTGCATCCCTTGATTTATTCTTTCACTTGATAAGGAACATATAATAAATCTTGGTTCTCCACTCACTTAGATGATCAAACAAAAGAAACTATAGCCTCAAGGACAAAAATTGTTCAATTTCCAAATAGATGCACATTTCTAGCTTGCGACTGTTCAATTTCGGTGGATTAGAAGTTAGATTCTTCTCAGTGACATTATATGACTTAACCACTCTACAAGCAGCAATTGAAAGTAAACATAAATTGTACCAATAATATTACTATATGAGAAGTGCTAGCCCTATAAGCACCAGAAAACCATTGTCATCTAGCCAATTATCAATGTTGTCAAGTCCACTACCGGCTAAGACTTGTTATCTTAGGTATCAGCAAATGCTATGGTAAAAGAAGGACCTTCAAATATCTTTCTGACTCTGTTCTGTACCCACAGATATAAAACAGCAATAGCAGTTAAAGATATATTTAAGGTAGGAGTTAAAGATATACATCAACAAGATGATGAAGTAGATGAATTCATTTACATTATATTTGAAATAAAGAATGCTTTTCCAATAAATTACCTGGGAATTCTGAACAAGAACATCAATGGCAGCTAAATATGGGGCTACTGTCAGAGTTTTGTTCACAAAGTGAACACGATCTTGAATTTTCTTCTGCATTACATAATCTCGTAATTCCGTTTCAAATTTGGTCTGAGCACTCATGTCACTTCCCACAATTACAGCATGCAGTGGTGGCACCTGCATTTTCTTTTCCTTAATCAGTTGCAAGGCCTCAGAGAAGGAACGCAGAAAGAGATCTTGCCCTTTTCCTCGTGAAACACCTGCAGTTAAATAGTAATTCAGTACTATTATTGATGAATACCAGAAAACCAAATGGTTTTTAGTTTTAGTCATTTAGATGTTTTCCCCTTCTTCCTACCTTCTTTTACGTGCCTTTGAGAACTACAAAATTGAGGAAGGGATTGGGCACATTGAAAGGGTGGTTAAAGGAAAATAATATAATGACAATTGAGGCAAGAAAAGGAAAATCATTGCAAAAAGTTCTCTAAAGAACCATAACACAGCTCTTACCATCACCTTGAGTTGGACATAACTCAAAATGCAGGAGTGTCAAACCATAACAATTTAAATAAGCTACATGATTTTTTTCCTTTTTTTTTCAAAAAGACAAAGTGTCACCCAACAACAAAATTGAGCACACAGTGAAGCAGCATAAATGGCATCAAATGGAATTCAATAAATTTTTTTATTTGTTTAAGTAATTTTATAATTGACAAACCAGATTCTAACAACCCTCCTTTTATCAAACTGAAATAAGGATCTTTTTTTGGTTTTGATGGCATAACTTAATGCAAATAAAACTAGGTGCATTGACTGGGGAAAATGAAAAAGTAGAGAAATCTATTCAAGATGAAAACTCAAACACATACTATTTATTAAGGCAAAGAGTAAATCCTCATTGCGCACTCCAAGAGATTCACGAACATGTTCACGCAAAACCCTTTTAGCCACACTGTCTTCTGCAACTTGCATCAGTTCCTTGCTATTTCCAAGGTGAACAACATAGGTCTCAGGCATTTTAATCCTGCAAAAAATTAATAAAAAAAAAGAAAAAAAAAACTGACTCAAATTTGTCACTAAAACTTAAGATACATGAAATGTGTATAGCAATTGAGGAACTAAATGCATGAAAAGCTTATTTAGATTTCTGATGCAATGCATATAGAATGAACATGAATATTTTATAGCAACAATAAGCACAGAGAGATAGTAGACATGAGGATTTTAGAAGCTTACTTCAAACGCTCTTGAGTCCTATTCTTCCAGTGTTCTGCTGTAACGTGTGAATCAATCATGGCACCAGCTACAAAAGGAAGATGCTTTACATAATCTAATTTGAAGTAATGGCCTCGCATTTCATGGATCCACCACAACACCTTAGGCAGAACACGATGAACATCTTCCTTAAGAACAGCATCCAGCCATTTCCCAGCAACCGCAGTGTTCAAAACAACCAAATCAGCTCTTAGAGCAGTATTTATAGCTTCTGTTCCCTTTGCAGAGAAAACCTGAAAAGACGGGTAAAAGCCTAATTAGAAGCAAGGTAGATATTTAGAATGCAATCATCCAAGCCTTCACAAATAGAATACTAATCCATCATCTTGAGTAAAGTTACACCATTATATAAAGTAAAAACACCATAAAAGGACATATAGCCAAATTGTAACAATCCAGAGAACTTACCACCTGCACTCCTCTGTCCAACATCTTATGTTCTAAACTATATATTACTTCATCTGTTTCAGATGGTTTCATAATTGTAATCCAATAAACTTCAGCACCAACACTTCTTAATAGAAATGCCAGGTCCATCAACAACAATGGTCCACCTGGAAAAAGAAAAGGAAACATTATAGAAGGAAACAATGATGACAGAATTGATTGCTAAATAGCCTCTTCACAAGGAAAGATGATAACAACAACCGTCTTCAGAAATAAGTTATTTTTACGTCTCACCAATAAAACACATCTCTTGGAAAAGGGTTTGTCTAAGAAAAAGGCAGCTACCAGTTAAAATAGAGCAGCAAAATCACAATTTAGAGATCACGTTATATGTTAACATGAGCGAACAACCATTGACAGCTGGAAGCAATAGGCATTAGTTTATAACCAAAAAGTTCGATGATTTGGTAACGACAATTTTTCATGGTGGGTAATGACAAGGAGAAACTATGCATTTTACGAGAACATGAAGATTCTTTATATGCAGAAACTATTTATAGCACGTGTTAGCAAAATGCCAAAAGCACATTTTATAATTTACATTCAGTATACCTAGGAATCAAAGAGAATTTCAGAATCTGGGACATTATTATCAGAATTATTGTCATCCATAGAAATAAAAGGATGAGCCATTACTAACATGCCAACAGAACCACAAAAATTGATTGAACCTCAAGATATTAGCACATTGGTGGAATGCTTTTTCTGAGCCTCAAAAATAGAAAAACTTGATAAAGTGATTACATTAAGGTGCAAAGGGCCCTAATGAACATAGTGTTCTTTTTATTTCTTTCCAAATTTTACAATGAAATTCAACATGATAAGAGAATGTACAGATATCCTTGGGTGCTTTACAAAATTCAAATTAAAGTACTTTATAGCAAACGATTTGCTGACCATGATAACCATGATACTAAATCTGAGATTCCACAAATGGTAATTAATGCATATGAAAATGCGTCTTTTATTAATTTCTTCAATCGAAATAAACCCAACAGTAACTGGTTTTTGAAATTTGCATGGCTAAAGCAACATACTAACTGTAATAATCCATGCATATCCTCTGCTCCTCTATACTATATCAAACCTCATTTACATATGTCCATGGGTTGCTTTCAATTCTGCAATGACGGCCTACAGACAATGCAAAAAGGCCACACCTCGAAGCTACTCCCACATAAATTCGATTCATTTGCGATGCTACTTCAATAAAAACAATAATACAGTAAAATAAACCCTAACAAGTACTTTACATTAAACGTAGGCAATCAGAAGTTAAAACAAACTCCAATACATTGATATTCAACCAGGAAATTAGAAATTATTAACAGAAAAAGGAGAGTACCAGAAAGCGAGAGTTCGTGCGACACCAGTAGAACAATCTTCGACTTCATGAAACTGAGTGGACTCCGCTTTCCAGCAGCGATCTGCAAGGCCCGCTTCTCGGCGACTTGGATGGCATTCGGAGCCAAGCCGATAACATTAGCAGCAGAAACAGCACTAGGAACGTTCCGATCACAGGAATCGAAGGCGGCTCTGATGCAGAAGACAATAACCGTTGAAACAGAGAGCATTAGGAGAAGAGCCAAAAGCCAACGCTTCTGCAAGTGGTGGTGGCCCCAGCCAACGGCAGTGGTGGCGTGCTTCGCCATCTTCTTCCTCTCGTCTTAGGTATAGGGTTAGTGAGGGATCAGTTGATGCTAGCTTTGGCATTTTAGGGCTTTGCTTGTGGGCGAATTTGAGCAGCTGAAGATATACATTTGGCTGTGCGAGATGGGACACTTGGAAGAAGGTTTTTGGTTTGGATCTTTGGATCCTTCTTTTCCAAATTATTTTGACTCTGATTTACTGGGTTTCGTGTTCGAAGCGTTGGAATTTGGGTGGGCTTTATTAACTTTTTGGTTTTTTGGAGAAAGGAAAAAATGGTTTCAATTGCGTCTGGTCTATGTTTTAAACTCCTTTTAACTATTCTCAACTAACATTAACTAAAATTCATTGTTTGAAACAGAAATGATTGATATTGATGCAAATTGAACAAATATGATTATTTTTTTATGTACGAATCCCAGAGAAAGGTGCTAGTGGACCGCGCATGAGCTCCAGACTAAAAGGTTGTGTGACGTGATTTGCTTGAGATGATAAGAGCACCAGATCAAGAAGGATCGAAATCGAGACCTTAAAGTCACGTACTTTACTTAAGTGTGAGGGTTAAAACCAAGGTTGGAGTGTAAGAGTACACTTGAGGTGAGCTGTATGTATGGTGTCAGGAATGAAAACCGCACATTGGAAGGTTCGAGAGAGCCTCAGGATGTGGCGTCGGCAGTCAGACACAAAAAGGTTTAGAACCGCCGGGAGACAAGCTAGACGCACGGGCATAAAAGCTTCTAGCTCAGCCTAGAGTCAGGTCAGGTGCCATGGTCAGGTCTTGGTGTGATTTAGTCATGTCATGACTGACTTTGAGTTGAGCAACGATTGAGATCAAGTTAATAAAAA
The DNA here is from genome assembly GCF_047325235.1 of Durio zibethinus. Lineage (NCBI taxonomy): Eukaryota > Viridiplantae > Streptophyta > Magnoliopsida > Malvales > Malvaceae > Durio > Durio zibethinus. Next base: position 20,784,674 of record NC_143185.1, read on the forward strand.
AGTGATTTTAAGACATACAAGCGCATATTTAAAGTATTAAAACATGTTATTAATATGTTGTGTGAGTGGTAAAAGTTTTTGACCGTAAGATACGTGGATAAGTTCGAAACAGTGATAAAACACATTCAAGTCAAGTAGTCCGACGGATGTCATCAATGGAAGCAATGTGCTAGTATTATGAGCATGGGAATATGTTAGGGATATTGTGTATGAATAGTTTGAGACCTAAATCCCAAGATACGTAAGTAAGCGTGAGGTAGTGTGCTGATGCCCTGGGATCAGTTAGCCAATCAGGTGCTATTGGTCAAAGCTATGTGCGGGCATCTTCGAGTGGGTTGGTGGAGCAATGAGTAGAATTAAGGAATAGTAGTGATCAAGAGGAAGGTTATGGGGCCCTAAGTTAGCCGGTGAAAAGCCCTGAGATGGTTGGAGAAAAAGGTGTTCTCATTTCGGATAATCTTACGGTTACTGGTAGGAGACTGAAAAATCTCTTATGCTCTTTATAGGGGATGACTGGTGTCAGCTCTCCATCACACTATTGGCTAACGGGCAGTCAGGGGCCTGGCTAGTCTGAAGTAAGCTACTCCTAGACACTAGTGGTGTCTAGGTGGGCGGACATCGTAGGATCATGAGCATGACACGATGTTTCCTCAGGTCATGGTAAACCAAGGGACTGTTGGGGCCGACAGGCCTCGTATCACGCCTTCGCGTTGAGCCATAGGATTACACGGTAGAGTTCGTTATGCCCCTCGATTTTTTCTCCTTGAGTCAAAAGGATCATGAGATGATGTTTGCGTAGGAGGGACGCCATCGAGCCTGAGGGATGTGCGAGCTAGCAGGCAGGCACGCTGCTAGACCCTTGTGGCCAATCGGTAGAGGTGTGCTACAGCTAGGGCAGTCCATCCAAGTCTCCCTTACGGGATTAGCATGATGTTGGGTATTAATCATGCGTGCGGACAGTCTACATAGAAGCTAAGGGCCTAAGCACTAAGAACTGAATCCCATGGGATGAGATGAGCCTAGAGGCTCCGAGCTGGCTGCTGACCAGCATAAGTAAACTTGATACGAGAGCTTGCGTACGATACGGGCGAACATGGTGTTAGGTTCTCACCATGTCAAAAAGTAATAAAATCATGAGAACCGAGGCTGTGCACCTTTACTAGTATTTGAAGATTGATGCTCGAGACCTTAAGCCCTAAGGATAGAGATGGGTGCTAGGGGCCACTATGAGAATAGTGGGTTGAAGAGTGATGGGAGTTGGGTTCTTCCCTATAGAGTTCAGAATGAGCAACCTTACGGGGTCAAAATCAGAAAAAATTCTTGAGTAAGTGGCTTGAATGATCAAAATTAAGCTGTCTAAAAAAAATTAGACTCGAGGGAAGGCTAACCTCGACTACAAGTAGTCTTGGTGCCGCAAAGACGTGTGATTTCAGAATGAGAAACGTTGGACCGTGACACCAGGTGAGTGGGCATGGAAGGGTCTAGAGATGCCTAGAAGCAAGCCAAATGAGCAAGCACTGAAAGTTCCAAAAGGGTTAGGTATAGGCACAATGATGGTACTATAATGCCCAGATGAAGAAGCCTTTAAAAGACCTTAACTACAAACAGAGTAGTGTTAAAATGGAGAAGGCTTTAGAACCCGCTAAGCACCAGTACTCAGTGAAAGTGCTCAAATTTTTCCAAACCCAAGGGCTCAACAGGGAACTTAAAATTATTATATCTCTATAAAGGCTTTGTTAGAGCCTAGGCACCTTAAAATTGTCTAGAAGGTCTTTAATGATTATACATTTGGATTCATCATAACCACAAATATCAAAAGGGCTCAAGCATAAATAAGAGAGCATCATTTTCATTTGTACATAAGCAATAAGAAACAAGTGACAACAAGTAAGAGAACCAAGTGTGTGAAGTGTTAGGGACATAAGAACTATGTTCCAAGAGCAAGTGTACATACCTATCTAGTAAATAAACTATTCTTGCCTTAATCATTTTCTTCTAACTTTTTTCTAACTTCTAGGCGGCTAGTCAAGTTTCAACACAGGTGCATAGCACAAAGTCGATTAAAGGCTTACTTAGTCATACGAATGATAGTTACCCCCTAAGACCAAACATTAACTAGGCTTAAGCTCTCAGCCTGTGACAATTGGTATCATAATAGGTTTCAAACTTTGGTGACAACCAGTGTTGGTGTTGATTCGAATGTGGTTGTAGCTTGTGTGCTAGTGTACAAGTTGTGCTGTTGACTTGCAGTGGAAAATGTTGTGTAGGTGATTGCTGGTTATCGGTGCCAAGAAGAAGGCATTAATATGCTTAAGTGCTCCTAAAAAAATTATGGGAAATCCTTAGTCCAAGTTTCGTGATTATAGTGTGCATGCAAAAGTATGGCCAGTAATCTTTAGGCAGAGTGCACGAATAAAATGTAAGAAGGTCGCCCACCCACGGCCAAAAGAAGAAAGTCTAGTTCGAAGGATTTGTTGTCATCCATAGACTCTCGATTGGCAAAATATGAGTTAGCCATGAGAGATTTAAGGGATCAGTTCAAAGGCACCGATGATTGTATCCAAGAGCTAGACTCGGCATAAGATGAGCTCAAAAAAAAGATGTACAGTGTCTTGACTCGAGAGATAAAAGTGCTTATACAACACAATGAGACTCTAAAAGCTCAAGTGGTAGCCTTGTAGGAAGAACTAAAGCAACTTAAGTAGGAGTTTGTTGTGTTTCAAGCTACCATAAATTGTAAATGAGGGTTTAGGACCTAGGGTGTAGGTGCCCAAGTCAAAGCCATTTGCGGGAAGTTATTCTGTCAAAAAAGTCGACAACTTCATATGAGGTATGAAACAATACTTTCGAGTGGCTGGTACAGTGAAAAAAGCCAAAGTAAGTATTGATGTCATGTACTTAACTAATATGACCTTATTGTAGTGGCATTAAAAGTGCAATAGCATATAACAATGGGAGATACAATCACCACATGGGATCAATTTGTAAGGGAACTAACAAGATAGTTTAAGCCAGAATATACAAAAAAAAAAAAAACTAGGGTAAAGCTTCATCAGTTCACTCAAAGGGGAAGAGTGCAAGACTATTGTCAAGAGTTCTCGAAACAGTTGTTTATGGTTTCCAACATAGACGAGTAAGAAGCCTTGTTTGATGGGTTAAAGTCATGGGTAAGAATCAAGTTAAAGTGGCATAAGGTCTAATAATTGAGTCAGGCAATTATAATTATTGAATCGTTGATCGAGTATGAGCACACTAAGTCTCTTAAACTTAGAGATAACGATTTGAATGAGGGAGATTAAAGTAGTAGCTCCTCTTCAAAAAATAAGGATAAAAAAAAGCCTCGACATCGTAAGGCAAAGGCGAAGGAGCTTGATAAGGACAAAGGTAAGAAGGACATTACTTTTAGCTACTTCTTATGTTCGAGATTCTACAGACCTAGGGATTACCCACAACGGAAGAAGCTTATAGCCATTGTGAAGAATTATGAAGAGTGTAATGGTAAAAATAACGATAAGCATTAATATCTTGAAGACTTTACAAGAATGTTGAGGCTAAGTGTTATTGGGTTGAACTGATAGGAACAGACCTCTTAGGCTTCCGATGAGGTTGATAAAAGTGTAGCCATAGATAACCACTAATCAAGCCAACAAGATTAGCAGAGTGTGAATGCGAAGAGCCATCAATTAAGATAAAAAGATAAGCTAGACCTTTCCCTTCAGAGTGTGTAGCAGATGACTCTTAAGAAAAAATTGATTTGGCAACAGTTGTGTTGGCATCAAGGTAAGAAAAAGAGATAATCACAAAAGTGTGCCAAGGACTATCAAGATAAGAGACGAACATCGATCCAATTTACGTGTATAGTGAATGATTGGCATTCTCTTAGTAAAGAGGGCATTGCTAGAATGAGTGAGAGAGAATGTCATGGATCACACATGAGTCTAAAATGAAACTTACTCGAAATTGTATAGATAATGAACTGAAAATGATCGAAACCAAGGCCCTAAATACATATACTTTACCCAAGTGTACATGTTAAGACCAATGCCAGAGTGTAAGAATACATTCAAGGTGAGTTGCACAGTGTTAAAGATGAGGACTGCTTGTTGAAAAGTTCAAGAAAACCCTAGGATGTAGCGCGGCCAATCAGGCACAGAAAGGCTTAAAACCCCCTGGAGACAAGCTAAGTGCGTAGGCATGGAAGCTTCTAGATTAGCCTGAAAATAAGCCAAGTTGGAGGCACATAAGGGTCTAAATATGCTTAGAAGTAGGCTAAGTGCATAAACATCGAAGGTTTCAAAAGGGCCAAATGTGGACACAGTGATAAGCACTGTAATGCCTAGACGAAGAAACCTCTAAAAGACCTTAGTTACAAGCAAAATGGCTCTCAGATAGAGAAAGCTCTGGAACCCGATGACATAGGTACTCAGTAAAAATGCCCAAACTCTTCCAGACTCATGGGCTTGATAAAGAGCTTGAAACTAGTATATCTCTAAAAAGGTCTTAACCAACCTTGTTAGAGTCTAGCCACCTTATAATTGTCTAAAAGGCCCTAAATGACCATACACTTGGATTCATTGTAACCATAAGTACCAAGAGGGTTCAAGTATAAATAGGAGAACTGCCCCTTATTTGTACATAAGCAATAAGCAACAAGTGACAACAAGTAAGAGAAACAAGAGTGTAAAGTATTAAGGTTGTAAAGAATACATAGGGACTGTGTTCCAAGAGTAAGTGTACATACCACATCTAGTAAATAAACTAGTCTTGGCTTAACCATTTCCTTCCTAGTTTTCTTTTAAACTTTTAGGAGCCTAGTTGAGTTCCAGCACATGTGCATTGCATAGAGTCGGTTAAATGCTTACTTAGGCATATAAACGGTAGTTTCCCACCTAAGAATGTACGTTAACTAGGCTTAAGCTCCCTATCTATGACACTAACTTATGTACTTTGACAATGATATAATAAAAGGTGTTTTTAGGTCATGTTGGATTCGATCGGATTAATATTTATTATTAAAAATTATATGTTTGATCAGAATTGATTTGATTTGAAATTTGAAATTTCAAAATTTTTTTAAATTTGACTTAAATTCAAAAGATAAATCTCAACCCACGAATTAAATTTAATTTATATAATAATTTTTTTTAAAAATGATTAAATTAAATTTAATAGAATTATATTTAATTAACATGTATATATTAAAAATAAAAATATATATGTAAAGGTTAAAAATAAAAATTTAATTTAATAAAATATATTAATTTTATTTTTAATTTATATATATATATATATGAATTAATTTATATATAATTCTCATATATATATATATATAATTATATATATGTAAATTTGGGTCAGTTGAGTTCGGGCTTTAAATTTTTTGTCAAAGGTCGGGTCCGAAATTTAAACGAGTTTAAAAATTATGTCTAAGCTCATTTAATGGGTTTTAATTTTTTATCTAAATTCTTTCAAAACTTAGGCAGATTTTGGGGTTTTGAGAGGTAGCCCGGGTTTTAAACAGGTTTAGATATAATCTTAATTGTTGAAATCAATAATGATTTTAGTGTAAAATTAAAATTATAAAGACATATGTTGGAGTTTCAAGACTTCGAATTAAATAGCTCTAAAATTGAATAAATGAAATACAAATTTCATAGTCATCGAGAAGCGAGTGTTAATGTGATTAAATTGGATTATAAAGTAGTAACAAAAAGTAGTCATTTATTATATTTAAGATCAATTGTTCAAAATAATATTGAGATAGAAAGAAATATAAATTATAAAATTAAGTAGGAAAAGTGAAGTGGTGAAATGTGTCGAGTGTGTTATGTGATTGCTATATGTCTTTAAAGTTAAAACAAAGATATATAAAATAACTATAAGACCTGCATTGTTATATATGATTGAGTGTTAGACTGCTAAAAAACAAATGAGAAGAAGATAAGCGTAATTAAAATAAAGATGTTTAGATGGATTGACATCGAAATGTCAACATATCTTACAACTTGGGCTAAGACTAAAAAAGAATATCCAAAAATAAGATAGACCTATACTTGGTTCAAATCCACAAATAAATGCAGAAATAAAATGAGCTGAAATATAGAGATTGTGTTCACACCAGCTGAAAAATGAGAGCATGAAGATGGATGGGCTTATGGTTAAATTCATGGATGAATCTAGACACCAAATATTAAGCCGAAAAATGAGAGCATAAAGATAGATGGGCTTATGGTTAAATTCATGGATGAATCTAGACACCAAATATTAAATACATTATCAATGTGTAAGGCTATAATTTACAGGAGTAAATAGGCAGCTAATTATGTTCACACAATAGATTATTGTGTTCACATGCAAATATCATAATTTTAGGCACCATTTCAGCAAGACAAGATTGAAGGCAATCTCATCAATCTAGCAATTCAAAAAAAAAAAAAATCTTTGAAGCTCTTATGCTTAGAGAGATGTTCTTAACCTATTTATTTTTTTATTATTTTTTGTAAAAGGCATAATAGAGTTTGTTTTCATCTTTAAGTAATCTTTATATTATTTTCAAGTTCTATATCTCTTAGGTGAATTTCCTAAAGTGGTGAACTTATATAATTCTATATCGTTGATTAGAATTCTTAAGGTGATGTTTCTGTATTTCTTAGTGTCTAGTCTTGGTGGTGAACTTCTATCATTTTCATCCAATAACAATATTCTGTTATTATTCAAATTTTTGTAAATTGTCTTTTTTTTTTAGTTTTCTATTTGCAATTAATTTTCAACATCTCGATCATCAATTCCCAGCATTATGGATGTATGATAAAATTATAAGATATAAAATTAGAAATGAAAAAATTCGAGAAAAAAATTAAGGGTAATTTAAAATTTGAAAAAAAGACAAGAGAGGATCATTTGAGATAATTTAGACATGTGAAACATATATGTATCTCAGTTAGGAAAAAAGAGTTTTTAGATTTAAAAGAGATCAAAACTTTTAAAAATAAATTACAAAAGATATAACTGCAAATAATAAGAAATGATATAAGGATTAAAAAATAGATAAAAATATATTTTTAATAAAAATGAATGATGTAAAAAAAATTTAAAATTACGACTTAACATAATTCATTTGACTCCAATATTACAAGATAAAAGACTTAATTTGTTGTTTAGTAAATGATTATAATATAAAAAAAAAAAACTTAAAATTCGACAAATTAACTCTTTAATTATATATCAAGTTTTTTTTACTCTTTCACTTTTTTAAGTGAATAATTGATTTTTAAGCTTTTTTAATATATTTTTTCTTTGAATTAGTATAAACAGTTTCATTTACATAAATTTTAATCAATTTATGATAAATTATTTTACACAATCTTTCAATAAATTCAAACTTAAAACAACTAAGGAAAAACAAATTATATTATTTTAATATAATATGCTGATATAATTACTTGATAATCATGTTGTTTCTTAATTTATTTTTTATATTTAAATACGCGTAACTAAATTTAGATTTAGGCAATCCTTTTTTTAATACAAATATGTATTTATATAAGTTATATTTAGTAATAAAATACTAAAAGATGTGGTATTATTTATTATTTAAAAAATAAAAAATATAATAATAACTTAAAAATCGCCAAAGGAGCGTCCGTCGGTTTCCCGTTCGACAAGTTACTGGCGTTGGGAAGCTTTGACTCTCCGGCCCATCTTATGTCCTCTGAACATTCATCATCGACACTCCGGCCAAGTTGCTCAGGTATTTTTTCTGCTATTTCATCTTGATTTACTGTTTTTATTTCTAGTAGAATATAAAAATCCGGATTAATCAAAAAATTATTGTTTTAAATTTCCGTTAAATTTTTTCATTCTTCTAATTAGATTTATTTCAGATCTCTTTTTTTTTTTTTTGCTTCTAAGAATCTTATTCGAATTTCACCGTATTTGTGTTCTCTGCTACTCTTTCAAAACACTTGGAGTAGCTTAATCTCGCAGGACATGTTTGCTTGAACCTTCGAAGCAATGGAGAGTGTTAAATGCAATGCTCGTTTCATATTCATAGCAGTGGCAGGTAATTTTGCTGTTTGATTCTGTTATCAAGTTGTATTTGACGGTAACTATTTTGAATTGTTTAATGCAAATGAATCTGTTTTCTTTGCAGTTGTTCTTTCACAAGCACTTACCGTTACCTCAGTTGTTGTCCCAACGTCCAATTGCTACGCGCTTGATAATTCTAGCCGTCTTTTTGATTTCGTATCCTTTTTACTTTTATTTGTTGTTGTAAATTTGGTATAGTCGTCTGAATCATTGTTTGGTTAATGGTTCTAAATGAGCATTATAGTTTGAATTGCCTCTAAAATGAGCATTATAGTTTGAATTGTCAGTTGAATGAATTAGGGTTTGGTCTCTAGTGAAATTGTTTTCTCTTAAGCTGTTGATTAGAGTGGGTGGGTTGGAGCTCCTTTTGTGTATGAGGGGAAGGTAAAATCCTTGTGTAATCTAAAGTATTGAAAGCCTTCAATTACTTTTGGTGATAAAGCTTTATTTTCTTTTTATAAATATTTATGTCCAGAATGTATTACATTCTTGTATCTTTCTTGATGCAGGACACTGACGTTGTGATCCGCTTTTGCAAAGATGTGGAGAGTAGATCACAAATGGTAGTTCATAACTTCATGTTCTTAAGTACTGAATCAATGTGCTTAGATGTTATTCTTTTATAATAAAGTCCTTTGATAAGGCAATTTCTTAAAAAATGTTATTAATTAGCTGAAAGTATTGATTTGCAGTTTCCTGCTAGATAAATCTGCTTTTCTTTTCTTTTAATGTTTTGATGGTAAACATAGAATTATTTTAAACATTGCAGCTATTTCTTCAGCTCATTCAGTATCTTTATCATAGCAGCAAGCATGTTGAGCATAATTCACATTGCACATAATGGTCATAATTATGCAGGGGTATGTAGATTTTGGCCGATTCGATAAGTTTAACCACTTTGTTGCTGGTTCAGGGCATGTTGACCTTGTTCAAGTAAGTCTGTTTGGCTTTAAAATACTTGTTTGTGAAATAGTAACTATAAACAAATAATGGTATGCTGTTTCACTCTCTTCCTTTGATGCAATGGTAATGAATGATTGCTATGTTTGTTTATAGTTACTACTTCACAAATCATTCGGTTTTGAAATGATTGCTATGAACAAACTATAAACAAAACATTTGGTTTTGAAATGCTGTGTTTGTTTAATAAGGTGTGCTTGTCTGGAAGCACCTCCCACTTCAACAGTGTCTTAGGCTTCTTAAATCTAATAGGCCAATGGATGAAGCATCATGAAACTATGACTATGCTTGTATTCATTGTTATATTTGTAAAGCCTCCTGAGATTGAAAAAAAATTTGTTTGCCTGCTTAATGCAATATGTTGCGTTTTGACAAAAACCCTGTTAAAGTTTTGACACTGTAATATTGATTCATGGATATATAAAACCTGTTAAATCTAACTTCTCTGAGTGTAGGGGTTTTACAATGGTGACCTGCTGAATTGTGAGAACACCTTTGACAAAATGGGACGTACTGCACAGGTTGATCTATTGCCTAATGGCTACTGTTTCTTTCTCAAAATTTGTGGGAATTTTAGATGTTACTGTTCTTAGAAGTTATCATTTTGTTGTGAAGTCATTAATTATGTGGATTTAAATATTCAACTTCTTCAGGGCATTTCAATATGTGTTAATGAATCTCTTTGATTGTATTTCAGGTAAATATTATATGTGGACATTGTTTAAATGGGCAATGTAAAGGTGTGTGAACTCTTCGTATCAATTCCTCAAGAGCTTAATACTGTGTATCCTAGGAATTTATATCCACCCATCTCTGATTGGTTGATAATTTACAAGTTCATATGGTGTCTTAAACCCTGTCTCTTCTTGCTTCGAGCAGAAATGACAGAGAGAGATTTGGAAAGCTGAACAAAATTATTATTAGTGTTGGGAAATGCTTTGGAAAGCTTGTAACAAGCCAGGCCTAGATAGAAAATCTTGTTTAAAAATATATTGAAAAGTTAAAAAAATAAAGTTGTCAACTAAAATTTACTTACTCGATAGATATCATCTGAAAATTGTCATTAATTAGTTTTAATGAACTGTGACTTTATTGGCAACATGTTATAATAGCTCACGGTGGAGGTTGATGATGATTTTAATAATTAAAGAGTTACCCTGCTGCCATATCACGTTGTTGATCAGTTGCTGAATGCTGACAAAGCATAAAACTCCTAAACAAGTGTGCTAAAGCTTGATTAGGCAATTGTTTTCAAATATTTTATCTCTAGAAGGTGGAAATGGTCTTTCTAGGTGTTCAATCCTAAGGCAGGGGATCAATTTGTTTATTTTTGTGTTTAACAAAGTAAAGTACTATATTTGGTTTATTAAGTTATTTCTCATTCAAACCATTTTCTTTCACTCTGTTTAAAATGGGTGAAAATGACCATCCAACCTCTCTACCCAATAATGTTTTCCTCAGCTCTTACTGGTTAATGTGAGACCTTTCATATTGCTGATAACTTTTTTCAGGTAGTGCTTAAGCATTAACATGCATGGGAGGTCTTTGAGTTTTGTGTTAAAAATCAACTCCCAATATAATGCAGCTATGACATAATCTTTTATTGAGATCTGGCTGTGTGAATAAATGACATTCCAGACATGATATCATGAGTGCCTGAGCCAATTATGTAAAATTAAAAACCTAAAAACTATGATACCCTAGTTTCTTTTGCATTTCTCGTTCTTCAAATTCCTTTCCTTTGATTCTCTGTTCAATTTTTGTGTCCGTACCAATTGCCAATGATTTTTTTCAAATCTTCATTTCTTACCCCAATTTATTAGGAAGGCTTTATTATTTTGGATCATTTTGTTATGGATCCATCGCTGTTTTGCCTTGTAATCTCAACTGCCAACGCTTTGTTTTTTATCACCCTTTAACACTTGTCATTTGCTTTTGGTGTAAATCTCAGGTCAACTTGGATGCATATGCAATGTCTCTTATGAATCCACTTGCAGGTATCCTAAGCAGTATTATGACTTTTCTCTCTCTCTTTTTCATTCCTTTTTTCTAAACGTCTGTTTCAAGTTTCATGCAGTGTAAAGTGAAATTTATGTTACAATTTAGAAAGTGTTATTCCTGGTGCCAAACCACAAGACTAAATTATCCAACTTCTTCAAATAATTGATTGAGATCCACTTTACCGCATATATCTAAACTTTTGTTATTTCTATTTTTCTCAGAGCCATTGTTGAACTGGCCATTCCATGTGAGAAACCAGGCCCACGAGTGTTTCAGGGCTTCACTGTTGGATTTCATCCACGATCAAGGGAAATTGTAAGAATTTGTTTCACTTTAACTGATCTACATTGATTTATATGCAGAAACTCTTTGATTAAAAAGTTCCATTTGATTGAATTGAAGGTTTACAACGGTATGACTCAGTTGGGTTTTGAAAAATCTCACCATGATTTTAGGTATGGTGTCACTGTTATGAGTTGCAATCTCCATTCTCTCACATGTAATGAATTAGTTTTATTTGTTTAGTTTAATTATTTGTGATCGACATCTTATGAATAATCTTTAAAGTTGAAAAGTTTTGGTGAACAGCTTCAGTACCGAGCAGCCACATGTTACCCTTTATCTGACTGCTATTGCATCCCATTCCTACCGAGTGCAAAAACCTATCATTAAGGTACACTTTCTTGTCAGTTCATGGGGTAGAAAATATGCTTGTTACCTGATCATTCTTTGCATGGGGTCCTTCTCAGGTCTTTCCAGAAAATGGATTGGAGATTAAGTTAACAGGGACAGGGGCAACTGGGAACCCACCTACAACTTTATCACCCTCGACTTTGCTTTTAGATTGGAGATGTATATACATCATTTCCTTCAGCAGTATGATGTTCTTGGTTATAATCTGCTCATTTTCCATCTGTAATCCTTTTTTCCCCTTTTATCCTTCAGGTTTGAAGGCCCATAACACCCCATATGAAGTTAACATCACTATCCCAGTGGTGGGTTATGAACCAATTGAGTTTGTTCTAACAAAGATGTGCGGTAAGCTCCCCAATTCTGTTTTATTCAATGGTAGGTTTTCCAACAGCTGTGTCTTTTGTTGGTAGAGTGCTAGATTTTTAGTTTCAATGACTAGGTTAATCCCAGACAATCTCAAGTGCCAAAAAAAAACAGTGATTTTTCTGGAATCTATTGAAGTACCGTTCTGGTACCAGCGATGCATTTTCCATAGAACTTGCCATCAACTACTTTAAAGTTGATTTTTTTTTCTTTTTTCCATACATGCAGAATACACACAAAATCAGGAAGGAGATGCTACAAGAGGGTGGGCTATATTTGGAATAATTTCTTGCATGTATGGCAATCTTCAGTAGTATTTTCATTTGTCCTACATGTGATTAATGTCATCTGCAGCAGATGCAGTGTTTTGTGCAGTGTATGCTGCTAGTTTCTACCAACTGATTAAATTGTCTCATTTACCCTAAACCGTGCTTATGCCCAGGGTTCGGGACTTACAATTTGTATTGCAAAGCCCTTCCATATATCTATTTTCTAGGGCATCAATGTTTGTCACTGCAGATAGACAAAAAAATTGATCTCTTTCTGTTGGTTCTGAAATTTTCTGTCTGTGAGAGTTGCACCCATGATTTAGTGTTCGTGGGAGTTGCATCCATGATTTACTGTATGTGAGAGTTGCACCCATGATGTTTATGATAAAATGAATTGGCCTTGAGCAGATTCATGGTTTCATCAACTCTTTTTTGCTGTGGAGGGTTTATTTACAAGACAAGAGTAGAACGCCAGGTGGGCTACTTAGTCTATAGTTTAGTATTTTGTAATAGTTTACAAAAATTTATGCTTGCAAGCACTTACACATACATTTTACTTGGAGTCTTGGATGCAGCATGGAATTGATGCACTGCCGGGCATGACTATTCTTTCTGCCTGTTTAGAGACTGTAAGTTTATGGATATTATTTTCTTCTTTTGTGGTGAACAATATTGCTAGAACTCTTGAACTTCTTTTCATGCAAGTAATAGCTGCTTCAGAGAATTCTCTTACAGTGCGGTAGCCAACACGCATATTGTTTAGTATTGGCATTGCTTTAACATACCTTAGTAAAGTAATATGTGGATTAAATCAATTCATTAACTTAGCAGTTCTCCTTATAATTCTGTCCATGAATGTGCAAAGTATGTATGACAGGTGAGTGGAAGAGGGCAAAGCTACTCACGAGCAGAGGACCTTAACACCGCATTTGCCAGTGAAGTCTCTTGGGAGCGCCCACCTACTGCTGCTGCTCAAGGAACATGGACACCGAGCGAAAGAAAATATGGTTCAATTTAAATTTCTTAGTCCTTACCTCAAAAATTCCAATTTTCTTCTGCTGAATCACATGTATGAATATGAGGTATAATCAAGTTATGCAATCTCTTATATCTTTTTTTTTTTTTTTGGTTAAACATAACTCATTGATATATTCATGATGTAGCATTTTGAAATTCCTTCAAAACTCATAGCATATACCATTTTTTCCACTTGCTTTTTACCATTTAATCTTCAAGCTGTTAGTAGCAACATTTGCTTCAAGTTGTTACAGCCTAGCTTTTCAAGCCTTAAAAAGGATAATGGTAATCATGTCCAGGACATGGAGCTGAAAAACGCTGTACTCTTTTCGAATTGCCACATGTGCAGAATCTTAATAACTAATAGTCTGATATAATAATAACACTATTAGTTTTGTCCAAATCTCCATATATAAATCAAGACAAAGTGGAAACATCTGTCTTACACCAATCTAATCCAGTGCTAGTTTTCAAAGTCAAAACAATCTATAAATAACGTGTTAATCTCTCAAACATGTCTTAATCTAAAGAAAACTTTGCATTAAAGGCGTGCAACTGTAAAGATTCTATTTGGAGAAATGATTAAATAAAACATTTGCTTAACGTCACCTAATTTTTATTTATTTTTGTTTAAAAATTTCAATAGCTTCACAAATCAATTTTCTTTCCCATTAAATGGTGAATATTAATTCTTCCACCAAAATTAACTAATACTAGCATATAAAATATAAACGTACTCTATAAGCTATGTGTAAATAATACCTAACCCATAAAAAAGCGATTATATATCAAAATTATGTGAAAAAAAATATCTATGATCGATGTTGAATGAGTGTCTTATTGATGACCTATAAATTTTTTTTCTTATAGATTTATAACACAATCATGAATCATGATGTTATGCTCCGAGATTGAGATATAATACAGTCATTATTTTGAAGTAAAATTTCAAAGTAATACGAAACCTATTTCATGACCTTTAAAAAATTCTCAAATAAAATAAAATCCTCAAGAAATTTTAATATCAGTAAAAAAATTAAATAACAAGTTTTCAAATCGCTAATGTCGAATATTATAACTAAAATGAAAAAATACTTCATAAAATCCTATTCATTAACAATATTTCATAAAATACTATTCGTTAAAAAGTTCTCTAATGTTCAGATTTTTCTAGTTCCTCACAAGATTAATCATACTTATCATTTATATTCTCTGTAAAAAAAAAAGTAAATGGAAAGTAAGCAAATAACAGTTCAATAAATATAGACTCACACACTTTACCAGATCAAGCATCATTTTCATACATATTATATAGATTATTCTAAAAATATTAATCAAATCATAATGTTAAAATATTTCAAAGATCATCATTATGTCAAACATTTCATAAATTTATAAATTAATATCAAATATATCAATTCACAAATCATTTCAAAATTATGTTGTTATTCAATATTGTAATCAAACCAAATCATGGATCAATATTTAAAATCATCACAAATTATCATAAATCATTAGTTCATCGTTAGTTTATCATTAGTTTTGGTCATTGCTATAACTCGTCACATTGATCGTATTGACAATTTCATCCTCATTATCATTACTAATTATTATAACCTGCTAGGCACAACTTTATGCTAACTACTATTATCCGTTAGTCAAAATCGTAAAATTAATTTTAGTGTTAATGATTCTACTTTCCAAAGATGCAAAAATGTAGCTATCATAAAATTGTTCCTTAAATATAAATTATTTTCTCATTTCATACATAAGTATGATTTATCATTTATATAACAAAACATAAAATAATTATATGCTTAGTCCTATTTACATACATCGAAAATAAGAATTAAAACATTCATTCATTTAAAAACATACATATATGCATAGATTCGAAAACAAGTAAAGCGTATGAAATTCTATTTACCTCTTTTCAATTTCACCACTTAGTTTTTCTCTCAAAATAATTTATGGCATATTCAAGATAATTTTAACATAACAAAAATTAATCAATCATTTTGAGACCAATTATACCAAAAACAATTAAGTTAACAAGGGTTAACTCAATTAATTAATACTAATAACTTGAGCTATTTTAACTAAAATAGCCATATCTTAAGATGTCCAACTCAGAATTAAGGTCTTTTTAATTCATTAGAAACTAGACTCAATAAGCTTTCTAACCATATATGGCCCATCTCATGATTCTTTGTAGATTAATTATAATAAATTTTGCAATCCACGTCATATGCTGCTATCAGATAATACGTATACCTTCTAATAAAAATCACATATTTATTCATAGGAGACTCCAAATTCAATTATGCTTGTTTTGTTGAAAAGTAGATTTAATGAACTTTTCAAACATATATTGCTCAATACATAATTCCTTGTATAAAAATTAAGAGGAATTTTGAAATTCAACCTTGATTATGTTGTCATACAACCTACATATCTTTAAGTAAAAATTAGACATCTCTTCATAAAAAAACTTGGATTTGACTTCGATATATTTCATTAGAAAACAGATTCAACATGCTTTCCAACTATATATAATAGTCATAGCAATATCTAATCCCTTAATAGAAAATAATATTTTAGCATCTTATTCAAAAATAGAATTTCTCTTTTAACCTTTAAAAATCTAAATCTCCATTTTCAGCCATTAAAATCCACTCAATAATTATCATTAAATCTTAATAACATTAAGTAAATAAAACCTAATAATTTACCTAAATCGATCATGAAGATTAATGAAAATTTTCATAATTTTTCTTAATTTTTTTCTCAGAACTTTAACTCAAAATAATAGTAACCAACATGATATATTTTTTAAATAAAAATATGGCATATACTCACCTTTAGGAGATTAACTCAATTGTAACTCTGATTTCGAATCTCCAACAAAATTTTTTATAATCTCTAATCCTAAGGAAGATGAGAAAGAACTTTCATTTTTTTTTATAGCCAGATTTTCTTTCACTTAATATCTCAATATATTTTTTTACTAATTAATCTTTTAATAGGTTGATGGATTTTGGCATTAATTTAACCCAATTATTATTTAGGTTGAGGTATTATAGATAATCTCCAAAGTTGAGTGATAATTAGTCTATCTCCTACAAAGAAAAATGGGTCTTTGTTTTTTTTCTTAGTTTGTTGTAACTTAAACCAAAGATGGGGAGAAGCACAATGCCCTTTACATCAAGGGATTTCTTTTTATAGATATCAACTTACATGAGTAGGTTTTCAATTCAAATAACGTGATTTAGAGAACTAAGAGAGGTATTTAGATTCTAAATACAGAGTTTCAGTCACAAATTTTGAAGCATGCATTATTACCTATTTCTAGCTATAGATTTGAAGATAATTTTTTCTTGTTTGCTTAGTTGTGTTTACTTATATAGATATATATATATATTTATTGGGCTCTCTCTTCTCTACATAATTTAACTTGGATTTTGATTCGTATAGGAAATAACAATCTTTTTAGTTACGCATTGTAAAATTTTTAAAACAGTTTGATTCATTCACAAAAATACTATAAAAATACTCTCATTACGCTTTTAAATGGATAATTGTTGCCATGATCCTTTCACCATTATTTAAAAAAAAAAAAAAAAAACCTATGGATAATTGTTGCTTTCAAACGAAGGATTATAAAAACGTACCATCAATGTTTACACAGAGTGTTTGGTAGTTTAAACAGATAGGCCGAGAAATTGAACATGTGAAAATTAAACTATAGTTTTCAGTACTACAACTTAGAAGTACTACTGATTTTTCAGGTACTCGAAGACAATAAAGCAGGACCCTGGTAAACAGGAAGTTTTTATGATCGTACCTTGATTCTTTTTGGTAAGGATGGATAGTACATGGATACTTCCAAGCTGGTGCAATTCACAGTTTCTAGTTAGCTTTCAGATAAATCAATGAATTAAGAGTGTTTGGTTTTTGTCAACGGAGCAGGTATGCCTGCTCCCTGTCAAACTTTGTCCTCACGCCAAGACTCAGCAAATCTGAAATCATTTCAGGTTGACCAGGCTCTATGATGAGTTGATGATTAGTTGTGTTAAGTCAATAACCGGTTTTTGTTATTAACTTAATTGTAATCTCCAATTTCAATAATCAAAAAGCCGAAAATCCTATTGGCTTCATTATATTTTAACTGAATTGATCAGCAGGACTACTTGCATGCAAATATTGGCATATTACTACCAACTCCAACCCTTCCATGCATTTTTTTTATCCTGCTTTCGGTTCATTCAAAGTTAGTTACCTAATATTCTGTAATCTCTCAATTTGACAACCATTCAAACGAATGGTCCTTTATAAATACCCATACCCTTGAAAGCTCTCATCCTGGCATGTTTTGAAAATTTCTCTTCATATTTCAGCTGTTTCAACTCTGTATATTTTGGTCTCTAGAAAGTAAGGAGTATGGCTCATTATATGGGCTTTATCATAGGTCTTTCTTTTCTTGCCCTTTCTTCCCTTTGTTTCTCTGCCAAGACTTTTGATGGTAGAATAGGATACCTCTATCCTCAGTTTTACGATCACTCATGTCCAAATGCTAAAGAGATTGTCTATTTCGTTGTAGCCAAAGCTGTTGCAATCGAACCCCGTATGGCTGCTTCACTGCTTAGGCTACACTTCCACGACTGCTTTGTCCAGGTCTTCAAAAGTTCTACTTGCCACAGTTTTATTATATAACAAAGTAACTAAGTAATAGCACTCTTAACAGATTGTTTTTGTCACAGGGCTGTGATGCATCAATTTTGTTAGACAGCAGCGGGACCATAGTCAGTGAAAAGAGGTCGAATCCAAATCGGAACTCAGCTAGAGGATTTGAAGTCGTAGATGAGATCAAAGCTGCACTAGAGAAAGAGTGTCCTCATACAGTATCATGTGCTGATATATTGGCCCTGGCTGCTAGAGATTCTACCGTTCTGGTGAGTTCAGCCTTTTGTTATAGCCTTGTCATTGGCATACTCAAATTAGCCAAAAATTGCCAACCATCTTTTGGATTTGCAGACTGGTGGACCTAGCTGGGAGGTCCCTCTTGGAAGAAGGGATTCCAGAGGTGCAAGCTTGAGTGGCTCTAACAACAACATTCCTGCTCCAAACAACACATTTCAAACAATTCTCACCAAGTTCAAGCTACAAGGCCTGAACATTGTTGATCTTGTAGCACTTTCTGGTAAACTTACTCGATTAACATTCTTGAATGTGTTTTTTTTCTAGAAACCTGAAGCTGGTAGAACAAGCTTATCTGTTCTTTAAATAATTAAGAAAGCAAAACTCTAAAAGTATGACCAAGTTCCCCACATTTTTCATGCAGGGAGCCACACTATAGGAAATGCCCGATGCACCAGCTTCAGGCAGAGACTTTACAACCAATCAGGCAATGGACAACCAGACTACACACTTGACCAATCATATGCTGCTCTATTGCGCACCAATTGTCCAAGATCAGGTGGTGATCAGAACCTGTTTTTCTTAGACTTCGTGAGCCCCATAAAGTTTGATAACAGCTACTTCAAGAGCTTATTGGCTTACAAGGGCCTGTTAAACTCTGACCAAGTTCTTTTCACTAAAAATGCTGTATCAAGGGAATTGGTGAAGAAATACGCTTACAACCAAGAACTCTTCTTTAATCAATTTGCCGAGTCCATGATTAAGATGGGAAATATCTCACCACTTACAGGTTACAGGGGTGAGATCAGAGAGACTTGCAGGAAGGTTAATGCTTATTAATCAGCGCTAGAAGTGAATAATTTTATGAATAAAGTTTGTATACAATTTCCTGTTCAATGTTATTTGCTTTCCTTCTTTTGAATGAAATAAAAAGAGTTCATTTATGCAATTATAAGTAAAAAAATTGACCCTAAATCATTATACTCTTGGACTTGAACTGAATAATTTGGGCTGAACTTCAAGCCCAAAATTGACCCGACAATGACTAGGGCTTATGCCTAAACCCTCTCCAGTATTCATGGTTTCATGCTCTCACTGAACTAAAACCAAAAAAACACCCAAATTGAAAATTGAAACGAAAAAGAAGAAAAAAGATGAGAACTTTAGGGTATTTTTGCTCTCATATAAGTCGAATCCGAAAAACCCTTAATCGAAATCCAAGCGTTTCCTCTTTCATTCAATCTTCAAACAACATTAACCTCACTTTCACTCAAGATTACACCACCCCATCACAAGAATCCACCAAACAAGCTTCTTCCGAAAAAGTCGCCGCAATCGTCGATGAACTCACCGGTTTGACTCTGCTCGAAGTGACGGACTTAACCGAAGTCCTCCGCCAAAAAATGGGTTTTAAAGAGATGCCAATAATGGCAATGATGATGCCCGGGATGGGATTTGGCGGGGCCATGATACGAGCCGGGAAACATGGGACTAGTGGACCCGGGAAAGGGGAAGAGAAGAAGGAGGAAAAGATGGTTTTTGATCTGAAGCTTGAAGGGTTCGATGCGGCGGCTAAGATTAAGGTGATCAAGGAGGTTAGAGGGTTTACGGATTTGGGGTTGAAAGAAGCTAAAGACTTGGTAGAAAAAGCGCCTACCTTGATGAAGAAAGGGGTTACTAAAGAGGAAGCTGAGAAGATTATTCAGAAGATGAAGGAGGTTGGAGCTAAAGTCTCCATGGAGTGAGGTTGATTTTGATTCCTTGTCCATTTTTTACCACTGTGATTTTGGTTTTTTGAAGCTTTGATCACCCGAGTTACCCTTTATATTTATAATTTGATGATTTATTAAAGTCTTATCTTTTCATAGTTGCTTAGAAAGTGATGATTTTGGATAAAAGTTTATATGCTATCCAACATAGTTGCTTTTGCTAGTCTGCTTTAGGCAATGTAAGAGGATAATCATTACAAATGACAGGAAATGATAATATCATGCAAGAAAGACTTTGGACAGGAGTAGTACTGGAGTGTGGATTGATGTCAACTACATTGCTTTTCATTTACAAATTTTAATTGTCTGTGAACAAAAATCCTGCAGTTAGTGTTATATATGTGTCTTGATGATTAGAAACCAAGAAAATTTAGTTCTAGTTTTCCTGATATTGTACATTAGTTAAACGAATGTAAGATGCAGAACTACAAAGGACATTGGGGAGAGAGTGGGAGGTTGGGGTAAGAGAGAAGGGTTACAGATTGCATTTCATAGTATACAATGATGATGACTGCTAAATGAACAATGTCAAACCAAAATTGAACCAATGCAGCTCTAGTTACAGGGCCACATAATCCATTTCAAGCAACTGAAGGAACATATAGTACATATACATTAACTAAAGTTTGGTGATGATATAGGGAAACTATGTTAGTACATGAGGCATTGGTTAGAACTTAGAACATGGTGGAGTCAACCACGGAAAGCAGTGAACATGGCGAATCTTGTTACAAATGGAAATTTGCCACTGCTATACTATATATTGGTAAAATTATGTTATGCAATTTCAGTGACTAATTATTTTTGTTTTTTTTTTTGTTTTAACTTTGCTAGACTTTCTCCAAGGAAAATCGGACAAAGAAGAAGTGCAAAGCATTTGCCAATGGTTTGTGAAAATGCAGAGTAACTGATATTGATGTATGATGCAAGGATGACTGTAGGGTGAAGGAAGATCCATTTATGGATTATTGATAAAGCAGAACATTCTTTGAAACAACTGATTTGCAGCACAGTTGAGTTCATATTATGTTTTCATTTTCAACAATCTTCGCTGTAATTTCATGATGATTCTAAACCACCACCTTTGTAGAACTGAATTTTGACGATGGATTCATTTTATAGACAAACCTTTCAATAGTCCTTCGATGAATTTCAGTGATTCTTTAAGGCAATGAACAAGTTTGTATGCTGGAACAAAGGTAAAACCTCAAATAATGGAAAAAAACATAATCATGAGAAAAAATTGAATGAAACACTTATGTCATTTGAACATGTATTCTTTTTATTCAAATCATATCACATAATTATATTATTAAAAAAATTAAAAAAATTATTTTTTAATAATATAATTATGTGACATGATTTTTTTTAATAATATAAGAGATAATATAATATATTCATTTTATTCAAATCATGGCAAATAATTATATTATTAAAAAGTAATTAATTAATATTAAATAATTTATTTATTTATTAAAATTATTATACATTATTTAATTATCATATGTAATATATAATAAATGATTTTTTTTTCAATCATATGATTAAATAAAAAATATATATACTGACATAGCATAATTGTTCATACGATCTACTGCCAATAATCATTTGTCATTTGTCAGAAGTTGAGCGTTTTTCTGGCCCATTTTGTCAGTAAGTTGGGTCCTTTTGGGCCCAATTTTTTGGGCCAATTCCTATGTGTTGTAAAGAACCATTTTGGGCCAGAAAATGTTGTGAACAAGTTTGTTTGAGCCCAAATTCGTAAACCTAAAACGACAGCGACAACCTCCTTTTTGGGCTAAAGGTATTAATTGGACAGCCGCCGACATTGTTGAATTAATTAATTGTCGGAAACAAGTTGCAGCCCAACTGAATAGACCAGAAACAACGGCAGCGGGAGCTGCGATCGGCGGTCAAGTAATTCGAAACCGCTGATGCTCTTTTTATCTTTGGATAAACTAAAATGTCACTGTCACAGTGGCAATGGGAAAACGCAATCGCCGGTGCTGTGTCGGGCTTCGCCACCGTCGCCGCCATGTATCCTCTGGACATCGTCCGTACGAGATTTCAAGGTCGTCCTTTTCTTCTATCTCTCTCTCTCTCTCACACACACACACACACACACACACAGACATAGCTTAGACAAAAAGTTACAGTTTTTTTATGCTGATTGGATCGAGTTGTATATAGTTAACGATGGTCGAGTCACCAATTTCCCGACTTATAGGAACACCGCCCACGCCATTTTTACCATTACTCGCTTAGAGGTTCGCACCCTTTTCCACCTCCATTTTTCTTCTTGTTAGTTCAGCTTGTCAAAGTGTAAGAATTAGCGTTTCCAAGTTGATTAAGCTTGGGTACCTTTTCTGTTCTCTTCTCTCCATGTAAAGTTGATGTCTTTCTCACTTTCATTGGAGATTAGAGTTTCTCTTTTGAAGCCATTGTTCTTTTGATTGCAGGGTTTGAAAGGGCTTTATGCAGGCTTCTTTCCTGCAGTTTTAGGGTCCACTGTTTCATGGGGATTATATTTCTTCTTGTAAGTGCCACTACAAAATTTACTTGTTCTATTCCATTTGCTCTATGTGTTTCAACCGCTTGATTACAGTAAATTAGTTGGCAAATATGTATATATGCACATTTGAATTATTAACTGCACCAGAACTACATATTTGGTGAATGGATTGCTTTTAACATGCAATGGCGAATAAAAAGAGTTAATGTGTTTTGGTTTGTTGAAAAATGTTATTTAACAATCAATTAATCTAAAGGTTTTTCTTTTTCACCATTTGTAGCTATGGCAGAGCTAAACAAAGGTATTCTAAAAACAGAGAGGAAAAGGTGAACCCTGGTCTTCATCTTGCTTCTGCTGCAGAAGCTGGAGCTTTGGTTAGTATATGTAAACTTCTAAAAATATGACTTGGAGGAAAAACGCAAGTTTCATACTTGTTAATAGTATCAAAATAGCAGCTGATATTAGAAGACTCAAAAAGAAATTTAACGGTAAAATTTACTGAGAACTGAGCTTAAAATCTTTTAGGATGTGTTGATTACTACAGCATGTATGGTGGTCTAACATGTTAAGTGTCAATAGCATGTCACTACAAATGTTTTTAAGAATTGCCATTTAGATGTTGATGCAGTTAGATACTAATTGATTTGTCTTGGTTTAAATTAGTCATAGACCAATCCCTGATACTTGGTTAGATTGGTCTCTAATTGATGTTAATTAAGATAGGTTGCAGTTTGTATTCTGTTAACAATTTCAATCTTGTGGGCTTTTCAGGTTTCCTTGTGCACAAATCCTATTTGGCTTATAAAAACAAGATTACAGCTTCAGACTCCTATTCATCAAAGTCGACCGTATTCTGGTGTTTATGGTCTGCTCTGCATCTTACATTAACTTGATAATAATGTGATCTGAGAAATAGAAAGCAATTAGGTTTGATATCAATCTCCTGCGGAAAAGCCAATTCATGAAGTTTTAGAAGATACACCTTTTTATATGTTGATTTCTCATGCTGGTTGATATTTTTATAGATAATTCAACTCTACCAAATAGATATGATTTTCAGCATTCTGATTGAGAATTTAGCCCCTTTTGAAAATGATAGATGATCAAGAGCTGTTTATGTTTTTCAAGATGAGAACCTTTTCTGCCTTTTTTCTTTGACCTGGAATTTCAATCATAGAAAATGGTTTTCCAGTGCATATAATGTCCTTTTCTATTGCTGCTAGTCCCTCAATATCATTTTATGTCTTAATTATTTCAGATGCCTTAAGAACCATACTAAGAGAGGAAGGATGGACCGCACTCTATAAAGGACTTGGTCCTGGTCTCTTGATGGTGGTTTGCTGACTGTTTTATTCTTATTTCTGCTCCTGCATTTTACATCACCATATGGGTTTTTTCAACATTTGAATATCTCAGAACTAAATAATACCAAGCTGCTTAAATAGTAGTCTAGCTTATCATATTCCCTAAACTTTTGCAATTTACTGTGCTTATTTTGACTTCAGCAGGTTTCTCACGGAGCTATTCAGTTTACAGCATATGAGGAACTTCGTAGGATATTGGTTGATTATAAAGGCAGAAAACGGAAATCTGAAAGTGCCAGTAATTTGTTGGTATGTAAATGCAGTTTCTATTTGTCTGAACTTTGGATTTTCCTTACAATAAATGTTGATTAATACATACCCGATGATTTACAAGCTCATGACTGGGAGTATGCCTGCAAGTGTCTATGTGTCTTTTGTTTTCACACATACATGGTTTAACAAACCCAAATAAATATGGAGATATTTCATTATTTACTTAAGTTTTTATTTGAGAAGCAGTTGTGGCTTTGTTGATTTGTTTGTTTGAGTATGCTAAGTAGACAAAAACACTCTTTGAACAAGTGAATTTCTGCAACTGAATCATCAATTGTAGTGTTATATACAATGATTGTTTTCTGTTTTAACCCTCATGCTGACTTTGATAGTTTGAACATGATACTATCAAGATCTTTTCAGTCTCCTTGAGGTTCGACCATGCGAGGAGGCTATAATGGATAATGATTTCTAACAATCCCTGGCATTTTGTGCAGAATTCATTTGATTATGCTGTGCTAGGGGGGTCTTCTAAAATTGCTGCCATTCTTGTTACATATCCATTTCAGGTATGCATCCTTATAATTGGTGTGAAGTCTTTGTAGATATTAATTTTCTCTCAGTTTGCTGGTCATGGTGCCTTATGAGGGTGAGGAAATTGTTTTTTCAGGTTATTCGGACTCGATCACAGGTAAAGGAAAAATTAAACCTTTCATTTATGAATGATTGACTTGACTAAATTCTTTAAGTTGGAATAAACAAAGCTGTCTTGAGGCTGCAGTGATATTTCCTTAAACATTGATGAATGAATTGGACAGATGGTGAAGTTAACTTGAGACAATCTGCAACTTACCGTTGGTTTGTATTGAAGGCTATAATTTTGGAATTATTTCTTATCTTTGCAGCAACGGCCTAGTAACGAGGGAATTCCAAGATATATGAGTAGTTGGCATGTTGTGAAGGAAACTGCACGGTGAGAAGATATTCGAACCCGAATTTAGCATCATATTGCTGAGGAATAAAATTTAATCCGTATTAAACACTGAGAATGTTATTGATTGATATTTCCTGCAGGTTTGAGGGTTTTCGCGGATTTTACAAGGGCATCACCCCAAACCTTCTGAAAAACGTTCCTGCTTCTTCAATAACATTTATAGTTTACGAGAATGTACTCAAATTGTTAAGGCCGACAAGAAGGAATGATTGAAAAGACATTTGCACTGTCCGTAAGTCTTCTTCACATTCCTTTTTTGTTCACCATCGACTATGATACTCATGTACATGAGATTGAGAAGTAGAAAGAAAATAAATTATTGGGATATGGCTGGTTTTTGGGTTGGAAATGTTGCATTAAATGCAGTTCTAGAGAGAGTGTAGAAGATGTTTCACAAATTTAATCTAATCATTTATTAGATAAGCAGCCATAGCTGTGAACTTTCAGAGCAGTTTGCAACTTTGTATCCAATATTTTCTTCAGGATATGCCAATCTGTTTTCATGATCCTGTTAAATTTCCCCAGTATATAGACAGTCAATGGTTTTATTTAAAAAAAGACAGTCAAATTTTGTTTTGAAGTATGTGTGTTCGAAGGCAAAAGTCAAATTTTGATTTTTTTTTTTTTTTTGTTTTTACAAAACGACATGGGATTTGTCCCGTACATCCTCTTTCTGGATTGATCCAATCAGATTTATCTTTCCATGACCTTTCAACAAATTCGAGCTTAAACAATAAACCAATGGGAAGTCCACGTATTTAGCTCTCTTTGAGGGCAAAAACTTCAAGCAGTCAGAATCTATCCTCAATTTCCCAATTTTTTAATCTATAGTCATCAATTTTCTTGCCGGTAAAGTTATAATCTAACATAGCCATGGACTGCAGTCTAACCTCAATTTCACCACCAGAGCCCCGACTCCTGGAAGCAGTTAAAAATGCAACGCATTTTGCCAAGAGAAGTCAGAATGAACCATGTCTTTCGGTTTTGAACCATTTTAGGAACTACTCTGAATACACATCCATGATGGACCCATATCGAATCAAACATTTTGGATAATTTGTAATTTATCTTTTGTGTATAAATATCCATCCTGTTGACATGCAAGACTCTCTGTAAACTTGCATACTCCCTCCGGTTCTATTTTATTCTGAGATTCTTACGGAACAGAAACAGAAGAAAGTTCCATCATTCAACAAAAGCCAGAGCATTGCCACGGGCCAAGAACCACAGCCAGCTAATCGATGTCCGTCATATATAAACAGTGACTTCAAATGAGAGTGATCCAGAATATATAACGCTTTAAAACAAGACTCAAATTTTGCCTTTGGATGAATCAATCATTAGTCTCATCTGCTGCCAAGTTATAATCACAAAACTCAGTGTTCAGAAAAAAGTTTCAGAAGATGATGATACAGTTTCTCATTCATGTGCTTACAGTGCACCAAGCATCTCTCGCACGGGTTGAACACCATTAGCTGAGTGAACTTGTTCGTTACAAGTTGCTAAAGAAAGCTGAAAGCCCCACTTTTCTCTTTCTTTACAAAATACCAGCATAATCATTTAACTTTGATTGCTTTCTCCCTTTTGTTTCCATTTCCTTAAATGAGGAAGCTGTTTGTCTATTCTAGTTATTAAACTAATTGACCCAAGACAGATGCTAATGCAATTAAACTTTGTCATCATGGAACCACCACCTGGTCTGCTTGGGAGATCGGCCATTTCTACAGTTCTTTACATAGCGGTCATTGTCTTCAGGACATTGCTGCAAGCATGTTTAATAGTATTAAAAGGAGTAATGAAACAAAAATAAGATGCTATCTTATTGAAATCATTTAGGACAAGCCCATCATTTATAAAATAGTAGCGCCCCTTCTCGGTTTCAAAATTTTAGCCCCAAATAAAAATTGACAAGTATATGCCCTATTGATGGCACATATACTGAACAAGAATGACATGAGAACAGTGGAAAAAAAAATAGCACCCAGAAAGTCAATCAAATGTATAGTCAAAGTTCAAACCTTCACAGTTGAGCTTGATAGCATGGACAGAATACTGATACAGATAGAACTAACTGTCATGGCTGGGGACCATGAATCATATAAGATATCTACAAAATACAATGAAACAATCATTTATTATAAGTCTGTCTTGTCACAAGTTATGCGATAAAACATAGGTAAAGCAAATACACATGGAAATTGAACAACATTACTATATGTTTGCTTGTGTGTGCACGTGAGTGTGTGTAAAGGCTACTACCATACCCCCTTGTCCCGTTGAAGAAACCACAAAAAGAATTAAAAAGCAAGTTGAAATTGTAAAGGCTACATGATAACATTTCACATCCTTGTGAATGAAGCCATATGCTTCAAAAGAAAGCAGCAGAGACAACTTAAGATCACCCATCATTCCACAGCAAGGAACGAGAAGGAAAAGCTATATTATAGTTGTCAAACATCACATTACATAGAAAACCCAATCAAAGAATATCAGTTTCTGTTTATGTTTCGCAAAACTCATGACAAAGGAAAGAACATCTATCCTGCTCACTTAAAGCAACAAACTTTAACTTTTCCCCCCTTTCTTTTCCCTATCATTATACAATATTTGAGACAAAGCTAACAATGCCAGTTGTAGTGAATATTTTTGAGACTTAGAATCCAAATATTTTTGTGAAAAGGATGGTAAGATAGCTACATGATACAATAATATCCAAATATCAGTAAAAATAATCTCACATAATCATCAAAGATCCCTTTAAGAATGTAAAGCAAAATACTTTTAAAGGTAACAACAAATAGTACGGAGGCAACAGTACCAAGAAAACCATCACTTTCAAATGATAAATGGATAAAAATTAAGCTGAAAGCAAAGAGACAAATCATGTCATGACATATCAATTGCAAAAAAAAAAAAAAAAAAATTAAAATCTAAGAAAAACCACTGAGAAATAAAAAATCACTTAAAAAAAGAGCATTTTATGGAAAATTAATATCGATTATTACCTAAACAAATATGGCCATTGCTATAAATATGTGGATGCAAAGGTGCCGGATGAAGAAATATCACCTGCCACCGATAACCCGCAAAAGAAACACAAAAATAAAACAAGATCATAAAAAGAAAAGAGAGAGAAACTTGTAAAAAATAGTTTTTTGAATAAAAATTAAACCTGGGGTGCTTCCATAGGGTAATGTTCAGGGAAATCCACCTGAAGCTGATAGGTTTCATTGGCGTACAAAGTTTCCGGAGCTCCATTTACTTCAATAACCCACCTGATTTTTTTCAATAAAATAAAAGAAATCAACGGTGGGAAGGCGAAGATCTAAAGAAAAGGGAAAAGTTTACGGATCAATGAACAACCTTTGGAGATTATCGGTGACTTTGTGTTTAAAACCGGAAGGAGGGTTGAGCTGCCACTCCACCAGCTCTTTCTGCAGCCGATTACCGGCTATCCTACTCAGCGCCTGAAACACCAAATCAAATTCCCACAAAATTAATTCAGACCAACAAAAAAAAAATGAAAAGATAAGGAGCGAAGAGATGGAGATAGAGAGAGAGGAGGAACCTTGCGAGCGGCGGCGGAGGAACTGGTCATGGTCTCTTGGCTATTGTTTTTGCGCCCTCACTGAGTGTTTGACAGGAAAAAATATATATCAATCAACAAAGAAAGAGTATTTGAGAAGGAGTAATTATTTCTTTCTATTTTGACAAACGAGAAAAAGAGAAAGAGGAGCCACAGGTATAAATAATTATTAGTACGCCTAATTTATTACGATTCCATCCGACCTCAACCTTAATTTGCTCATTGTCGGATTTAAATTCAAACCAAATAATTTGATTTATTGAATAAATTAAACTTAATTTTTTTAATATTTAATTATAATAATTCATGAGTTAAATTAAATTTTAATATTTTAATTATTTTAATTAAAAAATTATCAAATTTGAATTTAAAATAAAATATAAGAATTAATTTTATTTTTTATTTTAATCAAATTAATTTAATCATTTAATATTTATTTTAAATTAAATTTTAACTTGCAAATTTAAATTTAATTTATTTTAAATTAAATTCCAAATAATAAATTTCAAATCGAGATCCAATCTACTACACCTCAAGATTGAGCGACGGTTTAGGAGGTATTGACCCTTTCTCTCTCTTTTGGGGTTCGGCCGACGGCTTTTTCTAATTTATTATTATTACTTTTAGTTTTGTCAAGGCGGTTTTTCATTTTGTCAAGGAGTCGTTCAACTGTTCAACAGCCACGTAACGATGACGTTTTCTACTATCTGAGTTCTAAGACCGCTAAGCATTTTTTCTCCTAATCTTAGTCTTGGTTTTCTTTTTATTGAAAGAATTACGAAGTGATTAATAAGATAAAGAATATGAGAATGAAAGTTAATTAAATTGCTTTAAAATTAATCTCATCTCAATTAATATTAATTATAAATAAAATATTATTACTCGTTTTAAAAAAATTTCGATTGATTACCTTTTTTTTATAAAAAATAGCTTATGAGTAAAGAAATTATCATATTTTTAAAATTAGAATAAATTATCAATTTACAAAAGAAATTTACAAATTTTTAAATTTTTTTCGAATTTATAAATCGTCTATCAATAAATGATGGTAAAAATTTAAATTTAAATACTTTACATTTAGACCTTCAATCACTTTATATTTAGACTTTAAAACTTAACCACTTATATTATTACTTGGTAACAATCTCCATCAGTTGTTTAAGGTTTCGTTTGTTTGCCAAAAATAAGTTTTAAAAAATAATTTTTGTATTTTTAAGTATTTATTTGATAAAAAATTGATTCGTCAACAGAAAATAATTTACTGATAAATGAAAAATAAAGTTTTTTTTTAAAAAATTATCTTACAGATTTTAAAAAATATTTTTTGAAAAAAATTTATTTATGAATAAAATTATTTATTAATACTTTTAAGCATAATTTTACTTATAAATAATATTATATTAATAAATAATATATTAATATATTAATAAAGAATATAAAGAATAATAAATAATTTAATTTTAAGTATTTTTTATATTAATGTAATATTTTAATTTAAATATTATTATGAAAATAAAATTATTTTTTAGCATTAATATTTTAATAATAAATAATTTTATATATTTTAATAGTTATATTAATATTATTTAAAAAAATAAATTTTTTAAAAAAATCAAATATCAAAAAATATTTTTTATTAACTCATTCAAATAATAAAAATTTTCTTTTAATTCGAAAAATATAAATATTTTTCAAAAATTATTTCTCAAAATTCTTTTTTTCGTAAAAGAAATGAAGCCCAATTTTCATCTTCACTGACATTCCCACGAAGTGAACCGTAAGGTACAAGGCGAAAACCACCAGCATTATTAGTTGAAATATTTCCACCAATTTGGCAGCTTCCTTCTGGACCAAAGTCCAGAGGCATAATAAATCTAAAACAAAGCATACACTCGTTTAGAATAAGTAAAGATTGATCAATATCCACACTTATAGCCATATAGGTGACGGGCAGACGTATGCATCTAGTGTCAAACAATATTACTGGTTCATCGAGAAAGAGAAGCCATTGGACGGTATGCTAGGCAACTGCACTTGGTTGTCCAGGAAAGAAGATGCACCCGGCTTCACATACCTGTATACCACTGACCTGAAATATAGCATACAAAAATCTTTCATATATATGGTGGGGGAAGTTCTGTTTTCCTTTATTTAAAGTGGTTTCATTTAGAATTCTAAATTAATCAGGATTAGTTATAATTTTTAAAAATTTACTTATAATCTTATATTATCATAATAAGGTAGTGAGAATTTGAAATTTAACTCAATTGATTTATATAATCATTCTTAAAAAGTATTATCCAACAAGTTTGTGGCTAAAATCTTAATATTTTTTAATCTCAATATTACAATTTTTTTATAAAAAAAAAAAGATGGTTTGATATCTTATTATTAAAGGATCTCATTTTTAGGTAATAGTTATTCTTTGTTCATAAGTCCAATAAGAAATTCTAAGTGTCCTAGTGAATTCTGGTAAGTAAGATTCACAATGAACAACTGTAAGTGAAAACGAAAGGAGGTCCTTTTGTGTCTATATTTGGCTAGAAACACAAAGTGGAGAAATGAAATAAAAATATACATTCCCAAAACTCATGATGTTATTCATAGAACCAACATTGACAATCACCTGAAGGAGTGTATCAGCATAAAGCAATTCATTTACTGTAAGATACGAAGAAATCATCCAACCAAAAACAGTATCAGACAACAGATCATAGACCAATAGTTGGAAACAACTGGCATTACCTCATCCTGTGGCGTTTATAGCGAAGGAGGTGGGGGAGCTTTGGGAAGAAGGTGTGAAAGAGGTAACACTTCTTGGACAGAATGTGAATAGTTACAATGATGCATCTCGAAGTCAAAAAGAAGTTGAACTGGGAAGTAATTGGGCAATGAGGGAAGGCTTTAAAAGCATGCGTAAGGAAAAAAATATGGGCTTGCGTTTTACTGAGTTTCCAGAGATGAGGTTCAGATATACATCCCCACACCCTATAGATTTTCCGAGTGGGTTGCTGTATCTGATGCGAGGCCGCCATAATGTCTGCTAGTATATACATTGCCTGCACAAACAGGGAGTACCACAGTGCTCGAAAGAAAGCATCAGGGATATAATATAGTGCTTATTTAGAGTTTGTTCAGAAGATAGCCAGAATCATTCCAGACGTGGGAATAAGCAGATATTTTATGTGGTAATGTTTTGTTACGTTATTCTGGTTTTACTATTTTAGTTATATAGTTTATTTGAAACTTAGGGAGTTGACCTTTAGTATGAAGGATTGACATCAATTGTTGTTTATTTTAAACATTATTATTGAAAATAATTACTCAAATCTCATAAATAATTTGTTTGATATTAACAAAATATTACTTAATAGATAATAAAACTTGTAAGAAAAAATTTTTAAAAAGAAAATGATTTTGGATAAATAAGTTTGTATACTTATAAATAAGAAAAGTCTTTGTTAGATTAAATATGAGAAAAAGATATAAGAGAGTTGTAGAGTTTTATGGTATAAATATCCCATAAGATTACTAAAAATTTGTATCTTATGTATGTGTATGTTTGAATATTTATGAGTAGACTAAAGGAGACTGAGACAGATCCACATAGATATGATCCATAGATGCATATAGTTATATATTTATTTGAGTTAAGAATACTCCATTAGATTAGAGAAGATTAAGAAGGTCTATGAATATCAATTGTAAATGGTTGATTTGATTGTATGTTTATAATTCTTTATAATTAACGAATTTTTTTTTTTATCTGTTAACGTAAATCGATTGGATCAAACCATAATTTCTCTTATGATTAATGACTAATTATTTGATTATGCTTCCACTAGCATAAATGTTCAATTGGAATAAAAGTTTTTTACCTAAAAAGTGATATCAAAATTGTCATAATCTCAACAACTATTCCACCCTAAAAATTAATCAACAGAATTAATCTTCCATATAGTTACCTTGAATATTATTAAAGCCTACATTCACATCAATTTCCTGCTTTTTTATGTAGGAGATTGCAATTAACCAGATGTTTGATCACATTGTCAACTAGCATATGAGATGTTGGGCCTTTATAAAGGTGTAATGACCAAAGATTTCTCTCCTACAAAATCAAGCCCTGATCAATTTTCCTTTCCTGCATTTGTCCTGACCCGAATGATGGATTACATATCTTTACAGAGAGCTTACTGGTTTCTTTTTATCTATTTCAAAAAGTAGCATAGCTTTGTCTTCCTTATGTTTCAAGCATGCTTCGATTGATTAATATGCAAACTGAAATATAATCTACTGTTTTTTGTTATTAGGAAAATGCTTTTCCACAATAACTTTTGCAGTCGGGGTGTCTGTTTATTAATCAAGTGAAAGAAGACTGCAAAACTAGACTTGCACCTTTTGTGTCACCCAGCTCATACTTCTTTTTAGAAGCATGCTTTGTCAAAGTAGGAGTCGAAAATATATCTATTCTTCTGACAAAGAGCCTCACATTCTAAGATTGGTAGAGAGCACACCAGTCATATGTTCCCCACTGGTGAATAGTGGGTAATAAATATCCCTATCAATCCATTGCGAAAAAATAAAAATTTTTGTTCTCTTGTTTGTCCATTTCTTTTGCAAAATTTTGTCTAGGGGGCTGTTAGGGCTGTTGGTGTTAGACGATCCAAAGATGCACTACTGCTATGGTTGCTACCAGTTACATATCTTCACCATATAAGCATGGTAGCGTGCACTTTCCTGAGTTTCCCTCTTATTATCTGGATTTCTTTCTGCAGGTTTCTGTAGTGAAACAGAGGAGGAACATGCAGACACATTAAGCCTAATAAAGGCTGTTGGTTATGATATGTCATACATATTTGCATACAGCATGCGGGAGAAAACTCATGCTCACAAAAACTGCTCTGATGACATTCCTGAAGAAGTCAAGCAAAGGAGGCTTACCGAACATTGAGGCTTCCCATAAGAGTACTGGTCAGCACTACGACTCTCAGGTGGGAACCATCCAACTTGTGCTGGTTGAAGGACCAAACAGGAGAGCTCCAGATACAGAGCTTATTGACAAAAGTGATAGAGGCCAAAGAGTTCATTTGTTAATCTTCCTTTGCTAGATTGAGATGATCAAGTGGATAACAAAAGGAATCCTGTTATTGGTGATGTAGAAGTTCATATAACAAAGTTCACAAGAGCATCACTTTTTGGTGATGCACTTCCTATAACTAAATTAAGCACATTTTACAACAACTTGGAGGAAG
This sequence comes from Durio zibethinus, assembly GCF_047325235.1. NCBI lineage: Eukaryota > Viridiplantae > Streptophyta > Magnoliopsida > Malvales > Malvaceae > Durio > Durio zibethinus. Next base: position 20,818,675 of record NC_143185.1, read on the forward strand.
CAGCAATTGCTTGTGGTGGCAGAAGTTGAAAACCAGCTGCCTTCACTGTTCTGTGCTCGTTACTTTATTTTTTTAAAACTAGTTTCCTTTATTTGCCAAGAAATTACAAGCGGTTTCAATCCTGCGCAATGCTAGAATATCGTCTTGCTATAAAATTGATATTTGTTGCTAGGGGATTAACAGCTTTTGCAAGCTATTGATTTGATGTGAATGCGCTTAGGTTCGTCATGCCAAGGGTTTTGGGCACGAGAGCCCAAGAAAATACGTTTTAGATTCTGAATTTTGCTATTGGGAGCCACTACTTCAAAATGGCCTAGAGCTGCTTTTCTGTATTTTTTTTCAGAATGTGGTAGAGAATATGTCAATAACAACTGCCATATTGCTGCTGGCTGATGTATGGTAGAAAGTAGAAACGGATTCCTAGGCCCTACTGAGCCCCCCAACCACTCTTATTAGTTGTTGCTGTTACTTGAGCCTGATGATGACATTTCGCAACCTCGTCTGGCAGAGCACAAAATGATAATAAAACTGATGTTGACATGCCTATTGCCCTAAGAAGATAATAATTCTATTTGTATGGCTGAATTCAAGATTGAAATCTAAAGTTCCCCCATATTGTTTTCTGACTGAACGGTGAAGAAGAACACACAAAATCATTTATAAAAAATGCCGCTGAGCCTGAGGCATATATGCAGCAAGGATTGCACTAAATTCATAGTGTTGGCGATCATGATTGTTTTCTGACTGAACGGTGAAGAAGAACACACAAAATCATTTACAAAAAATGCCGCTGAGCCTGAGGCATATATGCAGCAAGGATTGCACTAAATTCATAGTGTTGGCGATCATGATTGAGATAGTACAAGGAGAAAGAATCACAATTTCACTAATCATAATTAAGTGGGTTAAAGCACACCGCACGTCCTCCCCTCTTGCCACGTGTTTCACATGCAAGAAAATGGATCACCTTTTTTTGCTTCAAATTTCAACCATGGCAAATGGCAGCCATCCATTGACAAAGCCAAGACAAAACACCTAAACTTGTCTTCCACTTCTTAGCTCAGTGGCAAAAAAATCTTTAAAAAAAATTAAAGTTTGAGTTCGAATTAAATCATTTTTTTTCTCTTTTCATGTAATAAAATGTTACTCTCCTTTGAAAAAAAAAAACACTTAAACTTCTTTGGTGGGTCATAACTCATGGCAGTTACCTCAAAAGATGAGGTGGGGGGGTGTGTGTGCGCGCATATATATTCTCAGAAACTACAAAATGCATGAATGAGAGAGAAAGTGAGAGCCAGTCAGTGGGTGGTGGTGGTGACTGTGAGACTACTGAAGAATGATGAAGACAAGTCGATGATTTAGTTTTGTACCTATAAATAAAATAAAAAGGATTGAAATGAACAAACAAAACAGGCTGACAATTTCGGCGCCTTCACTCTAGGCCCAGTGGGCTTCCTCCATGAGCTCTAAGGAAGCTTGGGAGAAGGTAATACCTACAGTAAACTTCACCTCTCTCTCTCTCTCTCTCACACACACACACTCTCTCTCATTTAACTTCTCTTCAACTTTTTAACACGTTGGTAACAAGTGTCAACCAAAGTTGGATTCATTTCCATGGTCCAGGCTGATAATTTAATGAGGAGGTACGATTTGTATCCAGGCTAGAATTTGACATAATTTGGTAAGGTGAACTGTATTTTTACTTAAAAGTAATCAAAACCTAAACAAGATCATTAATTTAGCAGAGGAAGAACAACAACCCCTCTAACCCTACCCCACTCGTTTTCCTCTATTATGTGACCAAAGCAGCAGGGATGGGTACATCTCTATCTAAATGAAGAGAAGACAAAATGAACAAGCGTGGAACATTTGGTGCACCCATTATGGCCAACTCATTTAATGATAGGTGCAACCTCTAGATCTTCCGAATCTCTCACTCAAGATAGCCGTCACCCCCTTCTTATTCAATTTCCTTCACAAGAATAAAGAGTTTCTTTTCCTTTATTATTGATCTGAAAGGTACTGTTCCTCTCTCTCTCTCTCTCTCTCTGTACAAAGAGCTGCATGAAATAAGTGGTCTCATGGAGTGAAGAGGTGAACACTATCCAGAAAAAAAAAACATTTGCAGCTTATTGCTATCTAAAACTATGGTTTCATTTCACAGAAGAAGTTGATCTTTCCGGTGAAAATATGGAATGGGGTATAGGATTATTGTTCAGCATGTTGATGGGTATTTTTATAGGATGGTTTTGGTACAACAACAAGAAGAGGATGAAGAGAGAAGCAGTAGAAAAGAAGAGTGGAGTTCCAAAAGGGAACTTGGGTTGGCCTTTCATAGGAGAAACTCTTGACTTCATTGCTTGTGGTTACTCCTCTCGACCTGTCAGTTTCATGGACAAACGCAAATTTCTGTAAGCTTTTTTCTCTAATCCCACTGTTGGCTTTTTTTTTTTGCTTATGGGATTTCCTATTTCAATTTTCATGTATATATATACATATATGTATGTATATATGTATTTTTCTTTTTAAATTTAAGTGTTAAGACTATTGGAAATTAAATTCTAGAGGCCATCGGCCATTTCTTGTGCCAGGCTCTTAGTTTCTTTCTTTTTTTTTTTTTTTCTTTCAATTTTTAAAACTATATGAATTCTTTTTAGTTTGGCAAACTTGCTTTTCTCTTGGAAGATAGAAACCCTAGCTAGATCTACAAATCATTGCTCCAATCATCGTCGTCATCATCATGTCGTCATTATTATATTATTGTTATTTTCTGGTTTAAATAAATTACTTATTTTTGAAAAAAATAATCATTTATTATATTCCTTATATATTATTTTATGTAAAAAAAATATTGCTGGTAATGAAGCTCATAAAGTTTTAATTGTTTCCAAAATTTTGTAATTAAATTACATGCATCATGCATGGCATTACCAATTATTATACTATCATTCAAGTTTGGAGTAAGTGCTCCTTTGATTATTATTATTATTATTAGTATATATAAAAAATTTATTATACTAGAGAGATTTTTATCTATCAAATCATGTAACATGCAACCCCAAACTAAAATATAAACTTGTGGGGTAACAATTTAAATTTTTATTTTATTTATTATTATTTATTTAATTTTATTTTTTGTGACATTATATGGGTTTAGCCATTAGCATTTAGTAGTAGCTTCAAGGAAGAAAATTCTAATCCTTGATCAACTTCCTATGCTACATATGATTAATTTTCTTTTTTTTTTTTTTTTGCAAGTGTGCAAAAAAAAGTTTTTAGAGGATTTTTTTTATGTACTATAGAAGACTTTTATCATGGTATCATAAGTCATAACTTGTCATTTCATTCAAAAATATTTCTAAAAAATTATTAATGGAATTTATTTTAAACTCTTCTTTGATTTAACATTTAAGTTCTACCTCAAGTGAACACTTTATTTCACATTATTTGCTTAGACAATGAAATTATACTTGTGATTTAGACAATTATTTTAAAATATGTACTAGTAATTAAGACAATTAAATAAATGAAACATCATATATACTATTGTTTGCCAAAAAATTGTTTTCATTAAATGATATGTCCCAGAGAGAAATTCTTCATATGACAGATATCTACTCCAATTACCTTCCTAGTTTCAAAAATTGAAGGTGACATTTACTAAAAAAATAGGAGTGAAAGAAACAAGACATAAGACAAAAGCAATTAAAGCTGGTGACTGCGAACTAGGCCTTGCTTACCACACTGGAGGAGATCGCCATTGCTTGTTGCAGGCAGAAACACCTACCCCTATTTTCTATTGGTTTCAGCTTAATATCCTATGAAACGACCTGTATCTTCCTTTCTGCTATGGACTTCAATCAATGGAAGTTAACAAAACAAAGCAATAAAAGAAGTTTTTGATCAGCTGCGATGCAAGCAATAAAGCAAAAAGCTTTTTTGCTACCTTTGCTTAAAAAGTACATTGTTTTCTTTCTTTCCAGGCATGGGAAGGTGTTCAAAACACACATATTGGGAACACCCATAATTGTTTCCACTGATCCCGACGTGAACAAGGTGGTCTTACAGAACCATGGCAACATTTTTATTCCTGCTTATCCCAAATCTATCCGAGAGTTACTTGGCGAACATTCCATACTTCAAATGAATGGTAATCTTCAGAAGAGAGTTCATTCACTCATTGGAGGTTTCCTGAGATCGCCTCAGCTCAAATCCCGTACTACAAGACACATTGAAAACTCTGTCAAACTAACTTTAGGCTCTTGGCAGGACATGCAACTGATACATGTTCAAGAAGAAACCAAAAAGGTCAAATTCCAAATGTATAGTATTAACAAATATTAAGTCCAAATAGTGATACTATTTGACTGATCAAATGAATCTGCTTAATTTCTGCTTCATTGATATATCTCAGATTACATTCGAAGTCTTGATAAAAGTTTTGATGAGTGTTGGTCCTGGTGAAGATTTGAACTTTCTGAAGAGAGAATTTGAAGAATTCATCAAAGGTTTAATTTGCTTACCTATCAAATTTCCGGGAACAAGATTATATAAATCTCTGAAGGTGAGAATATGTTAGCATTTATCTTCTCTTCACTAACCGTTTTCTATATGGTTTCTAGAAAGTTTATTTTGTTCATTGTAGGCAAAAGAAAGGTTACTGAAAATGGTGAAGAAGATTGTAGAGGAGAGAAAATTGGCTATGGAGAAAACAGACGAAAAGGGTATGGCCAATGATGCAGTGGACGTGCTGTTACGTGACAGTGAAGAAGCAAACGAGAAACAATCTGTGCCGTTGGATTTCATCTGTGGGAACATAATAGAGATGATGATCCCTGGAGAAGAGACGGTTCCCATGGCAATGACCCTAGCTGTCAAATTCCTCAGTGTCTGCCCTGTTGCCCTCCACCAGTTGATGGTACGTAACATAACCAAAAAGATGAAAAATCTCTGACCTTTTCATCCAACGGCTAGGATTATTTTGATTTCATCTGCAGAAGTGGGTCCCAAAATAACTGTTTGACCTTTTTTTTTTTAATTTTCCATTGGAAAATTAAAGACTCTTTCATAGTTTCATTAGACACACGAGTACATGCACGTGTAAGACAGATTGTACGTGTGGAGGGCCCCAGATAGTGTCAAGAAATAGACCATACTTTGAGAGTTACGGTCTGTCTTTTTCCCTAGTGATCAGTTTTTCAATGAAAAAGAACAGGAAAATTAAGTCCCTTTCTTTTGACATTACCATTTGTACTTAGATTCCTGTCTAAGAAACATAACTTTGATTTTTTCTAAAATTTTACTAATTAATCGTTTGTCTTATTCACTAATCTTTTGCAACAACTGGGAATTGATTTATTGAACTGTGTTGGCTGGCTCTGTCTGATCAGAATCAAAACAAAACAGATAGAACTTAACTGGGAATTGATGCATTGAACTGTGTTGGCTGGCTCTGCACAAGATACAAGCACCATTTTAGTGGGTTTAGTCACAGTCATGAAAACTACAAAAGTACAAGACAACAAAAAAAAAAATTTAAGTTGGTTTGGTTTTGTATTAAGATCTCTTTCGAGAAGGTACACGGAGAAGAAATTCACGGGGCAATATTTAAAGGTTAGAATTGAAGGGAATACTGTAGTTTTCTACAGAAGGATGTCATCATAATTATGAAATGGAAGTCTTGAAAATTGTTGTAAAGAACTAAAAGATACGTGACAGTTCTGAAGTCTGAACTACCCTTTTTTCTTCTTGAAGAAACAATAAAGGAAAAGTGATCCAATGGCATTAGTTTCGGCTTTCTTTCATTGAAAAATAAATTTTTTATAACTTTTCTGTTTTGAAGAAAAAAAAAACATTTTTATGTAACTGATGTTAATCTGTGCAGGAGGAGAACATGGAACTAAAGAAGCAAAAGATGAATTCCCCTGAGGACTATAGTTGGACTGATTACTTGTCTTTGCCTTTCACTCAAAATGTGAGTCTCAAATTTCTGAGAAGATGCTGTAAAAGTTTCTTTTTACAGAAAAAAAATAAAATGCATTTACATGAATCTTGTTTTCTTTTTCCTTTTTTTAATCTTTGCTAGGTGATAAGTGAAACTCTCAGGCTGGCAAATATCATCAATGGAGTTTGGAGGAAAGCACTCAAAGATGTAGATATCAAGGGTAGTTTCATTATAGTATTGCTCCAAGCTTGACTTTACAGAAACTGGGAAAAACACACTTCATTTGACAAAACTTTTATGGTTGTTTTTGCAGGTCATTTAATACCACAGGGATGGTGTGTCCTGGCATCTTTTATTTCTGTTCATATGGATGAGGACAATTATGAAAACCCGTATCGTTTTGATCCATGGAGATGGGAGGTAGCTTAAAATAATTTGTCACTTTTTTATTTTCTCATAATAATTGCAACACTTCACAAGGTAAAATGTTCACTTGAGTTTAAATAATCTGTATACATGAACAGTTAAGCAAATAAAAGAATTTGTTTTGTTTGCAGAAACTTGCAGCTGCTGTTAACAACAATAGCTTTACACCATTTGGAGGTGGGCAGAGGCTTTGCCCTGGTCTAGAACTATCAAGGCTTGAAATTTCCATCTTCCTTCACCATCTCATCACCAGTTACAGGTAATTGATCAATCTTGATCTCTCTATTCATGGAATTCTACTTCTGCAGCTTTGGTTCAATCCAGTAAATTGCATGGGACACCTAAATCTATCCAGATTTGCTATCTCTTACAGTCTGTCAAAACTCAAAACAACTCCTTTTTTTTTTTTCTTCTCGTATATGCAGATGGGTTGCTCAAGAGGATGACATTATCTACTTTCCAACAGTTAAGATGAAGAGGAAGCTGCCTATCAGAGTCATCCCCTTATGCAACTACCGGTAGTTTGGCCCATCCTGGAAAGTTTGTACAAAAATATCTAAAAAATATTTTTCAGTCTCATTTGCATAGAAATAACCGGACAGAAACTTTGGAAGTTTTACCCCACCAAAAGATAGCCATTGGGATTGGAATTTGTACAGCTGCAATGATCTTTAAGAAATGGATGGGACTGTGTATTATGGTGTTAGTTCCCATGTCACCATCTTTTTTTTCGTTGCAGTAGAGGTCCTTGGGCCCTTTTTGGTCTTTCAATATTGATTGCAAGTGGGGATGATATAAATCTAATTCTCATGTCTAAAGCTTCAATGGATTTTTTTTTTTTTTTTTGGAGTTGATAATAGCATTTGTGGTAGTATAAAATCCTTGTTTCACTGCCTCCTTCAATAATTTTATGGAGCAATCATCTTCCATGGCAAATTAGAGGAGAATACCACGAAAGATTTCAAAATCATCTTACACAGGGTATTGCCTTCTAGATTAACAGCAATAAAAGAGAAAATTGAATTTGATTGCAATTGTAGTCATGAAAATTAGTTGTAAATATTTTTCTTCTTTGTTGGGTAAAAAAAAACAAAAGAGATGAGAAGATTTAGAGGCTGAGAAAAAAGGGTTTGATTGATTGATGAACATTCAGCTAACTCATCCAAAATTGAGTAGTTGCTGTCTCGAATAAAACACGTTCTGATATTGACAACACCAGATCAATCACTGGAAGAAAAGCTACAAGATTTCCAAGCAGGCAGGCACGTTAAATTCATAAAATAACAGCTCTGGATTTTTAAGTGAATCCAACCACAAGATAAAACTTTCACATGCATTTGCTTCCACTTGTGCATCTTTTCAATACTAATTCTAGTCCTTTCTGCTTCGTGGGTGTGTTTCTGTTTTATAGTGTGCAAGGGTTCATTAATCTCGTTTGCACATGAAGAAGCAATTTTAAAGATTCTTGGAGCTCAGCAATCTGATTGATAGTTCATAATGGTTGCTGAAATTTCTTATCTTGCGTTTTATCTCAACCTCGGAAATCAGGGTTTCAGAATTCAGGTTAAAAACTCATGAAGAGGAAGCTCAAACTAAAACCCTGATTGCTAGTGGTCAAGCCGAATTAGCAACACATACAAGGTGAATTACAAAACCAATTCAGTTGCTTCATCCATCCTGCCTAGGACGTTCCACGTACTCAGACATAGGAATGCCAGAGAGGATGGGGGTTTGAGCCGTAATGACTCAAGTGTCATATAATCACACTGACGAAAAAATGTAGTGGCTCTTGCATCTTTTGTCATGTCAAACCAAAAACGATACGTGAGAAGAAGGAACTTCAGGTAGTATAACGTCACATCCCCTTTATAGTACACCACTTAAGTGGTGAATTGACTCTCCAAGAAACCTCAAACATGAAACCAAGCATCATTTTAAATGAAACTTTCTACCTTTTTTTTTTTCTCCGTTTCTTTTTGTTAGGTCACTTGGCAATCAGACATCACAAGCATCATCATAAAATAATTTTTAATTATAACTTATTTCAGATCTTGTTTCACCAGTTCAATTGCAAGTCCTCAATGAAGGGCTCAGTTAAATAGATATGCAAAAGGGGGCAAGAATCAGGCTTATGGTTGGGAAAAGCCAAATGCAGCTTTGCAACACTTTCCTTGTTTCCTAAGCCTGCACACAAAATACAAATTTCCAGTCTACAAATGAGAAAGTGCAGAACTAGAAAAACCAACAACATAAGATGTCTAAATGCCATTAAGTTGGGCACTCGCAGGGGTAACCAAACATTAGGAAGGTAACACAATCAAGAAGCTTATATAACCTACGTTTGATGTCTCAAAAGCAGCATACATTAGGAAGACGAAGGCTATGAGAAAGTGATATTTCAAGCCATGGCCTTTTTCTTCTCTTCCAAAAGCCGCTGCAGTTCCACCAGCCTGTCAGCCCATGCTCTTTCCCTTGCCACTGCAGCCATCTTACACTCTACTTGCTTAATCTTCTTCTGCCTATTAGCCTCCTGCAACTGAGCTTTCCTCTTCTTTGCCTCTGCCTGCAGAACCCCATGGTAAGACATAAGCATTTTCTCCAGAATCAAATATGTCGACATTAAGAAATAACCAGCCTACTAGGAGACAAGCAGAAATGGACTAGAGAAATAGAAAAATGTAAACTACAAAGACAATTCATTGATGCACCCTATAAGGATACACAAAGCAATTGTATCATTTATCAACTAGCCAACAACCAATGCAAAACATATCTGAACTTTAAGAAAATCTGGCAAATAAGAAAGCCTAAGCCTGTTAAAAGTGTATCATAAACAGTACATGCAAGCACTTGCATTTAGATATTTCACTTAAAAACCGAGTCCAAAATCTTGTTGTAATAATAATAAAAGAAAAGGAACCGAAGACCAAATGGTGCAGTGCCGGCAAGGGCAGCACAGACTGCCAGCCAGTACAAGAGGCAACCAGATACAAGTCAAATCCTGAGAAAATGTCAAAGATATTACAAAAGTTCCAAAGAAGCAATAAGACAGCCATGGTTTCAGAAGTGAACAGAATAAAAGGGAAAGCCAATTATAAGCAATTAATATTACTTTCCCTTTTTTTACTTGTTCTTTTGAGATGGAGAGTACATTGTTAACAATTGAACTATGGTTTTAGCTTAATTAACAGAATAAAAGCTACAAATAATGCATTTAAGAGATGACCTTCTGCAACCTAAAATATAGCTTCCCAATATAATAAGAACAATTATCAGAAAAAAGTGCATCATCCTTCATGGTTTACGAATTTTGAAGCCATGCAACATTCACCCTGCCCCCTCGAAGCAATGTTAGAGGCATAACATGAATTGCCAACCAAAGACAGTTTAAATAAAGTAGTCACAACAAAAGCTGGTTTTTACGTGAAATGAAGAAAAGAAAAGAACAGAACAGAACAATTATGAGAAATTGGTTCATCCAAACACATAATTCAGCATAAGCAGGAATGTTTACCTCAGTCTATGGTAAAAACTATAGCAAGTATTAGGGAGAAGCTTCTCTTGATGACTCTGACAAATAGGACATGCTCTATTCTGAACACATGAACCCTCATTTCACATCCCAAAATCCCTATTGGCTAACTAAAGATAACTTACTGAAAACATGCTCAGATATATACCTTCATGATTTCTTCTAAATGTATTCAACAAGGTAACCAGTAATGCAGATTGTAGCTTCAAAACCCAGCCATTCACCTTAAATCAACTTTATTCAACTGAAATGAATATTTGAGATTTGGATGCACTACCTTCCTCATCTTTAACATAACATGATAAAATTAAACAAATTACAAACTAGATAATTGCTGTACGAATCTGAAATCAGTAAAACCTTTTTATAGTGGGTTATGGAAAACGAACCAATTTAAATGCGCGGCGCTGTCTCATTCTCTTTTTCTCGTTCCTTCTTTTGACACTCCCTTCATTCGGATTATTTGGAAGAATAGGCTCCCCTGGAGTATACTTTACCCATGCATACGGCTCTGCATCGTTAAATTCATTAGCATTTCACCCTCCTTTTCCTCATTTGTTTCATCAATAACTTTCCTTTATTTTACAAAATTAGCATCTTTAAGAAAAAAAAATGCCTTATTTCTAAAGAGCTTCTAAACCCCTAATTCCACATAAATCCCTATAAATTAGGAGCAAAAAATGAAATAAAAGCCTGAATACATAAATTAATTAAAATTGGAAAAAGGGTTTTCAAGAGGTTTAATAGAGGAGCAACCAGGGGGTTTCAAGCTGGCTCTTTTCCGACGTGGCTTGTCTTGGGGCCTTCTCCTTGGGGAACGAGTATCGGTTAAGCTATGCAACTGATTCGATATCGACATCCATGGAGACTGACGGTAAATTGACCCGCCCAAAAAGGAGTCGAAACCGTGTTTTGGGCACGAGGAAATGGAGACACTCGACGTAGTTACAGAAACAGGGGAAGCCCGGGATAGAAGAGTCCGACATAGCGGTCGAACGATACTTCTTAGAGCTCCAAATCCCATTATTTTAGAGCATGAAAAGGGTTATCTTTACAGGTTCAAAGTGAGTATCAAAATGAAAAAGGCAGAGTTTGTTTTAGGCTTCTGCTTTTACTTCGTTTTTTGTTTGAGCAGAATGGAAACTCGGAACCTCAAACCAAATGGAGAAGAAAAGTGTGGAATAATCGGCTAATGATCCCAAATTTTGGGGACAATGGGCCACTCTTATTCCTAACTTTAAAACTTTGCAACTAAAAGCCCACCTAACCCAACCAAAAATTTTAGCATATAGTACAAAACCCAGTTCGATACCTTAGTGGTTTAGCCCCATTAGCTTAGGGGCTAGAGTCTTTATACAACCTTGAATCATATCTTTGGGCCTGTTTTTTTTTATTCGAAAACCATGCTCTTTATCTCATCTCATTGCAGTTTCACAAACCCACCTTATTGAAAGCAATAGATCGATTTGGGTTAATTTGATTTTAGTTGATCAGTTAATTCAGTTATTATAAGTTGATTTAGAAAAAAATTGAATCCATCGATTACAAGAAAAAAAATCGAAATAAATCAGTTTCCTTTTTTAGATTTTTTAATTTTGAAATGACAAAGAGAATTTACAAAATAGATCGATTCATTTGCAAAATGATTAGACGTTTGCAAAATGGATCAATCCATTTGCAAAAACGATCGATCTATTAGCAAAAAAATTATCTTATGGTGTAATTTTTAGTTTTTATTTATTGATTCAGTTTATAATTTTCAAAATCGCAAATTGATCAATTATATTCAAATCAATCATTCAATCTATAAAACTATTAAACTCGAAAAAACCTACTCCAATTTTATTAAATTTTAATTTTTTTATTAATTTATTCAATTAAAATCGACTAATGCTCTCCAATAGACATAATTCTTAAATTTCCTTAATACGATGACAGAAAGCAGCCATTAAAAACTTTGTATTAGTTGATCCCTAGGCCCTAGCACTTGGAAAAAGATAAGCAGGAACAGGAGGCCCGTCCTTGATAGAAAGTCTCGTGATCCCTGCCAGGGTGACCACATATAGAATGGTAGTAAATTCCCCGGGGAGGAGGCCACAGCCTCAGCCTCAGGTCTAAGAAAATGCAAGGCTGAAACAGTCGTTCAAATATTGACATTTTGACAGCAGCCATTTGATTTGTTTCTTCCTAATTTCTGGTCCAATCTGTCATATGAATGGCACATGATCAGCTTCTTAGTCCTTACCTACTCACTCCCCTATCCCTCCTACCTTCACCCAAGCAACAATGTACCACCTGCCCTTGTCTGTGATAGCCCATTGATTCTCATTCAACGCTGTTATTTCCTTTATGTTTGTACTTTTTTTAAGGGAAGTTCTTAATTTTATGCTATTTTTCAAATTAAAGGCCAGGGCAATTTGAGAAGGAGACTCAGTGCCCTATCTAAAGTAATTACTTGTCTATTCTTTCTCACAGAAAACTAGGAGCTGTTCAGCCATGCTCAAGCATTGTTTTCTTTCAAGGCCAAACATTTTCATATGATTCTTTAATCAAATCTATGAATCAAATCAAACACCATAAATCCGACTTTAAAGAATTCCGATACCATATTGATTGATTAGTCTTTCATCCTGATTGCTCTCAGATGGATGGAGCATCTGGGTCCTTTTGTCTTGGACTTAAACAAAAAAAGCAACATCAGTTTTTTACATAATCAAACAACCAACAGTGAAACAGAATAATCATAGTTTAGACTTTAGATCACAAATTTTGCTAAATGATGCAGGATGAAATGACAGAAACCAGATCAATTGGGAGAAAAAAAGGGCTTTCATTGTGGCATTATGAGCATATTATAAAATAATGAAAAGGAGGAGGCATGCAAAAGCTTTGATTTTCCCGTATTACTATTTTGGGCGGTGCATCACTTTCACCATGCACTCAAACCACAGTGTTTTGGATGGTTTTTATGCTTTGCATGTCTAATCAAGGTTACTTCAAAATCATGAAAAAAAAAGTTCCAAAGGCACCATGTCATCAACAGTGATTAATTATCATTAATTAGCTAACTTTTGATTTCTCTGCTTGACTTGCCATTTGGAATTTGCTTAAACCTAGCACAATAAAACAACAAGCTTATTAAAGCAAAAGTAAATTTGGATCAAACGGAAGACGTCTCCGTCTCCTTCACCATAATTTGCCCATTATAAAGCTTCTTAAGTGATATAGGCACCAAGTAAAGGAAGTCAATGGTCCTAACGCCACTATTCTTAGGCTTGAGTTTTAGGGTGGGGATTGATGAAAAGACCAGTGCCATTGCAGATATTATGACATGGAAACTGTTTAAAGGACGGCCCATTAAAGTTTGATATGAACAGAATCCCTGCGTTTAACTGTCGATCTTCGAATCTGATTTCAAAATCGCTGAAATTAATTCCAAAGCCAAGAAACAAAACAGCTTCTTCCAAATGGCATGTAGCTGAAATGAAGGTTAATTAATTTCTTAGAGTCGCCATTATTGAATATGTGTTACTTCGCAGCCTCAAAAGATAAGACGATTAGAATAATAATAATCAAAACCCAGAATTTGGTGGAGGCAGAAAAAAAAAAATTTTCCAAAAGAGAAATAAATTAATAAAATAATAATAAAACCACCAAAAGAATCTGTGAATTCATTTATGCTTCTTTCACAGTAATTAAAGGAAATTATATAATATGCATGCAATATTTGATATAGCTAGGTATATTGCGACCTAAAAATCTGTCTCACTTGATATATAACAATTATAATTATAATTATAATTATATATAATTATATATTATTTTTCTAGATCACAGTAGGGCTATTAAGTAAAAAAATTAGGCACAGAAAACAGGAAAAGATGGTGGTCCAAATTCATTTTTTGGGCCTGATAGATTGTAGAGGGGGGACTTACATATACCACATTTCTAATTTTCTTTTTCTTTGTTTAAAAGTTTATTAAAAATGACTGCACAATGTCAACTGTTCTGTACATTTTATTGGTGCATTTCTGAGATTTTTTTTCAATTAGTGCAATCTTGGTTTGAGTACTTTTTAAGTAAAATTCATGCATTTATCTATGGTGATATAATGGAGAAGCTTGATATTCTTGCACTAGAAAGAAAATAACATAAAACCTATATGTGCACTGGAAATTCAATATCTAATTTGCATTGGCAATTAGTCCTACTTTTGACTTAAATTTTCTAATTCTTGTACTAGTATTTCAGAAAACAAACCATGGAAATTGAGTTTGTCTAAGTTCTAACGGACAGAAAAAGAGAACATTAATGGAAAAATGAGACGTATATATATAAAGTTTGTATATATAGTAAGCAGATACAGAACAAAAGCATGAAGTATGGTTCATGGTTTTATGATCACAAAAAGAAAAGTATTGAAACTAAACCAACTTTGAGTATGTGAATCATATGACTGTGAATCATATATAATGGAAATGATTCAAGGGCTTTCCCCTGGTACTGGTTCATTAGGTTAAGAGATGAGAATTAAAGCTCTTTGAGTAATGTTGAAAGGGAGATTTTATTATTATTATTTTTTTTTTTTTTTGATATGGTGAAATATGGGTGATGCATGTGGATGTGTGGGTGATAACATTAACAAAACAGGAACATGGGACCAAACCCTAATCGAGAGAGGACCCACAAGGGAAAAAAGTTGGAGATAAAACGAGGAATGGTGGGACACTGAACCACAGTGCAAGTGATGCCAAGTGCACTTCAGAGAGATGGGATATCTCATTATCATGGCAGAGAATCCAGGCGCAAAAATAACTCCCTGCCATGGAAGTGGAAAGGGAATGTAAATTTGGCTTTGGCTACCGAGAGGTATAGCAGCACGAGGCAACCAAATCTTTTGCGCATATTTTTTGACTTCCCCCCTTATATCACATGCCTGTTCCCATCAATTCCCTCACCCTATTTATTGCCCCTTTGACAGCGACTCCATGCCTCTTTATATTGCAGCACTATCACTGAACTTAACCTAACCCAACCCAACCCAACCCAACGCTCGTTTCTTTCTCACATTGTCTTTTAACCAACACATCCAAACAAAAAAATTGTACACTGACTCAGCAGAGAGAGGGAGTCTGGGTCACCTGTAGTTTACATGCGACATTTAGCTCTATTATGTGAGTTTACCTAATATGGGAAGCTGATACCTGATAAAATAGCAGAGAAATATAATATACTTAAGCAATACGAGAAGTAAAGGAAAAAAAAAGTGCCGTAAAATCAAAAGCAGGACTAATGATTTGTCTTGCAAATTGCAATCTTTCGGTTGTGAGTAGTGACCGAAAGAGTTTGTTAACTTTGGGATTTGTAGCATCTTTTTTTGGGGTTGCCCTACTAAAATTCCCTTCATTCTCTCAAAATTATATAAAATAAAATAATATTAACCATGGCATCCAAACAAAAGCAGTCCCTGACTCAATGACTCTCCCTGCTGCTGGTTGATGGTGCTGCTGCTTGATGGTGCTGCTGCCATATTAGAATCGAAAATACTACTACTACTGCTACTCGTTAACCATGGCAATGGACAGATGGATTGGATAAAATTAACCTCTGTTTTACTTTGTTTCTGGCAAACCCTTTTTTTCTTTCGATCTATGTATCTCATGTTTGTGATCAGAATAAAAGTTTCTCTCTCTCGGACTGTGAAAAATACTATAAAGTGACCTATGGTAGTCAACCACGGGAACAAACACAGGGCTCGAGAGTGACAGACAGGAGTGTGAGAGAGAGGTACACAATTATTGGGACTCGCATACATCATTCACTTCTCTCTTTTTTTTCCCTCACCTCAAACCCCGAAAATTTTGAAAGATTAAAAAAAAAGGAAAATCATCCCTTCCTTTTAGCAGTTAAGGCCACGTTTGGACGGCCAATTGTCGCCCATGAGAGGTGATTATCCTTTTCAACTGGATTGGCCATCGATTTGGATAGCAAGAAATGACAAATCTCTATAAGAACGTCGCAATTTTTTTTTTTTTTTTGACTTAAGTGGAAAAATTCATTGTCGATTACACATTTTCTAGTTTTCTTTTAAATAAACCTTTGCTTTTCTTTTTTATTCTTAGAATTGGAATGCAGATATCAAAATGTCTCTGCTATTTAATCTTTTCTTTTTTATTATTTTTTCATTTTGATTTTTTATTTCAAAAATTTTAAATATCCTGATTAATTTAATATAATAAATAAAATTTTATAATTATATAATAATATAAATAATAAATAAATAATTAAAAATTAAGAAATAATAAATTTTATAATCCAATAAATATTTAATAAATTAAAAAATAAATATCTTTGCAATTATTATTTTAATGTAATTTAATATATATTAAAACACGTTAAATTTTACACCAAAAATAATTTATTATTATACATTTAAATTAATATCTTTTATAATTTTTTTATTATAATTCATTTTATCATCATCAATACTTTTACTTAAATAAATATTTTATTACTAATTTTAATTTTATCATTATAATAATTAATCTTATAATCAATATTATTTTTAATTTTATTAAAATTAATCTCATCTTCCATAAAAATAAACCCTAAATCTATCCTTAAAGCACGTGGCTATGGCTGCCAGAGAAGAGAAGCTTCGTTTTCTCATTGTTTTCGCTGCCCCCCCCCCCCCCCCCCCCCCCCATATCCTATCAGGTGTCTGTCTTATGTAACAAACAAAATTCCTTCATTTTTTTTTTTTTTTCATATTATAAATTGAATTTTATATCCCGCTCAGCAGCAGACCCTGCTACAAACAAAAGGAAAGAAAAAAATTTTTTCCCTCATGCTTTTGTATTTCAGCGCATTTTGAATCAATTCCCCGGTTCTTTGTTGAAATAAAGGTGTTATTTACATATATTCAATTAAAAATATAAATTAGGCTGAGAAAATCTAATATTATAAAAGTTTTTTATAATTAAATCTATCAAAAATTTAATTCTAATGAATGGGACTAAATATTCAATACTTAAACCTATTAGCATATCACAATACAATTGATTAATATAATTGATAAAAAGATTTTTAGTTTTAATAATTAGAATTTAAAATTTGATAATCTAAAAAATAAAAAATATATATTTTAAGTATGTTTGAAGCTAAAAAAAAGAAAAAAACTAAATTAGAATGTCAAATTGTAAGCTTTGATGGAAATTAAGAGAAAGGGAAAAACATTGAAAAATATTTCCATATATGAGATCAACTCTAAAATTATTTATACATGTACTTAAATAAATTTCAATCAATATTTAATTTAATTAATTTACATAATTATTTTTAAAAGATAATATTTAATAAATTTATAATTAAAATTTTAACATATATAATTTTTAAAAATGATCATTATTCCTTAATTTAAAATTAAAATTTTTGAAAGAGAATAAGTCGATCATCAAAATACTTAGTGCAAATATATATTTTTTTTATAAAAGAAATAGCTTGTAAATAAGATAAAAAATTATTGATATAAATTTAAAATTATTAAATATTATTTTTAAAAATAATTATATGAAAAAATATTGTAAATACTTTTTGATAGCACAAATATTTGCAACATAATATAAATTTTTGTTGCTAACTATAACATTTCTTATAACATTTATAATCAAAATATTATATGAGTTTATATTTAATATATTATTAATAAATCAGATGATGATAATTTATTAACAAATAAATATTAATTTTTATAATAAATTTTATAAATAAAAATATTAATTATTATTAAATTTATTTTATTAATAAATTATTATTATTTGATTCATTGATAATATATAAAATTTATATGTTAATAATATATAAATATAAATATTTTTAAAATTCTGTTATAAAAAAATGAAAAAAATTATTAATATTATATTATTATCATTAAAAGATAAAATAAAAAGTACAAGGGGAGGGTGGCGCTGTGTTCCCTTCTAACACCGCAACGACAATTTAGACCTGACTGACATGATTAATATATTTATGAATCGGATAAAAACACTTACTTCCCTCTTTTTCACTGCCCAAATCTCTCCACCTTGATAAACGAAACTAATTCCCATTTATTGGCAAAAAAAAAAAAATCACAAATTTAATTAATAATAGTAATATTATTAAAAAATATATATAATATTCTTTCAAATTTAAAATTAAATTTAATGATTTATATATTTATATTATGTAAAATATTAAAATTTATATATTTATATTATATTTTAAAAATTATGTATCATAATTTATTTTAATATAAAAATATATTATTTAATTTTATTAAATTTATATATAATAATTATTAAAAATTTAAATTAATTATTTTTGTATTTTTATCATATTTATATCGTAATATTATATATTATATTTTAAATTATTAAATTTATTTAAAATTAATAAATTATTTTTTTTTTTTTATATTTTGCGTTTAGTACATGAAAAATTATAATAATAATGATAATAAAAGGAAAAGTGGGCGAGGCGAGAATTTGCTTTACAGCTGCAATATTTTATGCACATAATAGATGATAATTTAAGGAAAAGGCAATAGAATAAGAGATAAGAGGGATATAATCACACGTAAAAATCCAGCTTTAATTAAGGCTTTTTAATTTGCAAAAATTAGCCAACACCAAAAAATAAAAAGTAGCGGGTTTTTGGGGAAAAAGGCTGGTGGAACGACACGTGGCGAAGGTTTGACCTTTAGATGGGAATCAGAATGTGGGCAAGCAGCGGTTGATCATTGGATTAGGAGATGACATCCCACAGCCAACCAAGAGAGTCGGTTTTCAGTGAAATGAAAGAGATGGAGAGCAACTGTTTGTTGATAGAAAAGGGAGAGAGAAAAGTAGGAATAGTTTCTTGAGTATAATTTTTTTTTTTCTTTTCGGGTTTTGGTTTGTTCATCAGATGCATGAAAGAGAGAGAAAGAAAGGGTTGCTGCACAGTTAGCTTAAAAAAAGGGGAAAAAAAGAGAGAAAAACTGTAAGAAATCAGAGAAAAGAGAGATGGGTTATGGGAAGAGACTTAAATTGGGTTAGCAGAAGAGAGAAAGGCATGGCGGCGTTGGCAGAAAAGAGAGCTGTAATTCTTGTGTTTTGTCTTAAATGCCTTTGCAACAGAAGAAAAACAAGTAAGTAAAGCCAGGAAGAGGGAACGGGACAGCTGCACCAGCTAAACGAAATTGTCAAGGAAGGGAAAGGAGAGAGGATTTGAAGACTGAAGAGAGAAGAGAGGTTTTATATAAGTTGGAAGGAATTTCCTCCATTGGAACCTGACGTGCGTCCTCTTTTCTTAATACAAACCAGCTTTTTTGTGCAATTAGGGGCACCAACACCAACAAAAAACAACACAAAAATACTTGTACTAGTCAACAACAACAACTCACTTTCAGTTCTTATTTTGTAATTTTTTGGGCTAAGATTATTTATTAGATAGCAGCATAGGCATAAAGACGTACAAAAGGAGGAGAATTGGCAATAACTTGGAGAAAAAAGAAGCAAAAGAGTCGAAAGAGTACCCATTTGGAAGATTCGGGTTCTAAATCATCAAAAGAGAGAGGGCGCTTCTGATATGGATTGTCAGTTACAATTGAGGTCTGGGAGAGGTATAGAGGAGGAACGATGGCTGGATTTTTCTCATTAGGAGGAAGAGGAAGCAACGGTCAAGAAGATCAACAAAACAATCCAACAATAGAAATCCCACCGGAGAGCTGGTTTTGGTACAAAAATGAGGACATTCCTTACAAGGGTTTAGAACTATGGCAACAACAAGAGCTTTTCCAACGCCACAACAGCAGCAACAACCCGCAAGACCAACAACAGCAAGATCTTTATTCATCAGCAGCTGGGTTAGGAGTTGGACCTAGCAGGAGCTCAATCAATGTCTCTGATGATTCCTCCTCGAGATCGGCTTTTATGATGATGAGAAGTAGCGGAGGAGCGGGAGGCCTGAGTTGCCAAGATTGTGGCAATCAAGCTAAAAAGGATTGCCTTCACATGCGGTGTAGAACTTGTTGTAAGAGCCGAGGATTTGATTGCCAAACTCATGTTAAAAGTACTTGGGTTCCTGCTTCCAAGCGCCGAGAAAGGCAACAACAACTTGCTGCTTTGCAGCAACTTCAGCTTCGTGGAGAGAATCCCAAAAGACAGCGAGAGAACCCAACCTCTTCTTCTCTTGCCTGCACTCGTTTACCCACAAGCGCGTCAGGTACAGGTTTTTTTTTAGGTGTGTTTTTCCTGTAAGTAACTATATACTTTATAGTATCCCTCCCAGTGAAGCTCTCATTCTCAAAGATTGACTCTTTCTTGTAAGAATTTAGAGGAAAATCTTTCTAGAAAGAGATAAGAAACTTGTGTCCAGGAAAAACAAAAGACAGAAACAATGAAATAAAATAAAATAAAATAAATTATGCTCTAAGAAAAGTTAAAGATAGCGCATATATCAATTGCGTGTAATGAAATCGACTCCATGGCACCGCCCATCAGCTTTTCTTTTCATCTTTTCCTTTTACAAGTACTGCCATTTTTAAGAATCCTGACGAGTGTTACGACAGGGAAGAAACTGTTTTTTCCTCTTTTTATGCGTCTTTCTCTCTCTCTTCTCTCTGTCTCCCCCGTGTTGATATTTTTGTAGAATCCATGTGTTGCTTGCTTTGCTTGCATTTCTGTCCCTTATTTTTCACTTATATTCAAAGGTCACCAAACAAAATAAAGAAAACCCAAATTTGTTTTTCACTTATCCTATCTAATAAAGGATTTGGATTTCTTGTTGCTGTTGTTTATTTTTTATTTCTCTTTTAGGGTTAGAACTGGGGAATTTTCCGGCAGAAGTGAGCTCTGAAGCGGTGTTCAGGTGCGTGAGAGTGAGTAGCATTGAAGATGCTGACGATCAGTATGCTTATCAGACGGCTGTAAACATTGGAGGGCATGTTTTCAAGGGAATTCTTTACGATCGAGGCCCTGAAAGTGCCTACAACATCGCAGCAGCTGGTGAGAGTTCTTCTGGTGGTGTTCTACCACTTAATCTTATCACCGCTGGCCCCATCACCGCTACCAACACGGCTTCCATTGCAGTTAATGCCAGTGGCAGTAGCGTAACATCTGGTTCTTCATCAACCGCCGCATTTTTAAACCCTTCCTCTCTATATGCAACTCCACTCAACACTTTCATGGCTGGTACGCAGTTTTTCCCAAATCCAGGATCATAAACACACACCAGTCTTTTTCTTTCTTCTACGTCTCTTCTTCTTCTTCTTCCTCTTCCTCTTAATTGCTTCTCTAATTATCTTGTCAACTTTCTTGACATGTGATGATAATGAAGTACAACGACATTTGATCCCACTATTTAAAGAAAGAAAGAGAGAGAGTGAATGTTTGCTTTTGGTTCAAATCATCCATATAAATTCTTATTTCTTCGTCTACTGCTGCTGCGGGTTCGTACTATGTATTTTCCCTCTTGAATGAAATCTAAAGTTGTTTTTGTACGAAATGTGCACAGCATGTAGCGTGCGAGTGAGTGTTGTTTGTTAGAGAAATACAGTATTTATTTTTCTGACAGTCTGGGGTTTTGTTTTTTGGCTGAATTCCCAATTTGCATTAAGCTTTCTGATTGGGTTTCAACTTGGGAAAGCTGCTTTTTCGCTGTTTACCCCTAAATTTGCCGGTTTCAAAGGGGGACGAATTTTGGTTTCTTCTTTGTTTGGACAACCTACAAGTCCAAAGCTTTTTTCTTATCACGGTATGGGCGTTCCAGCCATGCATGAATGAGATAGCATCACCATAGCATTCAAGTTCAAATGGTGAAACATAAAAAAAAAAAAAATCCCCTCCCCCTCTGTTATATCTTCATGTGATCGTCATCATCATCATCATCATTTTATTGATTGGAATAGACATGCATATAGCATAGATGTGACTTAATTTGTTGATAAAATGAGAAATATTTCTTATCATCGATCTGCTTTTTGTTTAATGCCAGCCTCCCTCGTGCAGTCATGCAACAAACCTATTACTGCTATTATTGTTGTGTCTAAAGGTGGTTGCTTGCATACGTTACCGTTGTGCTATTGCATTATTGTTATTCTTATTAATAAGACTGCTTGAATTCTGTAAACTAAACCGAAAGATTTTGAAACTTTTCTTTAATCTAACAACCTTTTCTTCAGGTTGATACTGTTCTCTTCTTCTCACTTCCCGATGAGACCAATAAAAAAAGTAAATTTATATATATTTATTTGTTTTTTGGGAAGGGTTTTTTTTGTTCGAACATGCTTTATAGGACATGCTTATGGAGCATGTTTCAATTAATGCTACCACATTATACCACCAGCTGCTATGTCTGTCAGAATGCACCCTCTTAACTACTTTATATTATAGGAAAACAAGGCTTATGTAATTTTCGATTTTATTTTTTACTTAATTAATTTTATAAAAAATTTGATAAAATTCACTTAAATTTTAAATTAAGTCTTTTTTCTATTTTATATACATTCTAACTATAAAGCAGAAGCTGTTTTAGTTAAGTCTTAACCATACTCTTAACTTAATTATGATTAATTTATAAAGCAGAAGCTGTCAAACCTTTCTTTTTCCTTTTTTATGGGTTTTTTTTCTTATAGAAGTACCAAATATAGAACTGTGTCAGTGGTGAAAACTTCTTGATCACAATCTTGAGCTTATTACTTGACTTGAGCTTATTTTGAAGCTGCATAACTAAAGATACCACATAATTAAAGCAAAGCAAGGATTTTGTTGGGTTTCAAGTTTCATTTTATAGTAATGCTGCTGTTGCTGGTGGTCTAGAATAACCTCAGCAAGAGTACCATGTCTTGTTGATTTGATTCCCAGCTAAAAGTGTTAACCTTTTTTTTTAAATACTAATAATAATAATAATAACAGTAGCAATTATTATAATCATTATTTTGATAAAATAGGGAAAACAATTTCACGAAATATAGGAGGTAAAAACCAGGCTTCTGCTCGTGGATATTTAGTTTCAGTTGACACTGATGAAAAGAACTTATGTAATATTCAATCCAATATCAAGTGCTCTGAACATTAAGTAATATCAATATGTTCCTAAAGCATGACATTTACTAGTAAGTGTTTGTTTCTATTCCTGATGACCCTATACTTGGAAGTACTCTGACAAATCCCAGTACTTATAAGAACATTTAAAATTGACAGGAATAAGATATTTGGTATCAAGTTGTTTGAAGAAGCTGTCATGGTCTTTTTTTTTCCCCCTCAGTGTGATTATTAGGCTATGGCTGTGTAACATACAGACTCACCATTTTTAATGATAAAGAACTCATGTAATTGACCTGACCAGCTCAATTCCACTTGCATTGTAACTTGATTTGGAGTATGCTTGATAGGATCAGTATTGCAAGAAAGAGCATTTAAACTACTTGTAGGGTTCTTGTAAATTAGCAGGAATTTGGTGGTATTAATTGTCTAGGTTGCTGTGGAGCATGCAAACCTAACAATTGGCTTTTAAGTGACCACATTTCATTTTTTGCATGTAGGGTCATGAAGGGACTAAATTTAATAGATTGTATATAACAGAGGGAGCAAGGGGGCTACAACATTTGAATATTATCAAGAAAGAATACAATCATATGTCATCTCTGTCTGTTGTGTTTATAAGAAAAATAAATACTAATGGAACAATGGAAAATGTGTTTCTCTTTGGAGATAATCTGTCTGTTATGTTTATAAGAAAAATAAATACTAATAAAGCAATGGAAAAGTCTCTCTTTGGAGATTGCAGCATTCTTTTTCATATAGTATTTATGTCTGCGGTTGAAGGGGACATCCTGGATTTCTTTGCTTAATTAGAAGGGAACTATATATTTGTATCACCATATTGCCTACTGAAGAAATGCTTTAAATCTAATATTTTGAAAGGCAGGTAGTCGGGTCTGATATTCTGTGTCATAACTTCACAAAAAATTTTCCATCAGTGCATACTTCATAAAATCCTTCGGATCTAAGCAGTGATCTGACCGTGAAACCCTTTTTTTTAGTTTTATTACTATTTGTTTTCCTGCAATTGGTTCATCTGCACAGCCAATGTACATTCCTTCAATTCAGCTGGTGCAAGCTAGCCTTTGCATCCCAGAAAACTAAAATATTCTTGGTACATTGTTGACCTATTAAAGAAACTAAATATTTAGCCATGTGGGGTATTGGTCTCTAAGATTTTGATTGAATGGTTATATCTTCCATCTTATCTTATGTTTGTGTTAAATCAAAAGGGAATTTTCCTAAAAATGACACAGATTCTCTATCACATCTTCATTCCCTGAAAAGACTTGACAAATGAAGCCTAAAGAAGATTAAGTTGTGAAAATCACCTCCCTTTCCCAATGCAAAAAAGTATATATTGATGGTACTTTACCTGTGAGTTTTCGAGTATTTGAGACTGTCCCCCATATTTCCTTGCTCAGGAAGCTCACTTTTTCTCTGATTCTCATGTGTTGAGACTTCAGAAACACAAAGAGGAATAATATTGATCTTGTGCCACTTGTATAGGAGACTCTCACTCGGATGGATTCTCCATCACCATTCTTTTTGTTCCGGAATTCATCACTGTCAGCAATTCTCTGAAAGAAAGAATATGGAATAACTAAATTCTCCTTTCTTCGGCTGATATTTGCCCATCAGACTATGTATAGTGCATTCCCAATCACGAGTTACCACCGCAACTTTTATTTTATTATCTTAACTATTGTCTAACCCTAGATCACTCGACCACCTAAAACTAGAATCTACGTTCTTATTCAGCAAGAGCATGTCACTTATAATAATTATATTATCATTAATTACTAAGAATTTAAAGTTATGTAAAGTTTAATTATAAGGTTATAACAAAAAAATTGTAGGTATGGTTTTGAAATTAAGACATTAAAATATGCATGAATAATAAGAGTGGAGAGGTGGAGGATACCCACCTCAACATTTTTGAGCTGTGACGTCTTCGAGAACACCCTACTTTTGGCTTTTAATAACAAGCATAGAGCCATGATTCAGTGGTTAAAGCCTTTGACAGTTATAGTTTGGAGTTATGTGAAGCAAAAAGAGTAGATATATGCCAAACGATGAAACTCGCAGATAGAGAGAAAGAACATCAATAATGAAGCACATCAAGCAGTTTTGCTTGAATTGCAAGCCACAGAACAGCCAAAAAGTCATTTAAGACTGCTGGGATTTGTTATGGCATTAAGGCATTGTGAGGGTGTGTGGGGGATGTGTCGATATCTGCTGGGTAAGGCGCCATTGCCAGTGAGCACGGAGATAAGCTTGTGCAGGAATAGTATGGTTAGTTTGTATTTGTGGGCATAAATTGGTGTGAACTGGCTTTTCTTTTAGAGAGTGTCTCAGCTCTGCTGATCCAAAAGCTTGCTTTTCTTAACTTGCTATTGGAAAAAAAAAAAAAAAAAAGCCCTATTGTGCTTGTGAGAGTGTACAGGATGCAGTCTCTCGAGAGCCTCTGTATAAGGAGTCGAGGTTTAAAACTATTTCAGTTCTCATGTCTCTAACCCTGCCAGGATGCTGTTGTCTGAAGCTAAATTTCACCGATGCCTTCAGTATCTCTTATTCATTGTTAGGTGAAATAGTATGAAATGTCGTCCATCACTTGAAACACTTTAATGTGTTGTCCAGGTATACTTCATCATCTAATCTTATTGAGAAAAAGTTTGTATAGTGGAAATATAAAGAATAATATAAAATTTTACTTCGTACCTCTTAATCAAAAACCTTGTTCCCCATTGAATCAACTTGCTTTTGATGCGACTGGCAACTTGATTGCGGTCATGGACTTTCTGAAACTTACTGCGCCGAAGGGGATGTACCCCATTATCTTTGCTTTAGAGTCCCCAACTTTTGTCTCTAAAATATGATTCATTAGAGCGTTTACGCATGATACAAGAACAGGGTTTGGAGGATTTTTGCTAGTGCTTTTTATGAAAACCTGTAAAGCTTCAAAAAAAAAAGTGTCACAACACTTTTGCCCCAATATCTGCCTTAGGTCTTGGTAACATAATGTTGCATCTTCTCTGGACCAAAAATCTAAACTCCTTTTGCTTCCATGCTCTTGTCTTCGCCCTTCATCTTCCAACTTGTCCAAACTCCAAAAAAATAAAGGGGGGGGGGGGGGGGGGGGAGAGGGGGGGTTCCAAAATTGCCCTGCATTCGGGTCCATGTTGGGAGCGGACAAAGCTTGATGGTTATGCCTTCACTTTGTCCAACTGAAACCCACCCAATCAAAAAAACTAGATTGCTTTTCATTGCACTATAATAATCTCATCCTCATACCATGTCAAATTGAAAGATTTTGCAGAGATATCTTGCATAAAATTAATATGAAACTGATGGCGGGAATTGAAGTTTAAGATATGGAAATTAACTATAAACAGAAAAACTTACAAAAAAGATAACTTACAAGAATTTGAATAATGACAGATATGATTATTGGATTAAAAAAGATAAAAGTTCATCACTAAAACTAAAATTAAAGGATATAAAAACACCACCTTAAGAATTGTAATCAAGGATATAGAATAATAAAAATTCATCACTCTAGGAAATCTACTTAAGAAATGTAAAACTTGAAAAACAATATAAAAGATTACCTAAGGATGTTGAGAATTGAAGTTTGAGATATGGAGATTAAATGTAAATAAAAAAACTCATAAGAATTTAAATAATGACAGAATATGATTATTAGATTAAAAATGATAAAAGCTCACCACTAAAACTAAAAATTAAAGGATACAAAAACATCACTTTAAGAATTCTAATAAAGGATACAAAACAATAAAAGTTCACAACTCTAGTAAATCCACTTTAAGAGACATAGAATTTGAAAAACAATCTAGAAAATTGCCAAGGATAAAGAAAACTCTATTATGCCTTCTACCAAAGAATAATAGAAAATATATAGATTACGAACATCTTTCCAAGCATGAAAACTTTCATATTACATTGTTAGAATCGTGCCTAAAATCATGAGATTTGTATGTGAATAAAATCTGCCTATTTACTCTTACAGATTATATGATAATAAATCTAACTACAATCTCATCCATATTCATGTTCTTTTTTTTCAACTAATGTGAACACAATTTTTCTATTTCAACCTACTTTATTTATGTATTTATTTAATGAATTTAAACCAAAAATAAATTCATCTTATTTTCTAATAAGTTTGCCTTAGTCTCAACATAAATTGTATAACGTGCAGATATCAAAAACTGATCTCATTCACCAAAAAATTCAGTCAAAAAGATCCCTGACCATTGCGGTTTTATTTTTTTGTGTAAGAGAAAGCTTGGGCTACCACTTTCATTTTGCTGAACATGTTAACCCACTAAAAATAAACCTTCCAAAAAGTGGGTTTTGTGAGGTTCTGTAATCTTGCCTTGTCATTTCGATGGGGTTTTGCTTTGCCCATAAGAAAATATCCTGTTAATGGGTATTTCATATCTGGCCCATCAGGAATTGAAGTTTCCGACGAATTCCCTTCTCCAACTCTTTCGGATCTTGACATTCCAACTTGGAATGTTTCTTCTCTCTTACATATCCTCCACAAACAAAGCTTAATCTTCTCCATGTTTTTTATTATCTCCATTGTATGAAAAAGTATCCTCCTAAATCATTCTCTTCGTTTCCTTTCAAACCAAAATGGGAATAGGAGGAAAGTCTCGTAGTAACAAGCGTTCATCGTCAGTTTCATATGCATCAACTGTAACCACTGTAATCTTTGTGACCTTATGCGTTTTTGGTGTATGGATGCTCACTTCCAACTCCGTTGCACCCCCACAAACAACCACCACTCGCACCGCCACTGACACCAACGGCGACAATGTGTTTTCTTCTTCAAATGAAGAACAAACCACCAAAATTAATGATGATCAGAAAGACAAAGCTGTCTTTGAAGATAATCCAGGCCAACTCCCTGACGATGCCATCAAACCTGACGATGGTAAGCTCGAGGATGATAAGGCAAGTGAGTCTGATGAGGATAAAGGGAAAGAAGGTGTAGCGGTTGAGGAGAACCAACCTGATTTACAGGGAAAAGAATCAGCCGAAGAACATGAGAAGCAGAAATTTAGTGAAACTCAGATATCAGAGGAAAGTGTGTTGACTCAAAACCAACAATTGGAGCAAACCAGCCCGAAGGAATTTGAAGAAAATAAGCAGACGAGAAATGAAGAAGCCAACAAGATTAATCAAGAGGAAAACAACAATCTGGATTCAGGAGAAGATCAAAATCAAAGTGTGGAACAGGAACAAGGAAATGAGAAATCAAAGGAATGGCAGAAGCAAGAATTGGATGATCAGCAGCAACGTGAAGATAAGCCAAAGCAAGACATTGAAAGCAATGAAGAAACGCAAGAAACAACAAACGGGAAAACAAAGGAAGATGATCAAGAGAGATCAAAGAATGACGTAGCGGAATTAGAAGATGAACAAAAGAGAAACAAACAACAAAGTCAAGAGCAACAAGAGTTACAAATGCAAGGGATAGCAAACACCACTTTTAGCGACGAAACCAAGGACAAACAGAAGGAAATTCTAAACGCAACTCAAACTGATACGTTCCCGAATTTACTGAAGACATCAACGAACCAGGAAACAATAGAAAAGGACACCCAAAGTGAAGCTCAGAATCAGGAAACTCAACAACAGGACTCCCCAAAAGAAGAGAATTCGAATGACTCAAACTCGGAAGAGTCATTAGGAAGTTCTATTCCAAAAGAGTCCACCGAGTCGAAGAAGTCCTGGAAGACGCAGAAGACTCAATCGGAGAATGAGAAGGAGAGGCGCAAGGACGAATCAAACGGTCAAGCGAGCATCTATGGTTACACGTGGCAGTTATGTAACGTCACTGCTGGTCCTGATTACATACCATGCTTGGACAACGAGAAAGCATTGAAGACATTACGCAGTACCAAGCACTTCGAGCATCGGGAGAGGCATTGCCCTGAGAAGGGACCAACGTGTTTGGTCCCACTTCCGGAGGGATACAAAAGGCCCATCTCCTGGCCCCAAAGCAGAGATAAGGTAAGATTGAATTAGACCCGTCTGATTGTTATGACTTTTGGCGTGGGTTGCAACTTGTGTTTGCTGTTGTCTGGCAGATATGGTACCATAATGTACCACATACGTTGCTGGCTCAGGTGAAAGGGCACCAGAACTGGGTTAAAGTAAGCGGTGAGTTCTTGACTTTCCCTGGTGGAGGGACCCAATTCATCCATGGCGCCCTCCATTACATCGACTTTGTCCAACAGGTAAGTTCGAGACTGCCCATCAACTGAAATGCTATAGTGATCCAAGGGTAAATGTCATATTCAATCCGAATTAAATTTGTTTATTGATGTTCTGACTACATGATGCTGCTTATAATATGATACAATACAAATTTCTGTTTCTTCACTCTTCATCTGATTTGTTATTTTCAATTACCGTAAAATTACAATAATGATTTTCTCTTTTTGATTATGAATCTGTAATTGTGATGTTTTAAATTCTAGACACTAGCTTTGTTTTCCTGAAATTGATGGTGAGACATAGGAGTAAGATAGCTAGAATTAGAGAGAGAATGAAGATTACATTTGTTATTATGGTTGCAGTCAGTACCGGACATTAAATGGGGTAAACACACCAGAGTGGTCTTGGATGTTGGATGTGGTGTTGCCAGCTTTGGAGGTTTTCTTTTTGATAGAGATGTTCTGACAATGTCTTTTGCCCCCAAAGATGAGCATGAAGCTCAAGTTCAATTTGCCCTTGAAAGAGGAATTCCTGCGATATCAGCTGTGATGGGTTCTCAGAGGCTACCTTTTCCTTCCAGGGTCTTTGATCTAGTGCACTGTGCGCGTTGTAGAGTGCCTTGGCATGCAGAAGGTGGTCTGCTTCTGCTAGAACTGAACCGTGTCCTGAGACCTGGAGGATATTTTGTCTGGTCAGCCACCCCTGTCTACCAGAAGCTTCCAGAGGATATGGAAATATGGAAAGGTAGAACACAAAAAACACATTCAATTCAAACAGAGTTATAGGTTTTCATTGGGCTGATATGTAGTTGGTTTTGCAGCGATGTCGTCCCTGACAAAATCCATGTGTTGGGAGCTTGTGACCATCAAAAAGGACAAATTGAATTCCATTGGTGTTGCTGTCTTCCGCAAACCTACCTCAAATGAATGCTATGACAAAAGGCAGGATAATAGTCCTCCAATGTGTAAAAATAGTGATGATGCAAATGCTGTCTGGTAGGTTTCTTCACATACTCTTGATGTTATGCACCTTTAATCTGTCAAGGTCAAACTGCAGCTGAAGAAGCTATCTGTTCAGCAACATAGTACTACTATAGGTTAAGATTTTGGCGGATACAAAGAGGGTCTGGCTGAGTAGTATGCTGAAATGCATCACATCAAGGAGATAAATTCATTATTGCTTGTTTTGTTTCAGGCATGTACCCCTGCAGGCGTGCATGCACCGCGTGCCAGTAAATCAGGCTGAAAGAGGGGCACGATGGCCTGCAAATTGGCCTGACCGGCTGCAGAAAGCTCCTTACTGGTTGAACAGTTCCCAGATGGGGATATACGGGAAACCAGCTCCTCAAGATTTTGCAAGAGACTATGAACACTGGACACGAGTGGTGAGCAAGTTGTATATGAGCGGATTGGGAATCAGTTGGTCTAATGTAAGAAATGTGATGGACATGAGAGCTGTTTATGGAGGGTAATGGTCGTTCAATTCTGTTTTGACGGTTACTAATTGACGTCAATTTCAATTCTGTTTAGGGAAGTTACATCTTGGGTGCGTGCAGGTTTGCAGCAGCTCTAAAGGACATTAAAGTGTGGGTGATAAATGTGGTTAACTTTGATTCTCCAGATACACTTCCAATAATCTATGAACGTGGCCTTTTTGGGATATACCATGATTGGTGCGAGTCCTTTAGCACATATCCTCGATCATATGATCTCCTGCATGCTGATCATCTTTTCTCCAAGCTGAAAACGAGGTAGAAATTATAGGATGATTTCCCTTCATCTTCTTTCTCTTTCAACTTCAATTACAATTGATGTTTGATAACTCGTTGCATTCGGCCTTCACAGATGCAAACTTGAACCCGTGATGGCAGAGGTTGATAGAATAGTCAGACCAGGAGGAAAATTGATTGTTCGTGATGAATCAAATGCTATTGGAGAAGTTGAGAACTTGTTGAAGTCTCTGCACTGGGAGGTTCATTTAACTTTCTCCAAAGATCAAGAAGGAATACTCAGTGCTCAGAAAGTTGATTGGCGGCCTACAACATATCAAGCTTCATCCTAACCTAGAAACAATAGCAATTCATCCTTCTTAAGTTGCTCTTGGGCAGCCTTTTTCAGCTGGCTCCAATGACATTCACCAACTCCCTGTAGAAATAACGTGATATCATGGAAAGTAGTACCTTCTGTTACTGTTGTTTCTTGGATGTAAAACAATGAAGAATCCACATGATCATACAGAAACAATGTAACCTGAAACAACTAGAATTTTCTCCACGAGTTTCTCTAAAGAAAACTTTTTGAAGCAGAATTTCAATCAATACTCAAAGCTTTATCATTTTTATACTTTTTGCCTTTCAATCAATACCAAGTCAAAAAGTATCATAAATTGCTTTCCATTTCATCAAATAAATCTACAAATTTGAGACCAACAATAATTTTCCATCGCCAGAAATTGACAACAACAATCCCAATTTATTGACCAAATTAAAACAACAAAAATGAAAAAAAAAAAAACTTTTATGATGACTGCTTTGATATGGACTTCTTGGAATTAGAGTTGTAAAGCTTGTTATAAGCCTCAAGCTCCTCATAATACACGTCCCAAACGCACCGCACGCACCCGCTCCCGCAACAATCTCCGGGCTCAGGCTTCTCCGGCGGAGGCGGCAATTCCTTCACCAATTTTTCTTCTTCCGCTCCTTTTTTCTTATCGTCGCCGGTGCCCTTTGTCGCCGACACTTCCAACTTGGTCGCCATGGATTTTAATTGAACGCAGCCGTTACCGAAAAGGAGGCGCCGCGGATCTTGAATTCTCTGGCTGTTGATGGTGATTGTATTGGCGGAAAGAAATTTAAGGGTCGCAGTCGGGTCTCTCATGGGCTAGCCGACATGGGTTCGGGTTGTATTGAATTTGTTTAGCGGCGATTGGTTGGTGGCGGTTCGAGGAAAATAATGACAACAATGAACTAACAACGTTGTTTCCATACACGCGAGGTGAGCCTTTTTGCGCGATTGGCAGCTTCTATTCTATATTTACCGCAAAAAGTTTGACTTTTCTGGTCTACAGACAAATAGAATAATAACTTCTGCTGACCAAGAATAACCAATAAAATTATCACGTCTCATAAATATTTTTGAATCTCACTTATAAAATTAAAGAATTTCATTGTTGGAGTAGAAAAACGAACTCATAATAGATTGAAACATCGTTCCAACAACTTTTCAATCTTTATATATGGAGCCTGAGATAAAGATTCCATGTTTTCGGGAATCTAGAGACATTATTAATAAGTACAATTTGCATCAGATCAAGAGATGTTAAGCAAATAAACAGGAAAGATGAGATATTTCCTGTTATATTATTTGCAGGGCATCCCTGTAAAAGTTCAGTAGCCAATCTCCACAAGCTTCATTAATAAAGGAAAGATGCAACAAAGAGGGTTTGATAATTTTTAAACCGCTTGTCCAATTCCAACTAAGACCTTTTTAACCCTATCAGGAGGAGGATTATCCCAAAGTAGTCGAACCTATAAGCTAATTTGAGGAATCGCAGCTTGAAATCATTCCATGGAGGGTACCTTGGTTCCAATTCAGGAAAGAAGCCCCTATGCATGACAGCTTTCTCATGGCTGAAGGTATCAAAAGAATACTTCCCATGGTACCTCCCAAAGCCACTTTGACCAACTCCTCCAAATGGTAGCGTATCAGATAGAAACTGCAAAACATTTTACACATTAAGCAAGGATTACTTTCGATCAATAATTTATCTGCTTGACAAATATACAAGAGAAATTTTAAGAGAAGCAGTGCAATACTTGAACCATGGAATCATTGAATGTTACAGCTCCTGAAGATGTTTCCGATAAAATTCGTTTCTTGAAGGTCTCATCCTCAGTAAAAGCATAAATAACAAGAGGATTTGGCTTAGAGTTGATGAATTCGATGCTTTCTTCAATATTCTTCAGCTACACAAGAATGATGACTTTCACCATTAGCAGAAGGAAAAAAAAAAGGGGGGGGGGGGGCTGAGAATCTCTTACTGTAATTATTGGAAGCAATGGGCCAAAGATTTCTTCAGTCATGATCTCAGAATCAAGGGGAGGATCTAACAAGATTGTTGGCTCAACAACCCTGTAAAAGTTATACATGAAGACTAGATCATTTCTAGGTTCTATCCTTTGGGATTCAATTTGACACTACCAACATAAAAATGCAGAGAAATTACAGTTTTTCTTCATTAACTGAACCA
The DNA here is from genome assembly GCF_047325235.1 of Durio zibethinus. NCBI lineage: Eukaryota > Viridiplantae > Streptophyta > Magnoliopsida > Malvales > Malvaceae > Durio > Durio zibethinus. The sequence goes on from NC_143185.1 coordinate 20,852,141, forward strand.
CCATAAACAACTGAAGCTGCAACATGGGGATCTTTTAAAAAAGTATGCATTCTCTGAAACTGATGCTTGTTGACAATTCTGGAGATGCTTTTCAAGTCTTTGATGTTTTCACCGTAAAATCTTTTGATGGTCTTCTTTAGTAACTCAATCTGAAAGAGACAAAAATTCATGAATTCAAGTTGAAATTCTAATCCCCTTTTCCATTAAAAGCATGATACTAATGATGATTTCTTTTTAGTGGATTTCATAGTTAATACAAGAGTTGACGCAATTTTTTCTTCCACAAGCAAATAATCTATGGCGATGCAAGCTTGTCCAGTGCAGGGCCCCCACTTCCCCCCTACAATTCTTTTAGCAGCCACCTTGACACCACAGGGAAAGAAGCAAATCAGAAAATCAAACCATTTCTTTCTGAATATATATTGTTAAAGCATTACATCATATAAATAATCAATTAAAAACAACCTTTGTCTTTGAAGGACTGGAGAGGGCATCCATAATAGCAGGGCATTTTCCACCAAGTTCTAAAGTAACTGGAGTCAAATACCTTGCAGCTGCAGTCATAACTAGGCGGCCCACTCGTGGACTCCCTGAAGACAAAAGCAGATAGAGACATATATCTGTAATTCAAATCATCCATACATTTTAACTTTTTACGAAAGAAAGAACTAGATTTATGCAATTAACGCTTCTATTTCTGATATAAAACAAACGACTACTTTAAAAAGGTAATGGCATTTGTTGCACACATGATGAAAGTGGGGAAACTAATACCGGTGAAGAATATCTTGTCCCATTTCAGCTTAAGTAGTCGTTCACCAACGTCTGCTCCTCCACCAATGACCTTAATGGCTTTGTTGTCCAAGTAAAGAGGAATGGTTTCAATTAAAAAAGACAAGGATGCTGGGGCCAGTTCTGAAGGTTTTAGCAATACAGTGTTTCCTGCAGAGATAGCTCCGATCAATGGGTCCAATGTCAGAGCTGCATCAAGAACAAGTTATGAGAATGAGGCATTTGATCAGTTAGATATTGTTTAGAGATCTTTGGTTTTTAGTGGAGAAAAAGAAGCATATTCTAAATCTAGCTGAACTAGTCCAAATGGTGTTTCTTGGGTTGCTTGCCAGCCATCTAATTTATGTTTTTTAAAGAGTTCAGGTCAGGATTCCTTGATCGATTTCGAAGAAAGAAAGTTACACCAAGAACAAATTGATCTCAATTCCAAGGATATTCAATCATCCACATGGAGACAACATCAGAATCCAGAATCATCGATATAAAAATAAAACAGACTGCTCAGGTTTTGGTGAACTCACTGATAGGGAAGTTCCAAGATGAGAATATGAGAACCACGCCAAGTGGTTCAGGCAGCACTTGTCCTTTTGCAGGAAAGAAAAGCAATGGCAATTCACCCTGGACCCAAAAACCAAAAAAAAAAGGGCAAAATATTGGCCATAAGAGTAATGGCATATACACGTTTGCTTCCAGGGGAAAGTGTAGGGAAAAAGAAAGGGATCAGAGAGTAGTAAAGTAAACCTTCTTAGGGGCCACCCACTTGTCCAGACAGCTCAAACTATAGCTGACTGATTTCTGTATAACTCCAACCTGCATGGACTTATAGCAATCAAAAGCAACTGGAATTGAACCAAACTGAACTGGCATATAAATACCGATAACTTACCTCATCTCTGTATGATTCAACAGGATCCTTTCCAAGATCTTGATGGAGTGCTTTAAAAATCGACTCCTCGTTTTCATTTACCAGGTCAAGTAAAGCCTTGAGCTGGTTCTTCCTCCACGCAACACTTCTAGTTCTTCCACTTTTGAAGGTTTCCCTTAGCTCGGCTACGCTGCCTTCCATTGGTGATATACCTTCACCTCACTTTTTTGATAGTTAACCTACAAATTGCAAGACTTAAATGTGATATTTTGCTTATTTTTCCCTCTTTTCCGTCCTCAGAATAAATTATTGTTGGGTGATAATTTAATGCAGCAGCTGCCCAGCTTGTGCATGACTTGATTTTTGGGGGACCAAACAATATATTTGAACGAACAAACCATCTACAATTTTTAATTGTTATTAGCATTGACAAGGATGTTTAATTCGAATTTGAATTCTTTAAAATAGAGTTTCTAAGTTTTAGTCATTGGGATGGTGTCTTTTTTTTTCAATCATTGGGATGGTTTACTTAGGATGTATAATTGAATAATACATAAGTTTCCATTATTCGTTTAAAAAAAATTAAATTTAAAATTAAATTTAATTGATTAATATAATTATAGCATTTAATATCTTTGAAATTTAAACTCTTTTCTTTATTCTTATATTGTAATTTTTTTTATACTAAAAAAATAACTTTTCATTTCTTCAGTTTTCTTTAGGATGTTGTTGATACTTGATGGTAATTTAAGATGGAATTAGGTGAAGCAATGTCTTTGTCTTTGACATGGTTCATGGGTTGGCTGGTATCTTTTTGGTACTAGCAAAAGTTTCTTAATAAATAAAAACCTGAAAATGACTGAATTGATGGTCTCAATTGGGCAATTCAATCCGTTCCCAACGACAAGTTTTTTTGACTCTATCAGATTTTATATAATCAATTTTTTTTTTTGAAAATCGAATTTTAGATCAAATAAAATAAGATAACGTTAAGTAAAGATCGAAGTTAAATTTTAGATAAATTCAATCCGATATTATATAAAAATAATTTTTAAATTAATTTTTTATTTATATATATTTATATAATTATATAATTAAATATTTATATTTAAAAAAATAATATTTATATTAAAAATAATATTTTATTAATTTCGAATAAAATCAGATCGAATATAATTTATACAATATCAAATTCAGTTCGAGTTTAAATATTAAAAAAAATTAAATTAAATTAAATTTAATAAATATAAAATCAAATCAAATTTTAAACGAATAAAAATTCATCTGGACTATTATCATTTCTAATTACAACTTCAAAAAAATATATTTACAGCATCTTTTTCTCACTCTCAAGCCATCAATTATGTTGGTTGGAACAGTGGGCCCTGACTAATCCCTAGAGATTGGCTCAATAAATGAAATGGAAAAAAGTAGGGAAGGCCATTGCTACCTCACAGATATACCTAATTAGTAGTGTATTTCATATCATATTTACTATGAACATTACGTATTATAATTTATATTAATATAAAATTATAAAATATTTTTTTTATTTTATTAAATTTATATAGAAATATTATTAAAATTTTAAGTTTTAAATTGTCTTATTTTTTTAAAAAATAGATTTTGTGCACTAATCGTTTTGACCCAACGATCATTAGAGAATATATATGACGAGAAAACTTGACAACAGTTAAGGAGAGGTAAGCTTTTGCAGATCGACCATGCATGATGAGATCTAATGAGAAGAGCCAGGCTAGTTGTGGCAGAACCTTGCCAGGGTGGCTATACCCTAACAACGTTAATATTTTCGAACTCTCAAAATCGTTAATGCCGCTGCGTTTGTGCAAGAGGCTATATTGATATTTAGATGCACCCGACTAGTATATAGCTATAGCCATGCTCTTTAATCTTTTATGCCAGTTGGTCGATGAAGAGGATATCGAGAATGCATTACTTGAAAAAACCCACAAGTAATTTGGCTGTGCCAAGATGCCATCGGCTAATGCTTTGATTCTTCAATCTAAAGCTAGGGCTAAGCAAAAGTTGGCCAAAACATAAGATAAACAGAGAATTAGTAGATGGTAAAATTTATAAGAAGTGACACTCAATAAATCTAAAATTTAAATCTTAACAACATAAATTTAAGAATTGCTTTTATAGCACTATCAAGTAATCAAAACATGTATAGAGCATAGTATTTAATTTGTAACTAGGTGACATTATCTATTATATAAATATATATGAATCTTCTATTGTGTTGGTACTATTTTATTTGAGAAAATTTTCATGCACTGGCATAAATATTAATGGCAAATACATATATGGGTAAGATATTTATAACACAGTAAAAAGAAGCTGCAAAACCTCCTATATTTAGGAATTAAGAGTTTAATATATAACTTTCGAGGTCCAAAAGGTACTGATATGGGATGGTATTGACTGTTGAACCGAGTCTATCGTCGACGACAGCTTTCCAATAAACTGAATCCCACTTAGCTCTCCTAACAAAAGAGGTTTAAGGTAAGGATCTCTGTCGTATACGGTCATCTCCTGTCATGCTCAAAGCAACAATGAAAAGAAAAACCCCAATCCCACAAGTTATCAGCAATGTTAACCTAGCCTCAAGATGCCCTTCTTTTTCTGTTGATCAGTGTTGATCACTTATGGAACCAGCATTTGTAGTTACAAAACAATACACTTTTTAGCGCCTCTTTCCTGATATAGATACCACCACACCTTCCTCACTTTAGCCTTTACTCTTATCATCTTCTCCTCTTCCTCTCTTGAAGCTTTTAGCCTATTAGTGTTTTGCACCCACCCACCCACACAAAACCCTTAGGCTTGCTAGCTACCCTAGCTCTCTCATCTTATCACTTTCTTGGTACTTTTTAAGAATTTCACAGGGAAAAAAAAGAATGGGTCGTGGTAAGATCGAGATCAAGAGGATTGAGAACAGTACTAACAGGCAAGTGACCTATTCCAAGAGAAGAAATGGTATTTTCAAGAAAGCCCAAGAGCTCACTGTTCTCTGTGATGCTAAGGTTTCCTTGATCATGTTCTCCAGCACTGGGAAATTGCGCGAGTTTGTCAGCCCTAACATCTCGTACAGTACACAACATCTCTTTCTTTCTCTCTTTTCTCTTTTCCCTCCATAAATAAATAAATATATATATACACATGAGATGAAAGAGATGATGTGCTTTTGTTTTTGTTGTTGACTTCGTAAATTAGGACGAAGACGTTTTTTGATCTATATCAAAGGACTTCAGGGATTGATCTCTGGAGCTCCCACTATGAGGTTTGCTTTTTCTCTTAATGTTTACTGTGCCTGATCTGTGAACTTTGTTTGATTTTTTTTGTCGATTTTAGTTTATGCTTTTTGATTTGACAGAAAATGCAAGAAAACTACAGAAGGCTGGAGGAGATCAACAAGAAGCTCAGAAGAGACATCAGGTAAAGACAGTAGTGCTTTCAAACATACCAAAACTAGGGTTATTTGGCAATAAAATTTGGGTTTTTTTTCTTTTTTCAAGGGATTTTGAAGTAAAGTTGATTAGGGTATATGCTTTAAGCAGGCAGAGAGTGGGTGGTGATTTGAATGATCTTAACATCAAGGAACTACAGGCTCTCGAGGCTGAAATGGATTCTTCCTTGGTGGCTGTACGTGAGAGAAAGGTTTGAAATTATTGGACTTTTTGTCGTACCAAAAGGGTTATCTTGTGTTTTGGTTCTAATTGGAAGGGTTTATCTTTTGGCCAAAGTTTGGGAGTGTAAATACAATTTTAGAGTTTTAGAACCAAATGGTCTTGTAAACTTTCTCAATTGATATAAGGTCATCCTCTCAACCCCTCCATTTCCAGTGAGAAAGTTATCATCATTTTGGTAAACCTAGAAATCCTCAACTCCACCCTCAGCCACCAACATCCTTGGGTTGATTTCTCCTGTTCCTTTCAATTAGTTTTTTTGTGGGGGTGGGGAGGCTAAAGAAGCATTTTGGCCTGGTCCTATTCTAATTATTTTTATCATTTTTGTCACATTTTACTTTCAATAGCTGATCAAACAGAAAGGGGTTGTTTCTGTGTTTCTATACATGTGAAAACCCCATTGGTGTTATAAATCATATCATATGAAACTAACAGTATCAGTTGATTGTTCACAGTACCATGTTATTAAATTGCAAACCAACACACGCAAGAAGAAGGTAAGTGAATTAATTGAACAGCATAAATTCAAATCAAACCTTCTTTTTTCTTTTTTTTTTCTATTTGATTCAATTTTTTAAGTCCTTTACTGCTACTCTTTCCTGTATTTGCTGCAGCTAAGGAACTTGGAGGAAAGACATGCAAATCTTGTGCTCCACTTGGTAAGAATCTTTGGATTGAACTTGATACTTTGCTTTCTTTAATTATCCAATAGTTCAAGGAACTGTAGATTACTTTAACAGTGAGTTTTTTTTTTGTCTTCATTGTGGTCATTAAGGAGGCAAAGCTTGATCATCAGGATGGAATAGTTGAAAATGAAGGATATTATGAATCAGCAATTGGGGTCGCAAATGGAGCCTCTAACTTATATGCTTTTCGCCTGAACCAAAACCAGCAGCCTAATTTTCTTCTTCACCATGGGGGAAGATTTGAATCCAATGATCTGCGCCTTGCTTGATGGTGGTTTCCAAGTGCACACCTCCATTACAGACCATCAGTTCTCTTTGTTATATATGTTGCTAACTAATACATATGAAGTAGCAAAATAATTTCTGAGTTCTACCAAGTAACTCTCTTGTTTGCTCACAACATTAATGGCCTGAAAGTAGCAAGATTTCCACTAGGTGCAAGTGTGTTGCCTTTTTGTGTAACATGTATAAACTTCAATGTTTGGTTGTATTGGGATTTTATTGAACTTCTATATTTTCCCTGAACTTGCTAATATTTCTCTTCTCCCCCATTTTGACCTATAATTGGGGGTCTTGATTTTATTAAGAAATTTTTTTCAATATACACATGTCCTTCCTAGCTTCTTAGCATCCCCATCTAGTAGGGAAAAAAAAAGGAAAGAGAAAAGAACAAAAATTCTAATATAACAAACAATAAACGTTATGCAGTTCAAATAACTTGTTAGCAAAATTCATGATGATTAAAATAGTTCTCATTTACTAACTATAAATAAAGCCTACAACGAAAATGTAGGCTCGAGTGGTTTGGAGAAAATGATAAATTAGAACATCATAATGATCATAAAATTATTCTTAAAAAATAGTATCCAAAAATAATATCTAATATATTTAAATTTAAAATTTTAATATCTGTAATTTTTTTATTCTTAAATTATGATCACCTTTATAAAAAAAAAAATGTCGTGACGATAATTTGATGATTGCATTCATATATATATCTTTGTCAAAGTCTTGCATATCATGAATTTGTAAATGTCACATTCCAACCAAAAATTGGTAAATCCCTCAACATTATTAACCTACAATAATATCTTGATCTAATCTTTTCATTCAATTTTTTTCAAAATCATAAAACTTTTTTATACTTCTGGACGAGTTATATAGTAGAGGCTTGTTAATTAATAAATTCAATGGTATGGGATTCATTAAAACAGTTCCTTTTATTAATATCAAGGCTGTTTCTTATAGTATCATCAATTTGAAACTAAAATTGAAGATCAAATTTGAATCAATTATCCCAAAAAAAACAAAACCCCATTAAGATTTTGCAAGATTTGAAAGAATATAGCAGTAAACTTGCTACTATCTTGCCAACTCCCAATTAGATCTAACAATGTAAAACATAACACGTTGATACAATATGAATATGATATAAAAATAAGATAAAAAATAACATGATTTAAAATTTTAATAATAACTATATATGTATATTTTATATTTTTATGTTGATATAAATTATAATACATAATTTTTATATAAAATATGATATAAATATATAAAATTTTTATATTTTACACTATCCGAATATACGAATCTCCAAATATATTCTCGATTCACAAAATAGGTTTTAAAATCCAAACGAGAGAATCCGAGTCCAAAAGGAAAGTTTTTAGATGGCTGTAAAATCCGGATCCAACTGGCCCAAATCAGATTGGGTGGGGCCCAACTTTCTAGAAGGGCCTGATTGTAATTTCACATGCGCGTGAACCCGTTACCCGCGACCTCGCGTTCATGAAAGCTTTCGAAATGGTCCGTCCGTTTCTCAGTGACTGAAGAAGAGTGAAGCAGCTTGAGAAAGCTCCGTACATACCCAAAAAAAAAAAAAAATTCAAACCTCATTTCCATGGCGGATCGCTCAATCCAACAACCCAAACAAAAAGAAAACCATTAAGCGCTAAGCATTAAATCGTTACCTTTTTTATTTCTAATTTCATTTCCATTTTTGTAAAAAAAAATTTTGAATTCCATGTCAGCTCTGGCTGCTTCAGTTTCATCTTCTTCTTGGATCCCTGAAGACGACCTCTTATTAAAGAACGCCATTGAGGTAACCTCTCTCTTCTGCTTTTTACTTAATTCTCCTCAAAATTCAATCTTAATCAAACATAAACCCTAAGTTTTACTGCAAATTAATGATTTTGTGGTTTGTTTTAATGTTCATAAATTAATTTGGTAATTTCAGTCTGGTGCTTCATTGGAAGCACTAGCAAAAGGTGCGGTTCGATTTTCACGAAGGTTTACGGTTAGAGAATTGCAAGATCGATGGCGTGCTTTACTTTATGATCCTGTTGTTTCAGATCAAGCATCGGCTCGGATGATTGAGGTTGAATTATCTGATTCTAATTTAGCCTCGAAATCAAATAAGTTTGATAATTCTGCTGAAAATGGAAGTGCTAAAAGAAAATTGGAAAGCGTTAGAAGATTGTATTATGCTATGAGGAAAAGGACCTGTAATGAACTTGTAACTAACTCTAGTGATGTTGGATTTCTTGAATCACCAAATGGTAATGATTACATCCGTGATAGAGGTGGCTGCGAGGAGCCTGTAGGACCTGTCAAGGATTATATTCAAAACCAGTTTGGATACTGTGAATTAGGGATAGATGGTGTGCTAAATGGATTGCGAGAGGATGATTTGAAAGTTACTTTGAAGAAGGATTGTATTAGTGAAAAAGTTGACAGCCAGGAACGGGATGAAGTGTGTAAGAGGTCTCCTCATGTAATTTGTGAGGCTTCAGTTGAATTTGGGCATTCGTCTGATGTTGAGGGAATCAAGCCTTACTCAATGGGATGTTCATCGCCACAGCCAGATTTGCCACTTTGGAAAACGATGGAAGATATTCCAGCAGCTGTAATGCCAATAAATGGGGGCGCTGGAGATGAAGGCCAGGATGCAGAAGGTGAAGTTGTACATCCCGAAAATGTGGATGGTAAGAAAGTACGTACATCTGGATATGATATTGTACCTTCAGAACTGATGTTGAAAGATGGCTATGAGATTAATAGTTCAGCTGCTATCTCTGGAGGTGATTTAGCAGAAACAGATGCTCTGTTAAACTTTGATGGTGACACAATGGATAGATCTTGTTATGATAATGTGAATTCGCTTTTGCTGAATTCTCCCAATGATGTTCATGAAGATGATACATTGAAGACTAACGAAGCTGAGACATTAGTTTCACATAGTTGTCCTGGTACAACAGAAGCTGCCTATCCTGCAAAGTTGGGTGAAATTCCTGACCAACAGACACATTCTGGGCATGGTGAACAGCTAGGTGTTTCTTGTCCAGAAATCAGTTTGTCTTCATCTACATTGGTATCAAATCCTCATTCTCCTAAACTTCATGATGTAATGATTTGCTGCACATTGAACAGTGAGGACCCTGAAATCCCATGCAATGATGATCTGCTCTTGGGTAAAGCTTTTGCTTTATCTGTAACACAAGAGTGTCATAACATGGGTAGTGACCAGGCTTCATCCTCTGCAAATCAAAGAGATGGTAAAGAACTGAGCTTGATAAAGACAGAAGATAATCTTACTCAATGTTTTACTGCTCCCAAGATCGTAGGATTGGACACTTTGTCAGAATCTAGTCAAGGTGTCAAATCTGAGATTCAGGATGGTCAATGTCATTTGATTTCCAGACATGCTCAAAATTCTCTGTTCGACCCATGTAGGTTCAAAGCAGCACAAGCCTTTGCCAAGTCTGCCGCAGATGGTGCAGCAAAGGAAGAACCATCAGATGAATGCAATGCCCAAGATATGCCAAGATATGAAACAAGTTCCATTGTAGATACTGTTTTGGAATCTGAAGCAAACCCGACAACATCTGATGGGATAGAATATGAAAGTGATGATAATGTTCCTACCTTTTCTGATATTGAAGCCATGGTAAATCTTAACAATTATGTTCACTAGATGAACTTTTTTTTTGTTGTCATCTGTATTCCTTATCTCTAGATGTTTAAATAACAATCTTTTGATGTTTACTTCAGATACTTGAAATGGATTTATGTCCAGATGAATCTGATTCTTTTGTTAGTAGAGAAGGTATGAAGTTCAATTTGCACTAACAATGGTTTAGTTATGGTTTAACCAATCGGTATGAGCAGAGTGGAATTCACTTTAAAAACTGTGTTTGCACATGTTGATTTAGTTTTCTTGAAATTTCTAGTCTCAAGGTATCAAGATGAGCATGCCAAGAGGACAATCATTAGGTTGGAACAGTCTGCTCGGTCTGCTATGCAAAGAGCTATTGCATCTCGAGGAGCACTCGCTGTCTTCTATGGCCGTTATATGAAACATTACATTAAAGACACTGAGGTACTCAATTTTAGCTATACTTGATTTTTTTATTGCATTAACTGCTTTTACACTGTTTTATGCTGACAATCAACTATTCCTTTCCATTTCTGGAGAAAATTTCATGATATGGTTGAGAATGATACATATGGACTTTTGTCTTCTGAATTCCTTTGCCTAAACTCTTTGTTGCTTCCCTTGTTTTCTTAACTCTAACTTTTGGTTAGATAAAGTGGGGCTTATGTGATTGTTTTTCTTCCTATATTTCAATGCACTAAGATGCAGAAAGTTTGCACCGTATTAAAATTATAGGTGTAGCTTTATATGTGTTGGTTTTGTGTTGCTGAGTTGGGCAGTGATTTCTTGGCTTCTGACAGGTAAGATTGTTCTCATCTTTCTAGTTCAAATGCTCCCTGCTTTGCAGGTTATACTTGGCAGGGCAACCAGGGATGTTGATGTTGATATTGACTTGGGGAGAGAAGGGCATGCTAACAAGATATCTAGGCGACAGGTGGGATATTTTGATTCCGTTGATATGGTTCTTTATGGACAGTCCAGATGTGGGGGAACTTAAACCTTGAATCTGCAACTTTCTGCCCCTCAAAGGATAGTTGTCCGACCACCTTGCCAAAAGCTTTTTGGCCAGTTATTTTGGATATTTGCATTTGTTAGTTGCAGATATTCCCCTCTTCTGAAAACTTATCTATGAACATATGAACATGAGTTACATTATGCCATGGATGTGGTCAAGGTAGGTTCTATGTGTTGATGAGGTCAATCATCTAAGCAGTCAAGCTGACCAAAATACTTGGAGAGAGAGAGGGATGAGAACAAGAAACTCAAGATAGCCACTACAATGTTACAAGCACTCTTTTATCTCTTTTGACAATGGATGGTATTTTGTCCTGGCCTTCTGTGTTGAATCATATTATTGCAATTGGGTTTATCAGCAGAAACTTTTTGAATTAAAATCCATATATTAAAATACGGAGAGCCATACTTTAGGGCAGTCTCATAAGATAAACATTAGAAGCATCAAGTGCTTACGTTACTGTTTTTAGACACTGTTGTTTGATTCTTGAACTTGTTCTTTTATTTTGATTGTTATTCATGCATGCTTTCTAGTTTATGCTAGGCTTTTGTAAAGATGGAGAAGATGGTTTTCTTCAATAATTATTGATTGTGCCTGTTTAGCTTGTTAGATATCTTTTTTAGATTTTTTTTCTCCTATACTGGTTGCAGATGCATATGGGAATAATTATTCTCTTCATTTCTGGTAGGCACTTATAAAAATGGAAGAAGATGGTTCCTTCTCTTTGAAGAATCTTGGCAAGAGTTCAATATTTTTAAATGGGAAAGAAGTTTCTACCGGACAGCTGATGGGTCTTGGTTCAAGTAGTTTGATTGAGGTAGGTGTCGTTGCATTTGACTGATATCCTTGTTGGCCATTTCCAATTCCAGGCTATTTCATTTGTCCAGCTTTTTTGCACTATTAAATTCTATTTGGTAATTAAATGGCTTGCGGATTGCACCTATATGATCTACACTGACATCACTAGTTGACATTTATTTTTCTTGCAGATTCGGGACATGGCTTTTGTCTTTGAAATAAACCAAAATTCTGTGAAGCGTTATCTGGAAAAAATCACCCAGAAAAAACAAAAGACAACCACTTTCCAATGGTCGGAAGAGCCAAAGAGGGTATCACATGAATAGGAAGACCTGCTTATGGGTACCTTTTAAAACACCCTACCTTCCTCCTGGAAATTTATTTTGTTTAGGATATTTAACATTAGTCTTTAGGGCTTACCCTTAATGATAGGAGCATGCAGATATCATATCATGTTGCTCTGTTTTATACAATGGCCGTATATATAGACACATATTGACTTAAATATATGTATAAAAAAAAAGTAGTTGATTCCTGACTTCTTTAACGAAATAGAAATTGATGTTTCTCGAAGTTGACTGCAGTTTAAGGCAGCAAGACTGGGCAAAACATGTTGTAGCTGTTGCCATCATTCGCTTGTTATAGTTTTTAAGATTACCTCTTTGTAGAACGATCTCATATGACAGTTGACATGGGTGAAATAGAAATAGAGCTCCAGACATCGGGTCCTTTCTTGTTGGAATCCTGATCCAACACCAGCTAGCCCTTGCCTTCTTATTCTCCAAACTTTAACATGCGTTGTTCCTTTCAAAATTTTCATGCTCCAGTTTTGCTACCAAAGGTGAACCAAAATTACCCATTACTGACTTACAGCAGCAAACCAAAACAAGAACCAAAAGGCACGACTGGATATGGTAATGACTTATGGTTAAAGTTGAAAACTAATAGCAATTTTACACGCAACCTTTGCTTTGAGTGTTTTCTTGATTACATTATTATGCCTATAAAAACTATCTCATGAATGAATTGTGTAGAAAAGTTTGGTCCCATTCCCATCCTTGGTAGTTAGCCATTGTTGAGAGTTTTGTCTGATCTGGTAGCAGCCTCGTACTTTCTTGGCTTTAGATGCTACAAAATTACTTGCTCGCCCCTCCAAAATTGAGAAAAATGAAAAGTCCATGTGCTAGTGTTATGTGTCAACTTCATTATTTTTCACTTAAAATTCTTTCATCTTCTGAAACGACGAGGCACCAAGTTTTCTAGCACTAACAATAATGATGTTTACAAAATGGGACCCCAAAATCAAGAAAGTATGATCATGTGGCAAAGCAATCCAGCAATTAAGGTTTAGAAATTCTTTAAAAAACAACAATCTGGCAAATGTGTTGGGTGTACCTAATGAGAATCTACATTCTGGAAATGGCAATGGCTTTTCCAAAGGCTTGTTGAAATTACAAGTCTTCGTTACCTATAATCAATTTGCATTATACAACCACTAACTTTAAATCGGTGGACCAGACTCCCCCAAACCACCCACCAACCAAGAGAGTCCTTGCAACTGGAAGCATCCAGGAGATGCCATATGGGTTGGCACTTGGCATTTGATTCCATCGACTAACAACCAGTAATCAACTAATCTTTTTTTTTCTTTTTTTATTTGTGATCAGCATAATCTTTCTTTTCTTGTATATCAACATGATTTACTGTTTTCAAGTATGCAGATTCTCCCTTCAATTAAAGGCATTGGGGGCCAAATTTTTGGGTGGGGAAGAGGACATCATTCCTTGCAAGGAGTGCCCCATGTTAAGCTAAAGTGAAACCCAATTTGGTACAGAAGTTATTACTCATTAAATTCTTGGGGTAGTGATAATGAATACGGAACTTCGGTTGCCACTGCCATGGGCCATGTTTTGTTTACCAATTTCTGCATAAAAGAGCCAAAAAACAAAAGAAAAAAATTACATTCTTTTATGTAAAAATAAAAGTGATTTTTGAGTCAAAAAAAAAAAAAAAAGGTCTATATTCTGTGTGTACTTGGTAGCACAGCAAGCAATGAACAAAGCTTTGAGGTAAGATCAGGTCATAGAATGATTTCTCTATTTATTACGGTGTCATATTTTCTTTGTTCATGTTACTATGAATGCAGCAGAAATTTCTTCTTGTCCAAAACAACAGCGTCCGTACATTTGACAATCAAATCTAAAGTGTAATAATCAAACCCATGTTTGTTTAATTTCTTTCATTAGTGTCATCATATTCTTTTAAAGAAAATTGTGATGAGTAATATACGAAGATAAACGACTAATAAGACGGCTCAAATCTGCCACCAAACGTCACAATATATAATCAATCATTCATGGTGTCGATATTAGAACAAAACATAAAACGCTTCTTTTCTCTCTCTCTTTCTCTTTCCGATTTTCTTGTCAAAACATTCAAATGATCCAAATTTAAATACGACCATTACAAAGCACTCTGACAGTTGCCCGTGAATCCACTGACAAAAAGCTCTCTATTCCCTCACCCCCAAAAGTGGCAGAAGCCTACTCGAAAACCCATCTTCCCCTTGTCTGCCTTGTGTTCTGCCATACTCTTTCTGTTATATTTTCTTTTCTTGTCACGAAATGAACGGCCCTGATTAACTGGGTATTTCAAGCTTTCTTATGATTTATCTCTGCCATTATCCGTCCTTCCTTTTCTTCCTCACTTGCCAAGTTATCATCTAAGTTCCGAACACCCTTTCACTTCCGTAGTGGAAAAAATAACAAATGGGTACTATTAAATTGTTTGTATCTTCACTTCTTCTGTTAGTTGTTGTTGTTGTTGATAGGCTTTTACCGAGAGCAGAATCCAAGACGTACTGGGGAGATACAGAAGTGTTGAAACAACTGAAAAATGGAGTCGACCCGAACTCGGTTAGTCCAGGTTCTTGCTTGAGTTCCTGGAACTTTACAGTAGACCCATGTGACAGCCTCTTCAGTGAACGATTCACCTGTGGTTTCAGGTGCGACCTTACGGTTTCCGGGTTGAGTCGTGTCACGGAAGTTGGTCTTGACTCGGCTGGTTATGCTGGTGTTCTCTCTTCCGTTTCCTGGAATCTCCCTTACTTGCAAACGCTTGACCTCTCAAACAATTTCTTCTCCGGGTGGATTCCAGGGTCAATCGCCAACATGACTCAGTTAACTCGACTTGGTCTTTCAAGCAATACATTCTCCGGTGAAATACCTGCCTCGATTGGGTTGTTGCGTAGCCTTGAAGAACTGTACCTCGATAACAACAACCTGCAAGGCCCAATTCCTGCGAGTTTCAATGGTCTTGTTAGCTTGAAAAGGCTTGAAATGCAATCAAACCACCTATCTGGTGAGTTACCCGACCTGGGTTCACTCAAAAACTTGTATTTTCTTGATGCAAGTAACAATGCCATTTCTGGGTATCTCCCTACAACGCTGCCACCATCCTTGGTCCAAATCTCGATGAGAAACAACATGATTGAACGCACAATCCCTCAAAGTCTTCAATATTTGAGCTTTTTGCAAGTATTAGACCTGAGTCACAACAAACTCACCGGCTCAGTCCCTTACTTCCTCTTTAACCATCCATCTCTCCAACAACTCAATCTAGCATTCAACTCTTTTACATCTGTACAATCTCCCTCTAATGTAGGCACCCAAAGTGAGCTCATTGCCGTCGATTTGAGCAATAACGAGCTCGAAGGCTGGTTACCTCCCTTCTTGCCATTAATGCCAAAGCTGTCAGCTTTATCCCTAGAAAACAACGAGTTCTCGGGCATGATCCCGGTCCAGTACGCATTGAAAACGGTTCTGCCTGGATCCGGCATAGCCCCGTTTGCAAGGCTTTTGCTTGGAGGGAACTATTTGTTCGGACCACTTCCAGGGCCCTTGCTGGTACTCAAACCAGATACTGCAAATGTCAGCCTTGCTGACAACTGCTTGATTAGGTGTCCACTGCGTTTCTTTTTTTGCCAAGGTGCTAACCAGAAATCTTTAATGGAATGTAAGAGATTTAGCCCTGCAATCCCTTGATTTATGTAATTAATTCCAGCAATGCTTTTTAGTTGAAACATTGATGTGTTTCTTCCTTGTCTCCTCTTTCTCGAACTTTCTGGTTGGGCTGTTAGTTTCGGTTTGTTAGTGCGAAATCGAAAGATCTTTCACTTAATAGACATAGTAATCATGGCAAAATAAACAGTACATGTTCAAATCAAATCAAATGTACTAGATTTTTTTTGTATATTCTCTGACAAATGTTTGTTTTGCCAACGCGGTCTTACGGGCGTGGGCATATGCGCAAACAATAGAACTTGGGTCCTACTTGTTCTGCAAGCCTTATCAGATAGGCCCAAATATTTTGGTTTATTTGGGTCACTTTTGGCCCAAAAAGACCATATAACATAAAGAAATCAGGGGAATTAAAGATGCGGTAAGATCTTTACTACTGTGTTTGCAGGGAAATGAGTGACTTATTAAAAGGCACAGTCCAAAGTACATATCCAGACATAGGATTTCATTCTCTCTTATTTTCCCCTCAACTGTGCTTAGAACTGTCTATTTTGAGAAAAAAAATTTGCACCATGAAATAGAGAACTATGTTGGAGGAGGAAATTTTCACGTATGATTGTTTTTGGTTTTTTATACAACCAATCATGGAGGAAGCAGTCGGTATATCAGTATGAATATGGTTGAAATTGCATGAGTTTTACTATCGAAGTCATTGCAAAGAGTATAAAAATGTTGATGAAAAACATTAAATAGTTTAGAGCAGCTAAAAAGTGCTTAAAATCATTACAAAGGGATGGATGGGTTGCCCTGCCCCATGTCCATTTCAGTTACTATCAGATAACTGAGTTTGTGAATGAAGCCAAGCTATGACATGGAAGTCACCAATGCAATTGCTTTGAAGTGTCCATATCATGGTAATGACATGATTGTTGACCAGGAGAGCTAATATCCGTTAATATTCCTTCACATGAGAGCACTGTTCACAACATCTGCCATTCTACGTACTTGCATCACAATTAAGAATATAAGTTTGTACCTTCAGGTCTACGATCTCAAAACCATCATTGGAGATTTCTGTTCAGAGCCATATCTTTTTTATCCATCTCTTTTGCTCTTATTGTCGCTATCCTTTTCACCAGCTGCCTGTGAGGTATGCGATCCTCTGGACAAAGAAGCATTACTTGGATTCAAGCGGCGCATCACAGCTGAGCCTTATAACTGTTGCAATCATGGATATCTTCCTCTGATTGCCGCTCCTCCTGGAAAGAGCCTGAAGTATCTTGACTTATCTGAAAATCAGAAAACAGGCAGCATTCCTAAACCCATTGGTGGATTTTCAGCACTAGTACTCCTATAGGCTATATATCTCAATCAAAACCATATTTCAGGAAGCATCCTTTTTCAATTTCGGGTTTATCTCTCTGAATTTTTTCCGCATATCACAAAACAAGCTGACAGGAAATTTACCACCATCCCTTGGAGAGCTCACAAATGTTCAGAGGCTAATTCTTGAGAACAACAAGCTAACCGGGAAACTGCCGGCTACAACGGGCCATCTTGTCCCCCTTACTGAGATATACTTATCCAACAACCGTTTTACAGGCAAGATGCCCTCAAGTTTCGCCAATTTGCAAAACCTTCAAGCATTAGATTTATCAAGAAACCTTCTCTTTGGTCAAATTACAGAACTTACAGACATTGGATCTGTCATTTAATCCTCTGGGACTATTAGCATATAAAAATGGTTTGCTAAATTGAAGCTTTTTCGGCTTATTTTAGCAAAAACTAGGATTAGAGGAGCTGCAATTATCAATAGTTCTAGCTTGTGTGATGCCCCTCTTCCGCCTTGCAAACATTCATAGTATTTTCACAAAGAATTTTTTTTTCTTAGAATTGATTCATTGTTATTCACATGATACGTTGCGTTTCTTTCTTCTCTTCATTCCGCGGAATCCTCCAAGACTTGTTCTTTTGTCTTGTAATTGTAAGTTCATGATTTTACATAACATGGATTTTTTTCAATGGAAAATATTGTGGCCTTGTGGCTATGTGCTTTCTAACTCTATCCATCTCAAGTCCCAATCCAGAATGCCAGCTATGTATTGCTTTGTATGGAGTATATGAGGACCCCAAATTTCCATTTCTTTCCTTGGGAGTGAAGAAGGAGTATTAAAACCAAAAGCGAATGGTCCATCCCTACACTATAGCAGAAAAAATGGATAAAGATCCCATCACTCAAACTCCATTTTTCCCCCATTTCTTTCCTCATCACCTTCAACGAACATCTTTTCTTTATTTTTTGGCTCAGAGCCAACTATCATTAGTTACCAGATTTCAGAAGGTATGCAACTAGTATATTAACAGGAAAAATAGAACCTGTTAGAGTTAGCTATCTTTGGCATGTTTAAATTTTACCAGGCACTCCTATTAATTTGTTTCTCATACTTGTTTTCTATTGTCAATGATGAAAAAAGCTGTTTTCTAACGGCTGCAGCTTGTATTTGTGTTTATTTATTATTCTAAACCGGCAGAATCATTCGGGACGTTAACTACAGGCACTTTACTCCATACGAATAGAGCAACGGACAGATCCTAGGATTTGAACAAATAGTCTAATATTCAGACATAAAATGTCCAAAATTTTTATCTTCTAACGAAGTTAAGACAGTGAGATTAGCATTAACGTAGGAAGGACTTCCTGACTGAGGCACTCAAATACATGGCTGCTTCAAGAGGGAAGAGAAGTGAAACTGAGATACTGTCAGAACTGCTCCCAGTTGCACGGCCACAGCTCGAACTGCCTTGCCAAAATTTTCCCTCACTTGAAACAATTATTAGGTACTGTTCTTCACGTATTTCCCTGGAATAGGTGTTCCAATCTGTAGCTTATACAAAAATACATAATGTGTGTTTCAGGATTCAGATTTTTCTGAGGAAGCTAAGAGTTCATACAGTCCAAAGGACTAACTGTTATAAATGAGTAATTAGGCAAGGAGAATAAGGATAAAGGATAAAGACCCACAACAGATAAACTAATTTATTCAGATAATCAACCAATGATTACTCATTTACATGCATGCCTGCAGAGCTCTTTTTTTGTAATCGATCATGCCTGCACACTTTAGAAAAGTAAGAATAAGGTCAAAACTCAAAAGGGTCTTTACTTTTTATAGTTGTACAAGTTTTTTTCAATCGGAAAAGTGCTGGATCTGCTCAGGATTCAATAAACTGAATTATTCCAGCTAGAATGGGATGTTGCAAGAATCGAACTCACGACCTCTCCCACCGGTAGCGAGAATCATAGTACTAGACCAAACACACTTCAATGATCACTCATGTTGATTCAGTTTTTGTCAGTGTCTGTAGTGATGGGAGAAAGAGAGAAGCAGCTACCCGCAGAATTAGAGTTTTTTATGCAAAATTCAAGTATTTAGCATGCTTAATTTTGACTTTTTTTTAACATTTTTAACGTCATCATTTTACTAGTTATATTAGTAACTGCATGTAACTAACACTTGCCAGATTCATCCTGCTTCAATTAGATTTCCAAAGCCGGGAAACAAAGGCTAAGTATCATTCTTAAGATCTTTGGTAAGAACATCCTTCGGAGCCTTTCTTTTGATTGATCAAAATCATGATGGATGAACAGCATATGTATCATTAATTGTCATAATGAGGGGAGACAGGCCATAATCAGAGGGCTTTAATGTGACTAGTATGATATATAAGCTGAATCCTTATCAATGTCATTCTTGAAAGTGGGGAACTGTAGGCCATTTCTCAACAACATTGGAATTATTTTTCATTCCCCATCCCTCAGATATTTTGCACAGTTTTGCAACTTGCTGACAGGAAAAGCTAATGTTATGTGTAGTCTTTAATCATGCTAAATAAATTTCCACAACAAAGTAAAAGTGGTAAATGTCCTGATAAAACAGTCTACTTTTAATCTGCTTTATGCTTTAGTACCAAACACAACACTAACACTGATCATCTCAACCACTGGGAGAAGATTTCCTTCCTTTGTTTGTATTTGGCCCTTTAATTGTCATTCTCAGCTGCAATTGTAGCATGTCATTGCCCATCCCTTGATCACTTTTCTCATGGTCAGGTTCTCCTTGTAGGGACCAGAAATACTCATTCTCATGCCAATGCTTTAATAGCAAAGAAAGCTAACCAACTAAAGAAATGTTAAACTTATCACCAATAGAAACATGGGTATGCAAATGCAAATATATGATTACTTGTCATTTCCATAACAAGGTTTTGTTTCTGTATATCATTACATATTTCAATATATTATTTCTGGCATTTCTTCAGGATAATTACTTAATTATCAATTACTCTAGTCTCAGCAGATAATTGCATATTTCATTATGCAGACAATCCTTATTGTCGTATCTTTACCCGCCACAGTGACCTTCCCACAAAACTTTTAACGTCTGTTTATCAACACGACTTTACAAACTTCATTTCCTTTTACCTATAAGGTAGGTTTCCTTCATTTAAACAGCAACCAACTAACTCATACAATGATTTGAACCACCACCAAACAATGTTGCAATGTTGCAATGTTGCATTGGGAAACTTTTCTGGTTTTTATTAGTGGGATATCAATTCAATTTTCAACATGATCGAGGGATCATTTTCATCTGATATGGAGGAAACCCAATCTGATGATCATCACCATCCTCAAAGTAGAAGAACCGGATAGGTATATAAATGTTGTGATTCCTAATGCATGAAAAATTGCATGCTGCAGAGATAAAAGCAAATTGCAAGGCTTTGGGACCCGCTTCTTAGTTTGTAGCCATTGTTGTGTGCATTAGAGTCCCATACATGTGATGTAATTTTTCCTTTTATCTGCCTCCAAACACCCACCACATCATGTTTAATCTCATAGATAGTGAACCAATATAGTATATAATTTGATTGTGTGGATGCATTTTCATTTTCTGCAAAGAAGAAGCAAACATATTTTATCCATTTCTTTTTGCATTTCCAGCAAAAAACTACAAACTAGCTAGCTACCTAGTATTCATTTTCTACCATAAATTTTTCCTTGTGTCATCCAACCCTCATAAATCATATTGACGAAGTCTATGTCCAATCCATCTAGGGTTTAAACCTTTGCATTCAGAACCACAAATTTTATTTTTTTAATAAAATAAAAGAACCAAAGAACTATTCAAGCTCCACCAACTGCCCAAGTTTAAAACCTTTTAATTATTTTGTACACATTTTAATTAAGGGTGAGAAAAAAATTTAAAAAAATTAAAAATTGATTTGAAATTATAGTATTTAGTTTGGTATGAATCAATTTTTTTTCTTATTCAATTTAAATTAAGTTCGGATATTAAATATATATTAAGTTTAGATCAGATTTTAGATCGAAATATAAAAAATAAAAAAATTGAACCGAATTATATATTTTTATACTTTTGATATATATTTTAAAGTTTTATAAAATGAAATAATTACTATATAGATAAATCTATTAAAAATATTAAATAATATATAAAAAATTTAAAAAAATTAAAAACTGATAAAAAATTGATGAAATCGGTAAAATTGGATCCAAAACAAATTAGTTTAAAGGGAAGATTAATTCATATTCAAATTAGATTTTAAAAATTCATAATACTATATTTTATCTTAAAAATCAAATCAAATTCGATTCAAATTGTTATCATATTTCATTTTAATTACTTTTTTTGGGCTAAAAAATTAAAAAATGGGAGCCGTTGGTTGTAAACACCGGAGGGATATTCAATTTGAAATTTAAACAAGGTCATGTGACAATGAAGCTATAGATGACAATATTTATTTCCTCCAACTGCCAATCAATGAAAATTTTTTAATAAATTTTATTTCTTTCATCCCATTATATTTGATTTTTTTTGGTTAAACAAACTCAAATGTAATAATTATTTTTAATAAAATTATAAAACTAATAATTTTTTAAAAAATTTGTAAAAGTTTGAGTTTCAATTTTTTTCACAACATATATTTTAAAATTTTAACATAATGAAATATTTTCAAAAGTAATTATCAAAACTTTTTTTTGCCAAAAAAAAAATTAAACATGGATATATAAAATGGGACAGCCCTTATCCATTTCGTTGATGATGGCTCTCTATTAATTAAAGTTAATAATAATAAACAGATTGCTTAGCTTAGACTATATGGTTTGGATTCCATTTAAACAACATTAATCAGCACCCCTAAATATTTTATGCTATTTAAATATATATATTGGTAAAAAAAAAAAAGAAAATTCATTAATTTAATCATTGATGTTCATAACATTAACATATCAGAAGGAAAAAAGGGTAATTTGGTAATATTGGTAATATTTAGGAGGGAAATGTTGTTTGTACTTTGACAAATATCTACGACGTACCTTCACCATGAGCATAGTTGTTTTATCTCATGAATGAAGTTACCATGGGAACAAAGCTTCACCACGACCTTATTCCACAATTTTTCTTTTTTCAGTTGTAATTGTTTTAAGGAGACAGACATGTTCTCATGACAGGACCCTGTCTGTAGTTTGAAATTTCAGAAGATTCCGTACTTTCTGCGTCCTTCTCCACCCTCGTTTTCCCTAGACCACTTCTTGTAATAAAACTAGGGGTTTAATAGAAACGAATGGCGTGATTCAGTAAAAATTTTAAATTTAAATTTAAATTTTATTCAAAATTTATTATTTAAAATTTGATTTAAATTTTATTTAAAATAAAAATTAAATTATTTGAATTTATTCAATTAAATTTATTTAATAAAAATAAATTTAATTACTTATTAAATTTTAAAATGATATAAAAAGATAAAATAATAATTTTTAATTAAAATATATTAAAATTTAAAATTTTAATTAGATTTATGAATTATTTTAAATGAACTTTAAAATATCTAAATTTATTTTGTTTAATAAATTAAACTATTTGAATCTAAATTTAATAATAATAAAATAAAATTTAAATTTTATTCAAATTAAATTTATAAAAATTGATATCTCCTTTCTATCTTTAAACAAAACAACCAATTCTTTCTATTTCCTTTCAGCTCCTCCTCTCACACTAGGATTGGACAGGAGCAACGTCGTAATTTCCCGCTTCAATTCAATAAAACATTTAATCCATGCTTAAGAGGTTCCGTTTTCAAATTTCGAATTTTCAAAAAAAAAGGAAGGAAGAAAGAAAACGCAGATTTGGTTTGCGGGCTCACGTAACCTCTCAAAGTCCTATCCAATAAAAACACAACACGTTATCAAACAAGGCCTGGGAGGCTGACAGTGAACTCGGGAGCCAGCCAGCCTGCCGGCCGGCCGGCTCGTCCGTTTCTCCTTCATGCTTTTTACCGGGTAGAAAACCGTCGACTTTAGGAATCTGAGACGTATTCCAGACAATCTACGGTATCTACCCTTCCAATATCATAAGGGATCCTAATATATTTAATTAAATTAAACGTTGTAAATAGATAATTATGATTTTTGTGACATGGAGATGAGACGTGGGGACAAAAGCTGGCCCGAGATTGCTAGCTTTAGTCTAAGTATCAGTTTGTCTTTGCTTAGAAGGCATGTCCTGTCCCAAACTTTGGCCATAATTATCAATGGATACTTTGGTATTTATCAAATATATCACCTCCAACCTTAGCAGTTTCGGCACTTTTGCTTGGGTTGCTTTCATTTTTTAGTTTAGTTCCTTAATTTAAAGTTGGTCCATGGCCCGAGATTTAAGTGTTAGAACACAAGTAAGTAGATCCAATAATTTATATATTTATATTATATAAAATATAAAAATTTATATATTTATATTATATTTTATACAAAAATTTATATCGATATAAAAATATAAATAATATATTTTTTATTTTATTAAATTTATATATAATTATTATTAAAATTTTTAATTGTATTTCTTTTATATTTACTTTTTATATCATATTCATATCATATTATATTTTAAATTATTAAATCTATCGGTGAGGTAAATACAAAAAATCAAAGAAAATGTAATTATTAAATTAATTTATGTATCTCAATTTTAATGCTCATATATTGTCTATTTTAGGTTTTTTTTTTCAAGAAAGATTATTTGACCCTTAAGTGCTAAGAAAGTAATACAAAAATAAAATTGAATTGGTATATTTGTATCTAGAAGAAAAAGAGACATTACCTTGACCAAAATAAAGAATTTGTTAACAATTTTAGTAGCGTAATTTGATAACAATATTTTTTGTTATAATTTCATGTTTCCATTAAGAATCATAGTAATATTTACAAATTTTCATTAAAAAAAAACTGTAAATTTTTCATAAAGAAAGTACATTTTATCGAGCAATTGAACTACTACTATATAATATTATTTTTAAATTAGAAAATTGGGAGTAATTTCTAAATCTTTTTATACATAAGTAATTGATAAATTTACATATGTACCATTTTGATTAAATAGTAGTAATTACCCTTCAATGTAGCTTTATAAATTCAATTGTACATATTTCATTAACTTACCATTAAAAAAGAAACTTTAATTTCACTCATTGTATCATAATAATCAAATATGATATATAATATTCTTTCGATAAAAAATTTAAAATAAAGAAAGAAGATATTAATTTTTTTTTTTGCTTTTTTACAAATTAAAAAACGAATAATTATGATAAAAATCGAATTCGACCATAATTCATTTGATTTAAATAATATTTTAAAAAAATTATATTAGTAAATTTATAATTAAAATAAAAAACAGCTGTTCAATGTTGATTTTTCTATCTTTATGGGGTCAATTTCGTAATAGAGAAAACAAAAAGCAACAGAAAGTGAGCGGGAAATAAAAGAAAGGGGAAGTGGCGGTGAACAACCAAGAGGAGCGGCGATCAACGCGGTAGGCAAATAACGTAAATTAGTCAAAAAAGAGGGGCCAAATTCTTACCAAAGAACAAAAAGAAAAGTAAAAAGGAAAAATAAAAAGAAGAATGCGAACAAAAAGGAGGCGGTTTCCTAGGTCTTCACGATCTTGGTTTCTGGTAGGCCGGACAACAACATATCTCTCTTCTTTCTTGTAAAAAAAAAATCGAGATTCTCAGAATTTGATCCGACCTGACCTCCTAATCGTGTCGGAAACCAGACAGTGAAAAGTCCGATTCTTTATAATCCAAGGGTACTCCTCGTAAATTCAGTCAGTTTTTTTTTTCTTACCGTTATAAATACAAAATTTTCCAACGTATAAAGGAAAGAAAATTAAATACAGGTGAAAAGATTGAGAAATATTTTTGTGTTTGGAAGAGAGAGAAAAGTAAAAATTAAAGAGAGGGATAACCAAGAAAGAAACGGGCACTTTTAGTACAGGCCACGGACGCTTTCTGCCATCATTTAATGCTTGACCAAACTCACCACCACCCTTTCTTCTTTACCTCCATTTCTCCTCTATCTTCAAGCACCTCCTTTCTCTTGCCCTTTTCTCTTCAGGTACCCAATTTTGGAAATCTTTAGCTTTTACTTTTTGTGAAAGTGTTTTTCTTTTTCTGGGTTGTTTTTAGATTCTGAGGTTTTTTTATATGTTTGTTTTAGGAAATGGAATGCGTTGAAGCAGCCTTGAAGACCAGTTTTAGGAAGGAGATGGCTTTGAAATCAAGCCCCAAAGCGTTTTTGGAGGACATTTGGGTTGTTAATGGACAAAATGGGGTTTCTTGTGATGACTTTTCTGTTGACGACTTGTTTGATTTCACTAACGAAGAGGGCTTCCTCGAACAACAACA
Source organism: Durio zibethinus (assembly GCF_047325235.1). NCBI lineage: Eukaryota > Viridiplantae > Streptophyta > Magnoliopsida > Malvales > Malvaceae > Durio > Durio zibethinus. The sequence goes on from NC_143185.1 coordinate 20,877,728, forward strand.
TGAAGATGAAGAAGAAGCACCAGCTTCCTCTTCGCCTAAGAGACAAAAGCTAAGCCAAGAGGAACATTTTTCTAACGAGACTACCAGTTTTGATTACAGTTCCTTATCCACCAACGAATTCGCTGTTCCGGTACTTTGAAAAAAGAACCTTTTTTTAAGAATTTTTTTCTTTTCCTATTTTGGTTTTGGGGTATAGTTGTTAATGGTGAAAAAGGTGCCATTTTTACAGGCGGAAGATGTGGCGAATCTTGAATGGCTGTCTCATTTTGTTGAGGATTCCTTCTCGGAACACTCTACGGCGTATCCCACCGGAACGTTAATGGAAAAGCCGAAGTTGCCAGACAACAAATTGCCTGAACCGGAAAAACCGGTTACCACGACATGTTTTACAACTCCTGTTCCAGCCAAAGCCAGGAGCAAGCGCACTCGAACTGGTGGTCGAGTTTGGTCCCTTGTCGCTTCCCCTTCTCTTACAGAATCCTCTTCAAGTTCCACTTCATCATCTACCTCCTCTAGCCCTTCAAGCCCTTTGCTCGTTTGCTCAAACAGTGTTTCAGGTTCAACCTTTGAACTGTCTGAACCGCTTTCCGTGGAGAAGCATAAGAAGAGACCAGCAACCGAATGGAGCGGTGGGAATGGGACCCAGCCGACACGTAGGTGCAGCCATTGTGGAGTTACTAAGACGCCACAATGGAGAGCCGGTCCAATGGGGGTTAAGACTTTGTGTAACGCTTGCGGAGTGAGGTTTAAGTCGGGCCGGCTTTTACCCGAGTATAGGCCGGCTTGTAGCCCGACATTTTCAAGCGAGTTACACTCGAACCATCACCGGAAAGTGCTAGAGATGCGGCGCAATAAAGAAACTTTGGGCCAGGCCATACCCGGTTCAGCTCCTCCGGTTGTGCCCAGTTTTGGATAACTTTAGAATTAAAAAAAAAAAAAACATAGTAATAGATTTTAGAGCAGTAGGGAAAGTACTGAATAGGTTGATTGTGTCCGGTTCAAAAGGCCCGAGTTAGTTTCGGTTCGCGTTGTACATTAGTTCAAAAGTTTTCAGGGTGGGTGCGGTAGGTTTCTAGGGATGTAACTGAGTTAGGAAGGATTTTAATTGTTTTTTTTTTTTTTTTTAATTTCCACTTTTTTCCTCTTTAAATTTATTTTTTTACAGTTTTTGTTAATTAATGAGTGATTTATTGAGTGAGATTGAAACCGTTCAACAAATTTTAAGGAATGGCAGTTGGAAAGCAAAAATATTGTGAATGGGAAATGTTGTGCTAAGCAAGGGAAACTACTACATTAGGCGTGAGGGCCACGTTCCTTGCTATTGCTTGATATATATTTTTTTGGCTTTGAAATGAAAAGCCAAAGTGTTCATTGTTCACAAGTTTGGTGTATTTTTAGGTTTTTGAAGTGGTTGTTTCCGGAGCAATTTCGTGTTTGATGTTTAATTGTTGGACGGATTATGGACTTTGATGTTGGTTTTGGACAATTCTTAGTTGTTCCTTGTAAATAGAACAATTTGGACTAGTATTTGAATTAAAGATAACGATAATCTTGAAAGTGGTGTAGCTCTGCCCTGTTTCCTTTTGTTGTTTCCCTCCTGGATGAATTAAAATTTGAAGTAGGGTGGGAGCTGAGAAGGATTGGGAGGGAGTATGGAGCAATCTTTATGTGGAAAGGGTCCCCCCTCCAATCAACCAATTTATGACTCGGAACAGCTCACCAGAGTCTCATTTATCTATTCTTGTTTCCTTCATCGAGTCTGGTGACAATGATAACATCCTGGAATATATCTGCCTATGAGTTAAGACACTCAAGCAAATCTCTGCATGTTTGATACCAAGAAAAAGCTATAGCCTGTCTGAAGATTAACAGGCTCTGTTAAAAATCTATTTTTCTTGACATTGTTGACAAGCCCCAACTGCATATATAACTTGTGCTTGTTTATAACCATTGAACCAACTAGAGTGTTGCAACAACTAAAATTCCCCTTCTTTAGTGGTTTAGGTCAGTCATCAGCTGAGATTTCAGAATCATAAAAATAAAAAAAACTTGAAATCCATTAGGAAGGAGACAACTTCTGGGGCATCGTAATATGTGAGTAATTTTCATGCCAGGCAACTCAGGCAAAGCTAAAAATAGCTTTTAAATTGGATCGTTAGTTTTTGCATGCAATGACATGTGTCTAGTTTTGTTGCTGAGACTTCATTCCCATATTGCTCCAAATGCTAGCAAATACAAACCCCAAAGTCTTTTTTTATTGTAGAATATATATTAGAATAACATTATTACTTTAATATTACATCAAAATAATTTAAAATTTTATTATGATATATATATAAAAATTTAAATTTTATTATGTAAATTTTTTTTTTTAAATAAAACCGTGACACGTACGAATCAATACAAACTATTTCGCATATTGAATATGAATATTTAAAAATAATATTTAAAACGATCATCAATCAAATGAGAGTTAAGCACTACATCATAAGAGTTACTTCTTAAAATTTTATAAAAAGTAAGTGTTACACGATGAAAATTCTTTCTAAAATTTCATCGTCATATATATATATATATATCTAAACTCTAATATTTGAATTATTTTTTAAAAATAAAATCATAAAATTTATGAATCAAAATGAATAATACCTTAAAATAGTAAAATTTATTAGTTAAAATAAATAATATTTTATAAATTAACTATAAATATAAAAAAATTTATATAAATAGTTGAATTAGATCGTAGCAGTCAAGGGTTTAAAAGTACTAATCAGAATATTATTTATATCATACAGTTAAGGTAGAGCTGCGCAGCTATAGCACCGATTTGGTTGATACAATCATATAAACCAGGAGCCTCTCAGCCCAAGCTGCAACTAATCCAAAAAGCCAAACGCATGAGAAATGAGCGGTCCTCTTCTCCCATGTATAATTGTTGCGTGGCAATCACTTGATGGCTATCTCTCACCAGTTCCAACAACTCTCCTACGTTTATAATAAAGTAGGGTAGGAAAGATGGGTTCTCATGTCGTGTTGTGTTTTAAAATTAGCTCCCTTAAAAGAAAATTGGATTTTCGTGGCTCATGTTAAGTGATCATTTTGAGGTGCAAAATTTCACGAAAATGAGCTTTTTCTTCCATAATGTTATATATCTGCTTTACCCATATATACCATTTAGTCCATTAGGTAAGAGTCCACTAAAAAAAGTGTTAGGGATAATTGCATAATTCGTGATTGTTTTGTCAAGATTATTCAAACCACACATTTGTGTGAAGAATTCCAACATCACTTTTATTTTTTGTTAGAAAAATTTTGGAGTAAGAGATATTATTTTATTTTCAAGATCTTAGCAATTTATCGGTCTACAAAAAAAAAAAAAAAAAATTATGAATTTTTTGAGATTTTTTAAACTTATAAATTATCTATCGAAAAAAAAATTATGAGAGTTTGAACCTAAGTATGCAACATATTTATTTTATTTGAAAATTTTTTTGAAATTAAAAACAAGCTTCGACTATAAATTAGGTATGATTGGAAAGCTTAAGGTTTAATTGAAAAACTTTTAGTTTTAATTTAATTTAATTTGTTTTATTTGTTTATTTATTATTTATTTATTTTAATTGTTTTAAAAAAAGTCACAAGAATTAAAAAAAAAAAAAAAAGGAAAGAAAATCAAATCAAAGTAAAGTTTGCTTGAGTCGGGCAAGGGAAGATCTTCCAGATTTCATCTGCATGAAATTAGAAACAGAATCAATCAGACAGCCATTGACCTCAATCGAACAAGAATAAAATCTCAGGATTCAAACATTAATTGAATCCGTAAAATCTAAAAAATTTCTATTAAAAGAAACTCTATAAATCATGCTCAAGTATAAAAGGAAAACGCGTGGACAAAAATTCTTTAAGGGAAATATACAGAAAGAATATAAAAAGTTCTTTGCATTCAAAGGTTTTTTAAAGGGAATCGATTTGGATTCTGAGTTTTTATTTTTAAATCTGTTTTTTTGGGATTTGATTTTTCATTCATTGTTTTATTAAGATCATCTAGGAGTTTCTAAGCAGAGGTTCAAGCTTAGGTGTTAGGTCAATTTATGGGCCATCTGGAGAGTTGGAAAATAGTTTTAAGTTTTTTTCTGTGGTTTCTAGATGTTTTGGTGGGAATTTTCTGGGATTTTATTAGCCATAAGTCTCGCTGAATATTGTGAGAAATTTTGAGCACATGGGATTTTAAAGACTTTGGCTTTTTTGGGACTTTGTTTGGGGAAATTTTAATTTGGGATTTTGTGATGATTTTTCATTGATTATGAGATTTTCTGATCGTAGAACCTTTTTAGTTTGTTTGGAGTTTGAAAAAGTAGATTGGATTATGGGCTAGTTCTGAACATTTTTGTTTGAGTTTTTGAAAACCTTGGGTTTTGTATGATTTTTTCGATGGCTACTTGAAATTTTCAATCAACGTCACAGCGGCCGGAAGGTTTTGTGCAACGGCTAGCTTCTGGGTTTGTAAGGGTTTCTAGAAAATTTGAAGTTTTCGACGGCCGTATGAATTTCACGATTTTGGAAATTGGGTTCATCTTGGCCGGTTTAAGCTTCAGGCAAGTTCTTTTAGAGAGAGGCGAGAGCATTTTCTTAAAGAGAAATAAAGGTTCAGGGTCGGTCTGAAGAAAAATAAAGATTTTTTGTTTATATAGCGTAGTCAAAGCGGTATTATTTTACAGAACACCTTTGACCCGTTAACCTATACGCAACTCGCATGTCTGCTTGTTTTTGAATTCGACCTATTCTTCAGGTATTTTTTTTTTTCATTTTATTTTATGTTTTCATTTCCATTTTATTTATTTTATTTTTTTAATTTTTATATTATTATTATTATTATTATTTGACTAAGTATCTTAAATTAAACAATTATTATTATTATTATTTTTTTTTATAAAAATGCCTTTGCTTTATTCATTTGTTTATTAAAAAAATGATTACAAAATTTTAAATTAAGTTTATAAATCTTATTAAATTATTGAAAGGTTTTTCGTGAATTTAAATTTTATTTATTTTATTAAATTATTGAAGAATTTCATAAATTATTTTTTTCAAAATAAATTTATAAAATATTTTGTTTTGATCTTATCAAACTATTGAATGATTGCATCTTAAATTAAATCTTATCAAATTATTAAAAATTTTAATGTATTTCCTAAAAAATAAATTTACAAAAAAAATCATTAAATTATTGTGGGGGTTTGTACCAAAGTAAAATTTACCAAACTAGTAGATGATTTTACTAATTATTTCTTGAAAAATACATCAATGAATCCAATGATAGAGCCTCTTCAAAGTATGACACTAATCTTTATGAATATTTTTGATGTGAGAAAATTATCTTAAATTGCTATCAAAAGTAATTTTAAGATTTATTTTCAATATTAAATATTTTTTATAAATCATAAATATGGTTAAAGCTTAAATAATTTGAAATCAAATTAATACCATCATTTGAATAGGAGCTGCGAGGGTGCCATAATATTTTTCACGTATAATTGTATTCTCGAATTTTAAATCTGATTTTATAAATCATAATTTATTATTTAAAAATACCTAAATCAATCTTGGGACTTATGTTTAAATGAGATAAATTTTGTGAAATGACTAATCGTACCTAAATAAAAAAAATTAATAATGACTCTTTTAATTTATATTTAATGATAGATGCATGTATTTATATGTTACGACAAAATACTTTACATCAAAATCATAAACTATAATCATTTGCCCCACCTTTATTGACATTTTAACATCACTTTTTTACTATAGCATTTTAGCCAGAGGATTTTATTAATGATAATGCTTATATTTTAAGGGTTATTATTATAATGTACTTGATGAATTTTTCTTTTATTTTATGAATGAAATTAAAAAGTAAATATATATTCAAAATATTTATTTAAAACATCACTATTTTATGTGTTATTTAAAATAAATAAATATATCAATAATATAAACTCGATTGTGAAATTATAAGATTTAACCGTTGATTTATAGAATAATAATCCTATAATGTATGTCTTAATGTGCAAAATTGTTGGATTTGAAAGGAAATTATAAAAAGTACAAATCTATAAAAATGATCTTTGATCATAAGAAAGTTAATAGATCATTGACTTGAAAAGAAACTTTTAATATATATTAAAATAATATACCAAAGGCAGGAATTTGAAAAATCTGGGTTTAATCTTTGCAATGCTGCTAAGAGAAGATAGACGAACTAGGTTTCCATAGTTGGATTTGTTTTGAGTGTGACCATGATAATGTGTTGATGGGAAGTTTGTATTAGTATTTTATTGGGTTAGGATATTTTCAAGGTGGAAATCAATGCCTGCCGGCCGTTATTCTGTCTTGACTTCCACTCTCCATTATCCACATGGAAGTAAGTAGTGAAATAGTGATTCAGCCACCTCACCTCACTCAACCTTTTGCGTGTTTAATCGCATGCATTTGGATGCATGGCTTGTTTCATCAATGCCAACTTCCTCACTAGCTCTTTCTGTTTTTATGTTAATAGTAGACAAGGAGAGAGGCTTGATAGCTTGGATTAGATTGGACTAGGAAGTATGTTAATGTCGAGCTTGGCCAGTTAAGAACCTCGAGCTGACCATGGAATATGAAAAAGGAACAGAAGCCCAAAACTACAATTTGGGTCTATTGAGTGAGGGCATTGGCGAAGGGGGAAAATTTCCTACTTCTTCCAGCTATTCTTTATTTTTTGTCAGTGATCCTTCGCCAATTGCGCCATGGCCTCGAAACTATATCTCGGACTCCATCTCCTTACTTTTTCTCATTAATGGAGGCAAAAACTTTTGCATTTGCATGATTGCTTATCCTTGAAAAATTTTTAATGGAAGAGTTCCCTACATTTCAGGCTCTGAGTCTAACTGCAGTCGGGTAAACTTTAGTTAGCACTTGTTTCGGCCTACAGGTGGAAATCATGGGCTTTTATGATCAATTGAAATCACGGGCCTCCACTTTTTTATTAAGAGTAAAGTGGCGTGGACTGAGGCCGAATGCCAGATTTGCTATTTGAAGCCCAAGGTTTATGAAACGATCCGATAAAGAATTGGCATAGCCGTGGCCCGTGGGAATTATTGAGGATTGAGGAATCCGACTCTCCTTCCCCTCAGTCCAAGGAATCTAAATTGGAGTCAGATATTTTGGGACAACGAGAAGAACAAGACAATGACTTGTACGGTGCAAAGCATGCGTATTGCTGTTAGTGGGATTTTACAATAAAGTGAGTAACAAATTAAAGGGAAAAAAATCTTTATTTCTGGTAATCCTTCTGGATCTGTTACTGTCGGGAAAATGATTTTCATACTACGAGTTTTTGAAGCAAAGAGCAGAAATTCTGAAACTTGCTCGGTCTTTCCTGTCTCTTTCATGTATCGGCAACAACTTGGACGTTGGACCAAATATTAGTTAGTAAATAAAAGCCGTAGCTGCTCATGTCCACTTGATTCTTACATATGTTTTGACACGTTATGTCTAGCTTTGGGCCACTTTCATTAATCTCCAGCACCTAACTACTTTCGGGAAAGGCTTTACATCATTCTCAATCTGAAAATTCAAGGTTCAGTTTTCATCTATAAACACATTTCTAGAACATTTATATAAAGAAAGATTTGGGAAAAAAAAATATGGAATCCAACTTTTGTATTTCAAAGACCTTTATTTTGTCATGATGGTAAGAATAAGTTAACTTTGCAACTACTCCCTTGCCACGTCAATGTGCTTGAAAGTTAAACAGCATGACTTCAAACTATACAATTTCCATATCATCTTTTAACCACCAAATTAAATAAATTTCTTTTTAAAAGCCATATGTTTTTTTTTCAACCTGATTTAATGCGAAATTTGCATAGGTCAAGAGTGCTATCATATGGTAATCTAGCTTCCATGCTAAAGATAATGTTAATGTAATTACTCTATAAGAAAGATTTTCGGCAGTATTTATCCAAAAGGTCTTTCCCTATTTCGTCACAAGTACTATATATAATTGTTGACAGTGTTTCGGGACGCCTAGATGTTGATGTGGAGAGAATTTTCTGATCAAGGGATTGGCAGTTTGAAAGAAGACTTTGTTCAAGTCATGATCTAGTAGTAGCCAGCCCTTATTGCAGACCTTTAATCAATAGGAGGAGCCTGACTATCGTTGCAGAAACATCAGGTAAGCTTGAAAAAGGTAGAGTATTATGTCAACTTTGAATATCAATGAAATAATTTTAATGAGAGGTGATCGAAGTGTAGGCTACCAACCAAGTTTAAATACAAATATATGCAGTACATATAATGTACTCCAGCAAATGAGGGAATTATAAGATATATATATTGAGAGAGAGAGAGAAAAATCCCAAAGTAAATCTTATCCAAAATGTGACATGTTTACACATTATGAACAGTTGTTTTATACATATATGCCCCATATATATCTTTCAAAGACTTCAATTATTGAAAAAGCAAAAAAAAAAGAAAAAAAAAAGGCAAAGGAATCCACTTTATTTTGAATCGAAATGGTTATATCAGTGGTGATGGGAGCATTATGCAATCAAAAAGAGAAGATAATATTTCATTTATGTGAGGTCAATCGATCGTATGGATGAAGTAAGAGCAAAAAAAAAAACATACCTGTGAACCCTGGTACAAGAAAGCTTCTAGAATTTAATTAAAATTGTTGTCAATTACCCATTCAAAGTCATTGGATTTTACTTTTATATATTGAATTTTCTTGCAACCTGGTTGTGATTATCGTGTTAAATAATGTCGGCCTATCCATAATCAGACAATGTCTTTATCAAGGGATACTTGGTCATCAAGATCGACACAAGTGTCGCTGACTCCTTCACACATGATAATATACTTATGCAATCGAGTTATTAGTAATTGACAATGTTGATGTTAATGGCTTACCATTATCACTAAGTTTTCACATTTTATAAATTAATATATTGGAGTTGGTTGGTAGAATCCTGGCACTGTAAAAGCCGCCAATTAGATCAAGCAAGATATAGAAACAATAGATTAGTTTCATCAGATTATATTGAAATTTATAATTATAAGTCCTTGAAGATGGGAACTTGATATTGAAATTAGGTTACAAAATCATCGTAATTGTAGTCAGACACGTAAATCCCTAAAATTTATCTTTTTTTGAATAAAAAAAAAGTATAATATGAAACATAACTCTATTGGTTCATATATAATCATTTTGAAGAAATAATGTTAAATAGAAGTTTAAATCTTTTCTTATATCAGATTGAAGCCTTTTTTACTTTGCAAAAAAAAAAAAAAAGTAAAAAAAGAAATGCACATTTACATTTTAGACCCAAGAGAGAAAAAAAGGATTACAATTGTCATGAACAAAATTATTTCCTATTAAGACATAAAAATGTTA